>NC_135656.1:117657418-117974918 GCF_964188315.1 Podarcis muralis | reverse complement strand
CCGGTTGTACACCCCTCGCGGCCCCTCGGCCTCCTGGTACCGGAAGTGCCGGAAGTACTGGCGGTTCTTCTCCCGGCTGATGGCGTCCCCTTGCAAGATGGCCGCCTTCACCTTCCCATAATCCTTCCTGTCCCGGCCCTCCAGCCTGCCGAAGGCGTGCTTGGCTTCCCCGCTGAGGGCCGGCAGCAGCCGGGTCACCCACTCCTCGCGCGGCCACCGGCAGGCTTCGGCCACTTGCTCAAAGGAGGCCAGGAAGGCCTTGGCGTCGTCCCAGGGGGTGGGCTCCTCGGGCGGCTGAGAGGCCTCCACCGTCTTCAGGAACTCCTGCCACTGGGCTTCCCACTGCTGAAGGAGGCCGTCGCGAGACTCCTGCTTGATCTCTTCTCCCGGTTTCCTCTGGAGGAATTCCCGGATGCTCTTTTCCTGGAGGATCCGCGGGGCCTGCTCGGCGGACATTTCCCTCGCACTCGCTCCCGAAGGCGGCAAATCCCCTGAATGCGCCTAGGTGTTCGCCCAGCTCTTCCTTTCCTCGTCCCGACGTTCCCGGACTCGGATTATCCGTGGTGTGTTGCGTCCGTCGTTCCACGTCGGCACAAAGGGAGCAGCGGTCCTCCGCAAAACGTGGTGCTTTTCCTGAGGGAGACAGAGAGTAGATTTTGAGTGGGAAGCGATCCCAGAGGCCCTGCAGACATGTGCAGCCTGCACCTAGATCACTTTTAGAAACCCATATATATATATGTATATTTCAATATCTTTTTCATCTCATTATACAGTCATAAAGGTAAAAGGTCAAGGTACCCCTGCCCGTACGGGCCAGTCTTGACAGACTCTAGGGTTGTGTGCCCATCTAACTCTATAGGCCGGGGGCCAGCGCTGTCCGCAGACACTTCCGGGTCACGTGGCCAGCGTGACAAAGCTGCATCTGGCGAGCCAGCGCAGCACACGGAACGCCGTTTACCTTCCCGCTAGTAAGCGGTCCCTATTTATCTACTTGCACCCAGGGGTGCTTTTGAACTGCTAGGTTGGCAGGCGCTGGGACCGAGCGACGGGAGCGCACCCCGCCGCGGGGATTCGAACCGCTGACCTTTTGATCAGCAAGTCCTAGGCACTGAGGCTTTAACCCACAGCGCCACCCGCGTCCCTATATACAGTCATACCTCGGGATAAATACGCTTCAGGATAAGTATTTTCGGATTGCGCTCCACGGCGACCCGGAAATAACAGAGTGCGTTACTTCCAGGTTTCGCCACTTGCGCAGATGGTCAAAATGACGTCATGCGCATGCGTGGAAGCGGCAAAACGTGACCTGCGCAGACGCGGTTGTGTGTTACGTTCGCTTCAGGATGCGAACAGGGCTCCAGAACAGATCCCGTTCGCAACCCGAGGTACCACTGGATATCATTTCCCAGAAGTTTTTCACTTTTTTACATTCCCACCAGAAGCATTTCTCCTTAGCATTGTAGGAGATGATATTAATAGACAGGACTGTAAGTTGTTTTCATACAATGACGGCAGCAAGTGTTGGACCAGGATGTGGGAGATCAGGGTTCAAATCCCTACTCTGTTATGAAGCTCACTGCATGACCTGGGAGTCAGTCACAGCCTCTTAACCTACCTCACAGGGTCGTTGTACGGATTAACTGAGGAGGGGGGTGAACCATGTACTCTTTGGAGAAAAAGGTGGGATGTAAATGCAATAAATAAGCTCTTCTGCTGAGCTGCTTAGGAAAGCTGGAGAGGCCAGCCAGATGGAGATGTCAGTAGCCAACTTAGCACCTAGAGATCTCCACGTGGTCGCAATTGGACCCGTGCCAGGCGCAAAACGCTCCTGGCGCCTGGTTAATTTCTAACAGTGGCCTAGATGTAACGGAATGGAAATTTCATCTCTTTAAGACCTCTATTCACCTCAGAGAGCTACAAATCTCAAATTTCCTTGGGAATAGGGGCTGATTGCTAAAACACTCTGATAATCGTGGCTCTGTGAGGGGAATGGGAGTCTCCTAGCAACTGAGAATCCTCAGCGAGCTACAGTTCCCAGGATTCTTTGGAGGAAGCCATGACGGTTTCTAGTGCCGCCGTACTGCTTCAAAAGCAGAGTGCAAGATGCAGCCTCAGGGTGTGGGGCCTGCAGCTGCCATTGGCTCCAACCCCTTGAGCCGCCATTTTGTATCTGTCTTTACTAGAAACTTGCGGTTACTGGTAAAACAAAAATAAAGCAGTTTCCCCCAAAACTTTAGGACTACCCAGTCACTTCTAGGGTCACATTTACGCCATAAATTTAAATCGCTCCTATACCACTTTAACTGTCACCGACTCCCCCCGAATAATCATGGGAACTGTAGTTTTTGCTAGCCATAGTCCCACCACCCTCAACAAACTGGGTGTTGCGGTTTGTTCAGGCTGCTGAGAGTTTTTAGGACACACACCCCCCTATTCCCCTAACAGAGCTACAATTCCCCGAAGATAGATTCATGGTGAATCCACTGTGGGAATTGTAGCTCGGGGTGGGTGGGGACAGTCTGTTTTACGAACTCCAGTTCCCTCCCAAAAAAATGGGGGTAAGCCATGACTGTTTAAAGTGGTATCAAGGTGCTTTAAATGTATGGTATGAGTTTGGCCTTAAGGATTAAAAAAAGACTTTTTATGTATGCAACGACGGCAGCGAGAATGCTTCTAGCCCAGACATAGCTGTCAACGTTTCCCTTTTTTTAAAGGGAAATTCCCTTATTCCGAATAGGATTCCTCGCAAGAAAAGGGAAAAGTTGACAGCTATGAGCCCAGAGATGGAAGGAAGGAGAAATACCAACAAAAGAAGAATGGCAGACTAAACCAATGGAGTACACAAGAGAAGCGGCGAAACTGACAGGGAAGATCAGAAACCAGGAAGATCAAGTATTCTCAAAAGACCGGAGCAAAATTTTAGTTCACTTAAAAGACCATCGTAAACAGTTAAAATCATAGTCAGGGACATTGAACAGATGGATAAAGGAAAAAGATGCAGGGAATTTTATCTTGAATGTGGAACCCATTGAGGGAGGGAAGGAGGTCCTAAGGTCCAACAGAACCTTTTATTTTAATGTTTGAAATGGTTAAAGTTAAAATGTACAAAATTTCGTAAAACCAATAAAAAATGTTATAAAAAAAGGGGCGGGGTGATGGCATCCAAATTTGGGCCAGGAAGCACAAGTCCCTCAGCCACGTCTGCACACCAAGAACGACAGAAAAAGAACAGAGCGTTTTTAAAAGCAGAGGAGGAAGTGGTTAGGAGAGAACACATATTATCTCTCCGGAAAAAGAAAATCCCTCGGAAAACTCAGCCTCAGATGTGAGCTCAGACCACATCCCCTTGCATTGTAACGAAAGCAGCCCATCTCATTTTCTTCCTTAAGGAGTTTTGGTAGCCATTATGGCAACCTCAAGCCACTCTCCCTGGCAAGAAGCTTCCCCAATTTTGCCCCTTCCCCCAGATGCCATTATCTTACAAACACAGCCCCTCACCCTGCAAAAAAATAATTAAAAAAAACATCGCTACACAAATGCCACATAAGCTGTTGTGCATGGCTTTCTCTACCCTCAGAGCAAACACTGATTTCCAAGTAGGGGGTCTTTTGCCATATTTCAAAAAGTGAAAATCAGGATACAAAATCTACACTTCCAGACACGGGTTGCCATACCCCCCGGTTTTCCGGGACGTTTTTGCCGATTTTTGGAAATTCCGCCCAGACGCAATTTCCAGCAGGCGACTCCCAGCTACATCTGGGAAATTCTGGACGTACAGCACCCCTACTTTATGGACAAATATCCAGGGACGTGGATGGGGAGGTGGAGACCCCCAGGCTTGGGGTGGGGTGGGGGACCCGAGGTTTGCAAACCCTTTAGAAAACAAAAAAGCTTTCGTGAATAAAAGGCTGGTGGGGGACCCCTCAAAACAGCCAAGGAGAATAGTGGTCTTAGAATTTAGCATGCACAGTCCTTGCTTTCCCCCCGACCTCAACAACAACCCTGCAAAGTAGGTTAGGCAGAAAAATAGTGACTGGCCCATAGAGACCAGCAAGCTTATGGCCAAAGTGGGAATTTTGAACTCTTAAGTGTCCATCCGTCCATCCCAGATCTATTCAACTGCCATGCCATGCCCAATTTTTAAACACAAATTTATTTATTTCACTGCCCTTCTGCTGCTGACGTTTCTCGTACCCCGCACTTGGGTAGCCAGATTGATTTCTCAAACAGTTTTTCATTTGCATTTTGTGGCAAACAGGTTTTGCCTCCCCAAAAGCTACTTCTGTCAGGACATCACAATTCAGTGATATGAATCATACATGTTTGCGTAGGGCCGAAGCCAAGGGTGGGGCAGATTTGATGTTTCTCAGGCCCACCACCAACCAGAACCAGGTGCGAAAGACGCTCAGTTACAGCAGGGTGCCTCTGAGCATATTCTGAACCCAGATTCTTTTTTTTCTGTCAGTACCAGAACAGCGCTGAACTCATAGTCTTTTCACACACACTTAAAAAATGTCCACTAATGGTTTAGCCTTCTTCATTTTGGCAGCCATTAAGACCATGGGTAGGCAAACTAAGGCCCGGGGGCCGGATCCGGCCCAATCGCCTTCTAAATCCGGCCCGTGGACGGTCCGGGAATCAGTGTGTTTTTACATGAGTAGAATGTGTCCTTTAATTTAAAATGCCTCTGGGTTATTTGTGGGGCCTGCCTGGTGTTTTTACATGAGTAGAATGTGTGCTTTTATTTAAAATGCATCTCTGGGGCATAGGAATTTGTTCATTATTATTTTTTTCAAGATACAGTCCGGCCCTGCACAAGGTCTGAGGGACAGTGGACCGGCCCCCTGCTGGAAAAGTTTGCTGACCCCTGTTTAAGACAATTCATTTTAGACAGTTGGGAAATCAGTACCACTGCCAATCTACAGCTCATCACCCAGAGATCTTATCTGTAGAAGAGACACTGTTCTCCTTCTCTTCAAGAAACTGTGTTTTCTTCTTTAAATAAAAGAAAACTGTACTTTCCTTGTTTTGAGAAGGTGTGGGGTACATGTGGGGTACACTTGTGTGCATCAGGCAATTCAGGAACTATTGAGTGCGACAAAATGCCCATTTCACAGATGGGGAAAATTGCAGTAGTCAGTATTCTCACGCGCAAAGCAGCATCAAAACAGAGAACAAATAAAACCTAGACAAAAGAAGCAGGTAACACAAGTGTGCATGCACACGAAAGCTCATACCAATAACAAACTTAGTTGGTCTCTAAGGTGCTACTGGAAGGATTTTTTTTATTTTGATCCAAAAAGAAAGATAACCTGCCCACCTTTCCCAAAACCCTCAGTAACAAATTGGTAGGGGCAAGAAACATTGGCGGGAGTCAGAGGAGGGGCCTGAGGGCACTGCGGCGTCATGTTGGGGACCCCAGTAATAAATCACAACTTTACCATGCCTTTTTGCAAAGTGCCTTGCATTAATTTACTTTTGGCAAAGTGCCTTGCACTTTGTATTTACATATACATATACATCTCCTTCATGGATCACTGCCTTGCCGTGGCGAAGGGGCTTGAATAACTCAGAGAAGCTATGAGCTATGCCATGCAGGGCCACCCAAGACGGACAGGTCATAGTGGAGAGTTTTGACCAAACGTGATCCACCTGGAGCAGGAACCGGCAAGCCACTCCAGTATCCCTGCCAAGAAAACTCCATGGACAAAGACAACAGGCATATAAAAGTTATGACGCTGGAAGATGAGCCCCTCAGGGCAGAAGGTGTCCAACATGCTACTGGGGAAGAGCGGAGGACAAGTACAAGTAGATCCAGAGCTGATGAAGCGGCTGGGCCAAGCCGAAAGGACGCTCAGTTGCGGATATGCATGGAAGCGAAAGGAAAGTCCAATGCTGTAAAGAAAAATATTGCATAGGAACCTGGAATGTAAGAACCATGAACCTGGGTAAGTTGGATATGGTCAAAAATGAGATGGCAAGAATAAATATTGACATCTTGGGCATCAGTGAACTAAAATGGACGGGAATGGGCGAATTCAGTTCGGATGACTATCATATCTACTACTGTGGACAAGAAACCCGTAAAAGAAATGGAGTGGCCCTCATAGTCAACAAAAGAGTGGTGAAAGCTGTACTGGGATGCAATCTCAAAAATGATAGAATGATCTCGATACGAATCCAAGGCAGACCTTTTAACATCACAGTAATCCAAGTTTATGCACCAACTACTGGTGCTGAAGAAACTGAAATTGACCAATTCTATGAAGACTTACAAGACCTTATAGAAGTGACACCAAAGAAGGATGTTCTGCTCATAATAGGGGATTGGAATGCTAAAGTAGGGAATCAAGAGATAAAAGGAACAACTGGCAAGTTTGGCCTTGGAGTTCAAAACGAAGCAGGGCAAAGGCTAATAGA
Source organism: Podarcis muralis (assembly GCF_964188315.1). Taxonomy (NCBI): domain Eukaryota; kingdom Metazoa; phylum Chordata; class Lepidosauria; order Squamata; family Lacertidae; genus Podarcis; species Podarcis muralis. The sequence continues at coordinate 117,968,498 of NC_135656.1, read as the reverse complement.
GTTCTGTCAAGAGAACAAGCTGGTCATCACAAACACTCTTTTCCAACAACACAAGAGACGACTCTACACATGGACATCACCAGATGGGCAGCATCGAAATCAGATTGATTATATTCTCTGCAGCCAAAGATGGAGAAGCTCTATACAGTCAGCAAAAACAAGACCTGGAGCTGACTGTGGCTCAGATCATCAGCTTCTTATAGCAAAATTCAAGCTTAAACTGAAGAAAGTAGGAAAAACCACTGGGCCGGTAAGATACACTCTAAGTCAAATCCCTTATGAATACACAGTGGAAGTGAGGAACAGGTTTAAGGATTTAGATTTGGTGGACAGAGTGCCTGAAGAACTATGGATGGAGGCTCGTAACATTATACAAGAGGCAGCAACTAAAACCATCCCAATGAAAAGGAAATGCAAGAAAGCAAAGTGGCTGTCCAATGAGGCCTTACAAATAGCGGGGGAGAGAAGGCAAGCAAAATGCGAGGGAGATAGTGAAAGATACAGGAAATTGAATGCAGATTTCCAAAAAATAGCAAGGAGAGACAAGAAGGTCTTCTTAAATGAGCAATGCAAAGAAATAGAGGAAAACAATAGAATGGGAAGAACCAGAGATCTGTTCAAGAAAATTGGAGATATGAAAGGAACATTTTGTACAAAGATTTCCATAATAAAAGACAAAAGTGGAAAGGACCTAACAGAAGCAGAAGACATCAAGAAGAGGTGGCAAGAATACACAGAGGAACTATACCAGAAAGAAATTGATGTCTCATATACCCCAGGTAGTGTGGTTGCTGACCTTGAGCCAGACATCCTGGAAAGTGAAGTCAAATGGGCCTTAGAAAGCATCGCTAATAACAAGGCCAGTGGAAGTGATGATATTCCAGCTGAATTATTTAAAATTTTAAAAGATGATGCTGTTAAGGTGCTACACTCAATATGCCAGCAAATTTGGAAAACTCAGCAGTGGCCAGAGGATTGGAGAAGATCAGTCTACATCCCAATCCCAAAGAAGGGAAGTGCCAAAGAATGCTCCAACTACCGCACAATTGCACTCATTTCACACGCTAGCAAGGTTATGCTTAAAATTCTACAAGGCAGGCTTAAGCAGTATGTGGACCGAGAACTCCCAGAAGTGCAAGCTGGATTTAGAAGAGGCAGAGGAACCAGAGACCAAATTGCAAACATGCGCTGGATTATGGAGAAAGCTAGAGAGTTCCAGAAAGACATCTACTTCTGCTTCATTGACTATGCAAAAGCCTTTGACTGTGTCGACCACAGCAAACTATGGCAAGTTCTTAAAGAAATGGGAGTGCCTGATCACCTCATCTGTCTCCTGAGAAATCTCTATGTGGGACAAGAAGCTACAGTTAGAACTGGATATGGAACAACTGATTGGTTCAAAATTGGGAAAGGAGTACGACAAGGCTGTATATTGTCCCCCTGCTTATTTAACTTATATGCAGAATTCATCATGCGAAAGGCTGGGCTGGATGAATCCCAAGCTGGAATTAAGATCGCCGGAAGAAATATCAACAACCTCAGATATGCAGATGACACAACCTTGATGGCAGAAAGTGAGGAGGAATTAAAGAACCTTTTAATGAGGGTGAAAGAGGAGAGCGCAAAATATGGTCTGAAGCTCAACATCAAAAAAACGAAGATCATGGCCACTGGTCCCATCACCTCCTGGCAAATAGAAGGGGAAGAAATGGAGGCAGTGAGAGATTTTATTTTCTTGGGCTCCATGATCACTGCAGATGGTGACAGCAGTCACGAAATTAAAAGACGCCTGCTCCTTGGGAGAAAGGCGATGGCAAATCTAGACAACATCTTAAAAAGTAGAGACATCACCTTACCAACAAAGGTCCGTATAGTTAAAGCCATGGTTTTCCCAGTAGTGATGTATGGAAGTGAGAGCTGGACCATAAAGAAGGCTGATCGCCGAAGAATTGATGCTTTTGAATTATGGTGCTGGAGGAGACTGTTGAGAGTCCCATGGACTGCAAGAAGATCAAACGCATCCATTCTTAAGGAAATCAGCCCTGAGTGCTCACTGGAAGGACAGATCGTGAAGTTGAGGCTCCAATACTTTGGCCACCTCATGAGAAGAGAAGACTCCCTGGAAAAAACCCTGATGTTGGGAAAGATGGAGGGCACAAGGAGAAGGGGACGACAGAGGATGAGATGGTTGGATAGTGTTCTCGAAGCTACAAACATGAGCCTGACCAAACTGCGGGAGGCAGTGGAAGACAGGAGTGCCTGGCGTGCTCTGGTCCATGGGGTCACGAAGAGTCGGACACGACTAAACGACTAAACAACAACAACAACAATACATATACATATATGTATTTACATATACTCGCACACAATCTCCAAATGAAATACGTGCTTTGTAAAAGCGAAGGGGAGCAGGAGAAACGCCTCTTCCAAGACACCCTGTGCCATCTTTAGCTTTTACGCGTAGGTTTTGCTTTTTAAAAATTAATTTTTTGTAGAGGGGGGGGGAAATTATTAATTATTTTTTTGTTACTGTATAAGCAATTGGCGAGGAATGGGGTTGAGCCCATTAGAAAGGTTAAAGGCTGCAGTCTTTCTTGGGAGCCCCAAGGCACGTTAAGAGACATAGAATCATAGAACAATGGTAAGAGTTGGAAAGGGACCCGAGGGTCATCTAGTCCAACCCCCCGCAATGCAGGAATCTGGGCTGAAGCATCCATGACTGATGGCCATCCAACTTCTGCTTAAAAACCTCCAAGATAGGAGAGTTCACCACCTCCAGAGGGAGACCGTTCTACTTTTCTGTGTGTGTTTGTGTATGTGCACATGTGTGTATAGGTACATACTTTGTTTAGATAGTTCTTTCTAACAGAGCAGCCCAGTTAAAAGCGTCAGACCAGGGCAGGCTTCAATTCGATTTCAAGCCATGAAACTCTTTGGCTGTGTCTCAGCAACTCAATCCTCTCCCACCCCGACCTACATCGCAGGGTTGTAGTGAGGATCAGACAATGGTGGTGAAATAACCACACACACACCGACTTGAGCTCCTTAGAAAACAAAGCAGGCTATGAAGCGGCTATCCTGGCCGGGTCTACTCGGAAGTAAGCCCTCCTGGCTTCAAGGGGGCTGCCTCTCCCAAACTGAGTGCACCCTAAACGAGCTCAGCATGCACAGATGCAATTCAACTCCTCCTCCCTTCTTGCAAAGAGCCTCTGCTCTGGAGGATTTGAACCCAGGATCTTGCTCCTCTTCCTTATGACTTATGGCTAGAGGAGGAAGGGAACGAACTCTCTCTCTCTCTCTCCCCTCCTGAGCGAAGAGAGCGACTCGATCCCCCGCCAGATCTCCCTCTCTTGCTTCCCCCACCCACTCAGGATCGTGCCCTTTCTCCGCCTCCTCTTTGGGTGCAACTTACCCAGATTCCCCTCCGGAAGGGACCTGCTCCCCCCCAACTCCGGAGACCCCCCAGATCTGCAGCCACTCCCGGAGGCGAAGGAAGGCGACGGGGGGAAAGTGGCTTCACAAGACTCCGTTTGCAGGGGGAGGAGATACAGCAGGAAGAGGCCAGACTAACTCTCTGGGGCTCCTTTCTAGGAATCTGCTCTCGCTCTCCCCCCTCCTCTTTGGCAAAGCAAAGGGTGGATGCAAGCCCGGATATTATTATCACGTTAATATTAGTATTAGTATTGCAATGGGTTTGGGGCGTCTTCCTTTTGTTATTGCTCTTCTCAACCCCTATCCTTATTCTGGGTTCCATCCTGCTTGTGCAGAGTTTGCAAGTCCAGGAATTATGGTTATTTATTTGCAGTGCATGGGGGGGTGTCTTTTTCTTTTTTAATTCCCAACCCCTCTCCTTATTTTGGGTTCCATCCTGCTTATGCATTTGATATTATTTATTTGCAATGCATCGAGAGCCTCTTTTTTTTCCTTCCTTCCTTCCTTCCTTCCTCCCTTCCTTCCCAACCCGTCCTTATTTTGGGTTCCATCCTGCTTGTGCATCTGTTATTATTTATTTGCAACACATCGAGAGCCTCTCCTTCCTTCCTTCCTTCCTTCTTCCTAACCCCTGTCCTTATTTTGGGTTTCATCCTGCTTGTGCATAGTTTGCAAGTCTAGATACTACTTATTATCTCTTTGCAATGCTTCGGGGCGTGTGTGTCTCTTTTTCTTTCTGCTTGTGCATTTGGGGCTTTTGTTTGTTTTAAAATTGGCTGGTTTCCCCACAAAGGAAAGGTGGCTAGCATCCGCTTTGGCGCTTGCAAGGGCTTCTGGGAAATGTAGTTCACAACAAAGGCAACAACAACAACCCTGATGTTTTTCTAAAGCAAGCATAGGTAAACTTGGCCCTCCAAATGTTTTTTGAGACTACAATTCCCATCATCCCTGACCACTGGCCCTGTTAGCTAGGGATGATGGGAGTTGTAGTCCTAAAAACATTTGGAGGGCCGAGTTTACCTATGCCTGGCCTAGAGAAAGGAGGTGGTGCAAGTTTGTGGAAGAAAGAAGTCTTGTGAACCTTGAAGGGTTAACATGTACACGTCTACCATAGTGCAATCCTATAAACGTCTACCATGGGCCCAACCAGGATTTTAAATTACTTTCTTTTGACCCCAAGCGTTCAGAAAAATCTTTTGAAATTGTTCTACAATTTCTTCTTTTAGTTAAGTATTTTTATTTATTTACTTGATGGGGGGGGCAGCTGTTCCCCTTGCCCCCCTGGCTACACCCATGTTTACTCAGAAGTAAGGTAAAGGTACCCCTGCCCATACGGGCCAGTCTTGACAGACTCTAGGGTTGTGCGCCCATCTCACTCTATAGGCCGGGGGGCCAGCGCTATCCGGAGACACTTCTGGGTCACGTGGCCAGCGTGACAAAGCTGCATCTGGCGAGCCAGAGCCGCACACAGAACGCCGTTTACCTTCCCGCTGGTAAGCGGTCCCTATTTATCTACTTGCACCCAGGGGTGCTTTCGAACTGCTAGGTTGGCAGGCGCTGGTACCGAGCGACAGGAGCGCACCCCACGGCGGGGATTCGAACCGCCGACCTTTCGATCGGCAAGCCCTAGGCGCTGAGGCTTTAGCCCACAGCGCCACCCGCGTCCCATACTTAGAAGTAAACTACACCAAAAAACCCACCCTTTTAAAGCACATGACTTCCCCCAAATAATCATGGGAAATGTAGTTTCTCACCCACACAGCTACACTTCAAAGTACCCTTAATAAACTAGTTCCCAGGATCCCTTAGGAGAAACGGTGTGATTTAAATGCACGTTGTGGTATATAGCATTGGCTTTGCACAAACAAAAAAGTTGGTCAGTAACCTCCTTTGGGTCTTGTGAGGGCTTCTGGGAACCGTGGTTCACGCCAGGGTGGGGAGCCGTTATTATGGACATGAGAAGGGCCTGCTAGGCCATCTAATTCAAGATCCTGTTCTGGCACAGATGACCAAGAAACATGATCAGAGTTCAAGGCTGTCATCCATTGCTGGTGACTGAAGCAAAATCTGGGAGCAAGGTGACTCTCGGGACACCATATTTCTCCCTAGTTTGCTAATCTCTTTCTGATCCCGGTCCAGAAGCTTGCAAGATTTGCATTAAACACATGTGTGTTGTTGAAAGCCAGATTGAAGGGAGAAGGAAGGGTTAACAAGAATATTATAAGGCAAAGACGCTAAAGCAGGGGTGTCAAACTCAAATTCATCGGGGGCCGCATCAGCAGTTTGGTCACCCTCAAAGGGCCGGTTGTATCTGTAGGACTATGTGTCCACTCTTTATTATCATAAATTATTGCCACTGCATTCAATTATTACTGTTTTTTGTAATAATGTAATAATGTAAGTAATTCCCGCTTGGATTACTGCAATGTGCTCTACATGGGGCTACCTTTGAAGGTGACTCGGAAACTACAACTAATCCAGAATGCGGCAGCTAGACTGGTGACTGGGAGCGGCCGCCGAGACCATATAACACCGGTCTTGAAAGACTTGCATTGGCTCCCAGTACGTTTCCGAGCACAATTCAAAGTGTTGGTGCTGACCTTTAAAGCCCTAAACGGCCTCGGTCCAGTATACCTGAAGGAGCGTCTCCACCCCCATCATTCTGCCCGGACGCTGAGGTCCAGCGCCGAGGGCCTTCTGGCGGTTCCCTCATTGCGAGAAGCAAAGCTACAGGGAACCAGGCAGAGGGCCTTCTCGGTAGTGGCGCCCACCCTGTGGAACGCCCTTCCAGCAGATGTCAAAGTGATAAATAACTACCTGACATTCAAGAGACATCTTAAGGCAGCCCTGTTCAGGGAAGTTTTTAACATGTGATATTTTATTGTATTTTTGGTTTTTATGGAAGCCGCCCAGAGTGGCTGGGGAGGCCCAGCCAGATGGGCGGGGTATAAATAATAAATTATTATTATTATTATTATTATTATTATTATTATACCTTACTCAAGACTGGTTAACGTGCTGTAACTACCAAAGCCTGATTTCCAATACGTGCTTTCGCGTGTGTGGGTGGCATTTTAATCCACATTAGTGACTGACAAGGTGAAACTGGAGCAGGGTAGTGATTCCAAATCACCGCCACATTCAGAATAAAGGCTTGCCATCGACTGGTGTATTTGTCTCATCAGTATTGTAACAATTCGATTCGGACCATTGGTCCATCTAGCCCGGTACTGCCAGGCACTGACTAGCAGCGGCTCTGCAAGGGTTAAGGCAAGAGTCTTTCCCAGCCATATCTGGCGACAGTGAGGGTTGAGCACGGCTGACTAGCAGCGGCTCTGCAAGGGTTGAGGCAAGAGTCTTTCCCAGCCATATCTGGCGACAGTGAGGGCTGAGCACGGCTGACTAGCAGCGGCTCTGCAAGGGTTAAGGCAAGAGTCTTTCCCGCGCTAAACAGCCTCTCCCCAGCGAGGGGTTGCTCGCAGACCAACCCTGCGACAGGAGTAACCACTCTATTATGTCGAAAAGCAAGGTCGAAGTTCCACTGGGATTTATTTAAGTGTTTGCTCCGGAGGAAGCGGTTTGCGGATCGTGGCCCTAATACAATTCCCAGCTAGTTTCCCCATCCCAATTTAATTATCCTTATGGGATTTTTAAGATTACCAGGAGCTTTCCTCGCCTTGCAACTGCCTCTCTGCAAAAAGTGAACACGTGCCTTGGGAGGAACGAGACTTCTTTAGAAACCAGCGCGCTTTTTCGCGTGGTTGCCGCTGGTGCCAACCGGGGAGGCGCGGAGAGAGGAACCTATAACTTGATATCTCTTTCTCCGCAACAACTGCTTTTCGGAGAAAGCTCTGCAGAAGAGGCGGCACTGCAGCAGCCTCGAGCCAGTCAGTCACGTAAAAGCATCAGCCGGCCCCCCAGGGCCGGCCACCTTTTCTCTGAATGTGCGGTGCTGCCACCCCGCCCTGCCCCAGTCTTTCCCTCAATGAATACACACAAGCTTTCTCCTTTTTTTAAAAAAAGCGAGAATAAAAAAAAGCGCTGGCGGCCGGCGGCGGCTACACGGGCCGCATGAGGAGGTCTGCCGGGCCGGATTTGGCCCGCGGGCCTTGAGTCTGACACCCGTGCGCTAAAGGGCTGCAGTTGTGGTTAGGCAGCTAGCAGAAACCGCAAATGCGTCAGCTCTGTAGGCCAGAAGCTGCTTCCTGTTTCCAGCTCTGCAGACTGGGAGCTGTTTCCTGTTTTGTGTTACCTGTTTTAAAAAATGCTTTGGAATGCAAGACATATATGCAGGGGATGAGAAGGGCCCCAACGCCAACTTCTAAGCAGCACCCAGTTACCTAAGAAATCTGCACCTGAGCTCTGTATTTTGTATCTAAGAAAGGTTACTCTCAAATATTATCTGCAGTAAATTCCTGTGCTAATCCTGTGCTAATCTTACTTCTGCAAATTTCGGCCAGATGGTTAGCACACCGCCAGTGACTGTTTGCTAAATTTGGCTGGCAGGTCAAAAGTTCATTTCCTACCCTGTTAGCTTGCAAGAATATTATAGCTGCTGTCTGCAAATTTAACCAGGCCTGATAAAGAGGCCCCTTTTCCTGTCTTATGCTTACTAATGCAAAGATGAGAAAAGACACGTATAAGCAAGAGGGGGGGGGAAGTGCTTAGCTAGCAATAAGATGTGTTTAGCAAGCAATGTGCCATATAAGGAATAAGTTGAAAACTTGCCAACTGATTGGGTAGGTTTTAGGAGGGTAGGGGAGGGGGAAAGGATGTTCAGAAAAGTATAAGAGAGTCTGCTGAAGTGTCTTGGGACACAGCCAGATTTCAGAAGCGATTCTGCTGGCTGTCCCTGTGCACAGATTTCAATAAACTCTTTTTCTCCAAAGAAGATTTTGCTTTCCTGGTACTTTTGTTCCCTCCAAGGTCCGGGGATGGCGTGGCTGATGGATCCCTAGGTAAATAAGGCTTCATTTCTTTGGGGGCTCGTGCCGGGATAAGCCCTCTCCCCAATACGGACCGGAGGGCCAGGCTCAACCAAGGTGAACAGCTCAGCAGCGTTTGCAGGCTCCCGTGCGCACCCCGCCTGTTTCGTGGGGGGAGCCAGCCACACTGTCCTGCAGTGGAGACATCTTGTTGAGGGAGAAAAACAAAGAGGACGGCGCCGAGGGGAAGGGAATCCGCAGCGGAAAAGGTAAGCCCGACGGAAAGGGCAGCCCGACGGAAAGGGCGAGGCCTAATCAGCCTCACCTGGTCATGCAGTAGAGTGCAGCCAGGAAGGGAAAAAAGGGCGTGGCAGTGTTGTGCCACCAGTAAGGTTTGGTAAAAAGGGGATTGGCTGCGCAGTAGGGTGCCAGCCACCAGGAATAAAGGGGACTGGTTGTGCAGGAGAGTGCCACCAGCAAAAATTTGGAACAGAAGAAGGAGGGGAAATTATTTTGGTGTGTTTTGTGTATTGCATGCTGAAGTTATTTTGGTGTGTTTAGTGTGTTACATGTTGAAATTATATTGATGTGATTTGTATGTTGCTATGTTGCATGTCAGATACTCCAGTGACTGAATTGTTGTCAAGTGTGGGCCGGGGTATTAGTGCCCCTTGGCCGAGCGATTGCAGGGTTGTGCGTTTTCTGCCAGGGCGACCTCGTGCAGGCCACAATCTGTAGTGTGTGGAGTGTGAAAGAATTTACAACCCGGTTAGGAGCGGAGTATCTGAAAAAAAAAAAAAAATGGGGTCTGGGGCAAGCCAATGTAGTCCCCTGGAATGCTTTTTAGACAACTGGAAAGCAGCCACAAAACATGATGATTGGGGATTTAAATTGAGACGACAGAGAATGAGGACATTGTGTGAAGTTGATTGGCCCTTACAAGAAGTTAATTGGCCTTCAGAAGGGAGCTTTGATTTGCAACTAATCAGCCCGTTATACCAGAACATCTTGAATGTCCACCCAGACCAGATCCCTTATATTTCTACTTGGAAAACCAATGTAGAAAAGAACCCACCGTGGTTGAAAGCCTGCCAAGGCGATGCCCCACAAAGTACAGTTTGTGCAGTTCGACCGGCAGGGAAGTCAGAAAGGCCCCCAGTGATACAAGATCCAGAAGATAGGGAAGGGGGAATCATTAAACCACCTCCACCCTATGCTCCACCAACTACCCCTCAGGCAAATCCACCAGACCCAGGTCCCCAGGCACTGGGAGGAGCTGGCCCCCAGCCCGAACCCAAGACTGATGAATCAGAAGAGGATGATGAGGATGAAGAATTTGTAGAAAGATTAGTTAAGTTGACAAAGGATAATAAGACATGGACAGAGGAACAGGCAGAGCGTTTGAGGAAGTATGTGGAACCTTATGTAAAAGAAGTGGATGTCAGCCCCCATTTGTTAAAGGCGGCGGAATGTACAGGGCAACAGAAAAGGAAGTGGCAGAGAGAATGGGGAAAGGCAGCGAAAAGAGTGGCCCTCCATAGGGCACATGAAGCACAGGAAAAGGGCGCGGCCAGAGTGATGCCTCTCCGCAGAGTATACGACCCACCGGCCCCCGCGGGACCTAACGGGGTGGTACCCAATAGAACTTATACAGTTCAACATGTCCCCTTCTCTAGTGCAGATGTTTGTAACTGGAGGAACCAAAACCCTTCATTTGAGGAAAACCCAGCAAAAATAATTAGGCTGTTTGAGGGAATTTTCAAAACCTACAATCCCACCTATGATGATGTACAGTATTTGATGGATGCCTTGCTAACTACAGAGGAGGTTAGGCGAATTCATACTGAAGCCCGAGCACACATGAGAACGCAGGGGGCAGGAGAGCAAGTTGTTGCAACAGGATATCCTGAAAATACACCAAATTGGGATTATCAGACCACAGATGGGCAAAATACCCTCATCACTTATCGCCAGAATGTCTTAAATGGCATGAGAAGGGCAGCCAGGAAGCCTACTAATTTTGCCAAGATCAGGGAAATAATGCAAGGGAGTGAGGAGCCCCCAGGAGCCTATCTGGAAAGGTTGAAGGAAGCTTACCGCCAGTATACTCCTGTGGACCCAGATGAGGTGGCCAATGCCCCTATCATAAAAACTGCCTTTGTAGCTCAGGCAGCGCCCGATGTCCGCCGAAAAATCCAGAAACACGAAGCGTTCATGGGCCACACCCTTGAGTGGATGTTAGAACTGGCTCAAACCACTTATAATCAGAGGGAGGAAGAGGCACAAAAGAAAAAGGAGAAGTATCAAGCAAAGAAGTTGATGGCGCTACAGGCTACCGCACCCACCCCTCAGGAAAGAGGAAGTGCCCGGGGAGGAGGGCAAGACCGTCTGGGGAAGAACCAGTGCGCCATCTGCCGGCAGGAAGGGCACTGGAAAAGAGAATGCCCACAGGCTCACTCAGGTGGAAGAGGACGAGGAGAACGAATCCCAGGCACAATCCCCGTGGGACCTGGACAGGAACTGAGACCTTGGACATCGGCAAATGCAGGCAGGGGTAGAGGACGTGGACAGGGACCTCCCTGGCACCCTCCAACCCAAAGACAGCCCGGCGCGATGAGCCTGAGAGAGGAGGAGGAAGAATACTAGGACAGACCGGGCCCAGCTGATTTAGGTTCCCGTGAGCCCATGGTCAAAATACAAACAGGGAACCGAACCATCCCCTTCATGGTTGACACAGGAGCCGCCCACTCTGTTTTGCCAGTACCAGTGTCCAAGCCCACCAAGCAAACAATTAACATAATAGGAGCTACAGGCAAATCACAAAAAGCCCCCTTCTTGCAATCTGTTGCCTGTCGCTTGGGCGGCCAAGTGGTCCAACACAAGTTTTTGTATATACCAGAGTGTCCCATCCCATTATTGGGCCGAGACCTGCTATCAAAATTGCAAGCCCAGATTTCCTTCCAACCGACAGGAGAAGTGACAATGACTACAGGGCAAGCAGGAGAGTTCTCCTTAGAGGTACCCTTGAGGGAACACTGGCGCTTAATGATGGTAAAAGAAGAGGAGGGGATTATCCCAGAGGACCTCCTGCAAGAAGTTAACCCTGGAGTATGGGCAGAAAGCAACCCACCCGGAATGGCAAAGAACATCCCACCTATAATAGTCAAGCCCAAGCCATTCGCCAACCCTGTGGCTGTGAACCAATATCCTATCCCCCGAAGAGCTGCGGAAGGAGTATGGGTACATTTGGAACGGTTACTTCGCCATGGCATCCTGAGGCAGTGTCAATCTCAGTGGAACACCCCACTCTTGCCGGTGAAGAAGGAAGATGGCTCGTATCGCCCGGTCCAAGACCTTAGATTAGTTAACCAGGCCGTGGAGACCCTCCACCCCAATGTGCCCAATCCTTACACGCTGTTGAGTCTAATCCCTCCCACCGCATGTTATTTCACCGTATTGGACTTGAAGGATGCATTGTTCTGTTGCCGTCTGGCAGAAGAAAGTCAGCCCCTGTTTGCATTTCAATGGACAGATCCAGGAACGGGCACTAGGGTGCAATACACGTGGACGAGGCTTCCACAAGGCTTCAAGAATTCTCCAACCCTTTTTGGGGTTGCATTGGCCTCGGATCTGTCTGGCTTTCCCACCAGCCCACACAGGGTTTTGTTGCAGTACGTAGATGACCTCCTTTTGGCCTGTTCAGACGAGGACACGTGTATGAAAGCCACCAAGGACTTGTTAAATCACCTGGCTGAAGCAGGATACCGAGTATCCAAGAAAAAGGCCCAAATATGCCAACCCACTGTAAAATACCTTGGATTTGATATATCCCATCAGCGACGGACCCTAAGGGAAGAAAGGAAGCAAGCCATCATCCAGATTCCAGAGCCAAAGAATCGCAGGGAACTTCGCGGCTTTTTGGGCTCAGCAGGATTCTGTAGAATATGGATACCAGACTACAGCACAATCGCCAAGCCTCTGCATGAATCAACCAGAGGAACTGAAAAGGACCCCTTTGTGTGGAGAGAAGAGCAACAGCATGCCTTCAAGGATCTGAAAAAGGCATTGCAGCAAGCACCAGCGCTGGGCATCCCAAATCCTGAAAAGCCTTTCTCCCTGTTTGTGGATGAAGACCAGGGAACAGCAAAGGGAGTGCTATGCCAAAAATTGGGAAGCTGGCAGCAGCCCGTGGCATACCTATCTGAGCGCCTGACGCCTACAGAACAAGGTTTACCGCCATGCATGAGAGCAGTAGTGGCAGTAGCCACCCTACTGAACAAAGCAGACAAATTTACTTTTGGCCAAGACACTGTTTGTGTAACCCCGCATGCAGTCCCAGCTCTGCTTGACATGAAGGGTACCTATTTCCTCTCCCAAGCAAAAATGAGAAAGTGCCAGATGCTATTGTTGCACCCGCGTTTGAAGTTCCAGGTTACCACCACCCTCAACCCAGCTACCCTGTTGCCGGTAGGAGAAGGTGAGGAGCAGACGCACGATTGCATTGAAGTGATGGATGAAGTATATTCCAGCAGACCTGATTTAAAAGATGAGGCAAACCCCCACTGGCCTTCATGGTTTGTAGATGGAAGCAGCTTTGTTGAGACTGGACAGCGGAAAGCAGGCTATGCAGTGGTAGCCCTGGAAGACCAGGTGATCGAGGCAAAATCACTCCCGCCTGGAACATCGTCCCAGCTGGCAGAGCTAACTGCGCTTACCAGAGCCCTGAGCCTGGCAAAGGGACAGAAGATAAACATTTATACAGATTCTAAGTATGCATTCCTGACTTTACATGCCCATGGAGCCTTATGGAAAGAAAGAGGTTTGCTTACCTCCAGAGGAAGCCAGGTGGCCCACCCACAAGCCTTATTGAACCTTCTGGATGCTGTATGGGAGCCCGAGGCAGTGGCAGTTATCCATTGCTATGGCCACAAGACTGGACCAGGGGAAGTGGCCAGAGGAAATCGATTGGCAGACAGAGTGGCCAAGGAAGCAGCTCGGGAACTAGCCCCCACCTCGGTTATCGGAGCACTAGTCCCAGAAGAGATTTTAAGCACCGCTGACAAGCCAGCTTATACAAAGCAGGAAAAGGACACTGCAGACGCCCAGGAACTGACATTGACCAAAGAAGGATGGTACCTTACCCCTGATGACAGGATATGGATTCCAGAGTCTCTTTCGCGGCAAATAATTCAGAGGTACCATGATTCAACCCACATAGGACCCGATGCTACAACCAAGCAGCTGGAGAAATGCTTCTATATAGCCCACCTCTACCAACTGGCAGCCCAGATTTCCAGGAAATGCCTGCTGTGTCAAAAGAATAATCCCAGAGCCGGACCACTGGCTCCCCCAGGGATTCAGCACAGTGGAACGGCACCTATGGAAGATCTTGTCGTGGACTTTACTGAATTACCCCGTTGTGGACTGCACCGCTACCTGCTGGTAGCAGTGTGCACCTACACCGGATGGGTCGAAGCATGGCCCACAAAGACTGAAAAGGCATTTGAAGTAACCAGGTGCCTGCTTAGGGAAATCATCCCTCGCTATGGATTGCCAAGGTCCATAGGATCTGATAATGGACCAGCATTTGTTCATGCAGTCCTACAGGGGCTGGCAAAAGCGCTCCAGATCAACTGGAAGCTGCATACTGCTTATAGACCCCAGAGTTCTGGAAAAGTAGAAAGAATGAACAGAACTCTAAAGAATCAGCTGTCCAAGCTGACACAGGAGACCGGGTCTAATTGGGTGACCATGTTGCCCTTGGCGTTACTCAGGGTCCGCAGTCTCCCGTCAAAACGGACCCATTTGTCACCCTTTGAAGTTATGTTTGGGAGACCAGTTCCATATGTTAGAATGTTAACTCCATATGCTAGCCAAGATGTGCAATTGAATAACTATGTACAGTCACTCTCCCAAGTTTTCTCTTATCTCAACAGGTGGACCCAGGCTCGCACCCCATGTGTGTTAACTGAACCGTTCCATCAGTTCGAGCCAGGTGACGAAGTGTGGGTGAAAGACTGGCAGCGAACCCCCCTACAGCCCTGCTGGAGGGGACCATACACTGTGCTACTCTCTACACCTACTGCTGTGAAGGTTGCTGGCATCACCCCGTGGGTCCACCATACTCGAGTGAAGAAAGCCATTTCCGACTGGACAGTAACACCAGATCCAGAGAACTCCCTTCGGCTGACCATCTCCAGGCGCCCGGTAGACGACCGCCCTGCTGGTATTACTCCGGAGGCTAATACCTCTACGCACGGCTGAAGAATTGGATGGGAGGGGCGCCCGCGGGCAGCGTCCCCAACGTGAAAACCCGTGCCGGGACTGATCCAGGAAGTCCACCAGGACATCTAATACTTTCATAAGGACTTTTTTCTTTTCTCTTTTCTTCTCTGTTATCTGCTCTATGCCCCACAGCCCTGACCCCACTGAGCCATACCGCCCTTATTGGCCTGCTGGCCTCTGCTACGACTGGTTCGTCTTGCCGGTGGTAAGAGATGGCGTGCTTTTTGGCTATTGGAAACTGGGGTTTGATGAGATTGCCGTATTGAAACACCCCACTGCCCCGTTGTGGCTCCTCTCCCACACCACTGCCCAGCACGCGTGGATAGTGCTCATACGGGAAGTTGCAGAGACGATCGAAATCTATCGAGTTCTGGACCGCTCTTGCTGTTGTGGGAGGGTAATCAACTGTTATCTGGGAGGTAGAGCACTGTACCAACCTCATTTGATAGACCAGGTCCTACTCTTAATCCAGGCGATAGATGGGACGGAACCTATCTTAATGCAAGTATTGCAGGGGTGGGAGCCTTAACCGAGTGTGCATTGAAATTGCTAAACAAGTGCCAGTAAGAATTGCCACCCCAGGATTTCAGCTTCCATATGCTCTGGTCAGTAGGGAGGCAGCACGAGAGTTCAATCCACCCAACAGGGTTAGTAGAAAAATTGACCCACATAGTGGGAGCATCAGCTCACCGGTGGGCTCTCATCCTTGAGGCTCAACAGGTAGTCGGGCACAAATATCAGTGGGCTCTTCAACAATGAGCACACCCCCTGAATATTGGTGGGAGGAACCATGGAGATATTGGGTTTGGTGGGTAGGAGTGATATGTACCGCTTTTGTCATATGGATACTCTCGTATTTTTGTTGGCATGAACGGTATCGTATTTGTGGGAGGAAACGTAATCCTTCTATCCCCTTGATGATCCTCCTAGTGTTCCTCGTTCTCCTAGTTGCAGGAGACAAGGAAGGTGCTGCACCTGGTGAACATGGTCAGATGGAGACTAGATTATTGAGTAAAATATCACGAGGAGAAAATTATCATAAGATGTGGAAAGACAATATTTACATAAAGGATATGTTTAAGTTCACCACAATGTTAAATCTTTCCAATTGTTGGCTGTGTATGCACATACCACCTTATGCTAAAAGGCCAGGTTTGATGCTACATGGAATTCCCATCGATGATATCTTCAATATAAAAAATAGACAAAACCCTGAAGAAGCTCAGTGGCCGCCCGTAAAATTGGCCCTGTCTGAGCCAGCTTTTATTTGTTTAAAATTTTCTGAAGGGTCACCCCCACGAGGGACTTACCCCGATTGTTTACATGTATTGAATTTTGTATTTGATAAGGCCTGCTCTGCCTTCGTTAATTATGGAAATACCTCCCGGTGTTATCAATCCGATACTAGCGCCAAGCTAATGACTGATATGCACCACCTCCACAAAAGCTCTAGTTCCAATTCCTCTGTTCAGACCCTATTAAATTTTACCCAGGAGCTATGGCACGTAAGCCTTCTGTTTTCACAAGCTTTCAAGTGGTCAGAGCAGCACCGAAACATCAGTCACCTCCTTCCGGAAGAACTCTGGCTAATTTGTGGCGATGCAGCATTCAAGTCCATTCCCCGAGATCTCACTGGAGTTTGTACCCTAGGAATGGTGGTTCCCCTTTTATATAAGATAGGAGAGTTACCAACATCTCTCAGACTGCGTAACCGCAGGGCAGTGAATACACCTATTAACCACTATGTTGGGACCCAGGTATCGCGAGCCCTACTACCCTCCTTAGGGGCTGCCATGAATTATAGAGATCTTCATTTGCTCGCCAATTGGACAGAAGGGCTATTTAATGATACCATTAAGGCATTAAAAGACCTAAATCAAGAAGTGTCTGCTATGAGGGAGGTCGTTCTGCAAAATCGTTATGCTTTAGATGTAATGTTGGCCTCGAAGGGAGGAGTTTGTGCGTTAGTTCATTCTCATTGCTGCATGTTTATCCCAGATAATAATGTCAGCATTTCGGCCACAATTGACCACATGGAAACAATGATAGCTGAAAACCCGCTAAAAACTACAGAAGGTGATCCGTGGAATTGGTTATATTCTTGGTTGCCCGATGGTGGATGGATGGGGAGAATATTTACCATGCTGGTGGGCCCAATAATGCTTCTATTGCTTCTTTGCTTTTGTATTCCCTGCTTGATGCAATGCTTGCAAAATATGATGGAGAAGATGATGTCCCGCATGATGGGACCTCGCGTGATTGCTGTAATGAGAGAATATAGACCCCTACCCCAGAACGAATCTAAGTAGTAGATTGTTCAAAAAAAGAGGAGGGAGTGAAGGGAGAAGGAAGGGTTAACAAGAATATTATAAGGCAAAGACGCTAAAGGGCTGCAGTTGTGGTTAGGCAGCTAGCAGAAACCGCAAATGCGTCAGCTCTGTAGGCCAGAAGCTGCTTCCTGTTTCCAGCTCTGCAGACTGGGAGCTGTTTCCTGTTTTGTGTTACCTGTTTTAAAAAATGCTTTGGAATGCAAGACATATATGCAGGGGATGAGAAGGGCCCCAACGCCAACTTCTAAGCAGCACCCAGTTACCTAAGAAATCTGCACCTGAGCTCTGTATTTTGTATCTAAGAAAGGTTACTCTCAAATATTATCTGCAGTAAATTCCTGTGCTAATCCTGTGCTAATCTTACTTCTGCAAATTTCGGCCAGATGGTTAGCACACCGCCAGTGACTGTTTGCTAAATTTGGCTGGCAGGTCAAAAGTTCATTTCCTACCCTGTTAGCTTGCAAGAATATTATAGCTGCTGTCTGCAAATTTAACCAGGCCTGATAAAGAGGCCCCTTTTCCTGTCTTATGCTTACTAATGCAAAGATGAGAAAAGACACGTATAAGCAAGAGGGGGGGGGAAGTGCTTAGCTAGCAATAAGATGTGTTTAGCAAGCAATGTGCCATATAAGGAATAAGTTGAAAACTTGCCAACTGATTGGGTAGGTTTTAGGAGGGTAGGGGAGGGGGAAAGGATGTTCAGAAAAGTATAAGAGAGTCTGCTGAAGTGTCTTGGGACACAGCCAGATTTCAGAAGCGATTCTGCTGGCTGTCCCTGTGCACAGATTTCAATAAACTCTTTTTCTCCAAAGAAGATTTTGCTTTCCTGGTACTTTTGTTCCCTCCAAGGTCCGGGGATGGCGTGGCTGATGGATCCCTAGGTAAATAAGGCTTCAAGATGTGAGAAAATGCGTTTGAAAGGTCCAGTCAGGTATATTCATTGTTAGGTAAACAGAGCAGGCAAGCATCTCATTGTTAGGCAAACGCAGATACTGTAATGGCTATATGGCTAAAGGATCTAAATCACTATCAGATTGCTCTCAGTAAATGTGTATTTGTGCATTAGGCTCTCATCCCGAGTTGTTTTTAGGGAGATTTGATGCAGGCATTGCTACTTAATGGGGACGCAGGTGGCGCTGTGGGTTAAAGCCTCAGCACCTAGGACTTGCCGATCGAAAGGTCGGCGGTTCGAATCCCTGCGGCGGGGTGCGCTCCTGTCGTTCGGTCCCAGCGCCTGCCAACCTAGCAGTTCGAAAGCACCTTCGGGTGCAAGTAGATAAATAGGGACCGCTTACTAGCGGGAAGGTAAACGGCGTTCCGTGTGCTGCGCTGGCTTGCCAGAGCAGCGATGTCACGCTGGCCACGTGACCCGGAAGTGTCTGCGGACAGCACTGGCTCCCGGCCTATAGAGTGAGATGAACGCACAACCCTAGAGTCTGGCAAGACTGGCCCGTACGGGCAGGGGTACCTTTACCTTTACCTTGCTACTTAATGAGCTTTCACCCTCATTATAAAGCCCTGAATGGGACACTCCCTGAGCTGGGTGGGTGAATGTTCCTTGGGGACTTAACTTCTTCACCAAGCACTTAGTTAAACTATGGAACTCCCTGCCACAGGAGGGAGCCCAATCACCAACTTGGATGGCTTTAAAACAGAAGGGAAAGGCTGTCAATGGCTCCTAGCTTCAGTGGCCATGTTCCACCTCCGCTGTCAGGGTTGCTGTGAGGATAAAATGGGGAAGCTCGAGAATTATGCATGTCACCTGAGGGCCCTTGGGAGGAAAGGTGGCAAAACAATGCAATAACAAATGAAGTGTAAGGAATTGGGAAGTGTGACTTAGGCTGGATTATCTCCTTCAGCCTAATCCCAAACAGAGACCCTGCTCCACAGAGAATAAGCTCCCTTGCCCAGTTTGCTATTCTCCTGAACGGTTCCAGTGTTGCCTTTCTCCCCGCAAAAAAATAATATTCATTTTAGCACTGCTGGCGTGTCGCCCTGCGTTCAGCTGGCAGCACTAACCCCTGAGGGGGCTCATCTGAACTGAAATGCAATTCACTTAATCCTACTGCCTAGCAACCCTTCAGAGGGTTTTCTCAGGGACAGGAAATCAGATATGTCTAAGGAGAGGCCTTTTATTCCCCCCTCGCCGACACCCTCTTTTTGGATTCTTTCCCTCACAGAAAGATCGTGTCGGAATCCCTGGAAGAACTACTGAAATCCATAAACAGGAATCTAGTGTGCCAGGGAGATAGCGTCCTGTGTCCCAAATGGCTTTTTAAAAATGGATGTTTCCCCCGTTATAAGGCCTAAATTTCCTGGACATAGCCGGCATTTAGCCCCCGTAAGCAGCATCTGGGCAGAAATCGCTGGAAAGTCCGGGAAAATCCGGACGTATGGCAGCCCACGTGGGCAGTGTAGATTTGGGCAAATTTCATTAAAAAATAGCTCAAAAACACTCCCCCCCCCCTTTTAAAGCTCAACAACTCTGCCCCCCCCCCAAAAACCCCTTTTTGAAATATGGCAACCGTAATTTAATTGACACTGAAATGAGAATGCCCGTGTTTTGGCAGCCCTGGCTGAGGAACAGGTGAGAAGGCCCTGCCTGGATGATGCTGGAGGGCCCAGGGTTTCATTGGTAGGAAAAGTAGTAATAATAATAGTAGTAGTAATAATAACAACTCTGGGTGGCTCCAACAGATTAAAATTAGAATAAAACATCAAACATTAAAAACTTCCCTAAACAGGGCTGACTTCTTCCCATACAGAGGTTATATTTTCGGAGAATCCTCCAGAAAAATAATCTCTCAGAGGACCTGTTGATGGTATTTTACCATTGTACTGCTGAGAATGTATTAACTTATGGTCTGTGTGTGTGGTTTGGGAGCTGCACCGTCTGGGGGAAAACAATGCTGTCCAGGGTTGTAAAGACTGCGGAGGGAATAATTGGGCTCACTCTTCCCACCTTGGATCAAATCTATGCTGCCAGGTGCTATAAGAAATCTGCAGAGATAGCGCAGGATAGTGCGCACCCCAGAAATAATCTCTTTCAGCTTCTGCCTTCTGGAAGAAGGTAAAGGGTAAAAGGACCCCTGCTTCTGGCGAACCAGAACAGCGCACGGAAACGGCATTTACCTTCCCGCCGGAGTGGTACCTATTTATCTACTTGCACTTTGTCATGCTTTCGAACGGCTAGGTTGGCAGGAGCAGGGACCAAGCAACGGGAGCTCACCCCGTTGCGGGGATTCGAACTGCCGACCTTCTGATTGGCAAGTCCTACGCTCTGTGGTTTAACCCACAACGCCACCCGCGTCCCCCTGGAAGAAGGTACAGGGTTCTAAAGACTAGGACTAGCAGCCTGAGAAACAGTTTTTATCCAAATGCGATTTTGGTTTTAAACGCAGTGTAAGATAGTCTCTGTGGGAGTATATTGTATTTAATTATGGGGTATCAGAGTTTTTAGGGGGTTAACCAGGGTTGTTGGTTTTTGAATGTCTGAAGTAGATTTTTTCAATTTCGTTGTAATGTATGGGACAATGACAATAAAGATTGTTGTATGTGAGGTTGTGAGGCATTCCCTTCTTTGTGAAAGAGGCATTCCCTCCTCTCTCTCTCTCTCTCTCTCTCTCATGTGTGAGAGAAAAAGAGAGGGGATGCCCTTCTCTGGATGTGCATACGAGGGAGAGGGGGACTGGCTCTTTTAAGATGTGCATGTGTGAGAGAACATGCCTGTTCTAGGGTGTTAATGTGTGTGTGAGAGAGAAAGAGGAACATCTCTTTGAAGGCAGTATTGTCGCAGGCACGCCCCCCATCTCTGAGCAGTGCAAGATTCCAGGGGTTCCTTAGGCCAAGACATACCGAAAGAAAAGAGGACTATTTCTGTATGCCACTACAGCAGCGAGAATGTTGATTGCACAAAATTGGAAGAGTGGAGAAATACCAACTAAAGAACAATGGCAAGAGAAGTCGATGAACTATGCAGAACTGGCAAAAATGACAGATAGACTAAGAGAAAAATACAACAGTGACTTTGAAAAAGAGTGGGAACCATTTATATTATATTTGCAGAAACAAACAAAAGTCTAAAGACTTGATGGCAGGTTTTAAATAAACATTCACATTGTTAGCATTAGAAAATGTGTAGAAGATAGAGAAATAATATTGCATAGCAAATGTTATGAATATGAATGTGTAATGAATGAAAAAGAAAAATGAATAAAAACTTTTTTTTTTACAAGATTCCAGGTGTTCCTGGTGCCTATCTTGGCTTCGCTTTCCTTTGGAATGAGGGACAGACTGTGGCGTCTTTTAGGATATATGGTTTATTTGCACATACATGAAACCTGAGCTTACAGTGGAGGGGCTCACAGCATTAACACCCCAAGAGGGTCTGGGTTCAACTTATCACACATCAGAGAGTCCACACCGGAGAAAGGCCGTACAAGAGTTTGGTGTGTGTGAAAACCTTCCAGGGACAGACCTTCCTCATGGCGCACAAGAGAATCCACACAGGGGAGAGGCCTATGAGGTGCCTGGATTGTGGGGAAAGCTTCCTCAACAGCTGAGACCTCATTGCTCATTAAAGAATGCATGCAGAGAGAAACCGATAAATTTGAGTAGGTGGAAAACATGTGCGGAAACGCGTTCCTGATCTTAGGGATTTTAGGCTAATTATACAGAAATAGCTGTATGAAATCGCTATCCTTTTCGTTCCTGCATTTCTTGTGGAGAATTGAGACAATGACATTGCGAGCCTGCTGCACTCCAGACAGCTCATAAAATAAATGTGGTGTAGTGGTTGGAGTATTGAATAAGGACCTGGGAGACCAGGGTTCGAATCCCTACTCAGCCCAGAAGTTCTCTGGAGAAGCTTGGGCCAGTCATTGCATCTCAGCCTAGTCTACCTTGCAGGGTTCTTGTGAGAATTCCATGTGTACCTCCTGGGAGAAAAGGGTGAGATATAAATGCAACCAGTCAATCAATCAATCAATCAATCAATCAATCAATCAAATAACACACTGATGTAAATAGAAGGTCTTCCTCATTAGTCAGTTCCTGTTCCCACAGGGGTGGGAGACAGGGGCTGTGATTCAATGCAGGCTGCTGCTTGAATGATGGGCTTCTGACTAACCATCTTTCCATACACAACACAGATGTCTTGTTCCTTGGGGGCACCAACAGTGGGCTGCAATGTGGCTTTCCAATCTCCTCCACCATCAATAGGCTTAACTTCATCCTCCCCTGGGTGTGTTTCCTCAGGATACCCAATTCTGATATGGACGGTGGGCTTTTGTAGGACAACTTGCTCAGGCACAATGCAGATGTCTTGTCCCTTGGCAGCATCAACAACAGTCTGGGCTGGAGGTTCACTGGGGACTCTGGAGTCTAGTTTGCTGTGAACGGGACCCTCCACTGAGAGCGTTTCCTGCAAACACGCCTTTCTCTCGCAGATGTTGGGGTTCTACCAGATGTTTTCCTCACCTACAATGCACACATCCTGCTCCTTAGCAGCAACAGGAATTGCCTGCACTGGGATATCCCAGGGGGACCTGCAACTTCCTCCATGAGGAAGGGTTTCCTCCTCCTCATCAACTGGGTGGGCTTTTTGCTGACCCCCCGTTCTCTTGTGGATGAGGGGCTTTGGCCTGATGGGTTCCCCATAGACAATGCACAGGTCTGGCTCCTTGCAAGTATCAAGCATCGTCATCCTGGCTGTGGCAGCAACAACGGGCTGAGCTGGAGTTTTACTTGGGACACTGGAGTCTCCTTTGCTGTGAACTGGACCCTCCCCTGAGCTGATTTTCTGCAAACATGCCTTTCTCTCGCCGGTTTTGGGGAACTGCCAGATGTTTTCCTCACCCACAATGCACACATCCTGCTCCTTAGGAGCACCAGGAATTTTCCAGACTGGGATTTCCCAGGGGGATCTGCAACTTCCTCCATGAAAAAGGGGTTCCTCCTCCTCCTCCTCCTCGACTGGGTGGGCTTTTTGCTGACCCCCCATTCTCTTGTGGATGAGGGGCTTTGGCCGGATGGGTTCCCCATAGACAATGCACAGGTCTTGCTCCTTGCAAGTATCAAACATCATCATCCTGGCTGTGGTCCAGGTGGTCTTCTTGCAACTTTCTTCGGAGGCACAGGCATCTTCGGCTTCATCTCCTGGCTGCCAGTTTCTCTTTGCCTGTTTAGGAAAGTAGATTGATTGAAATAAGGAATCTTGAGAAAGAAGAAATACAGATAAGCAGCTCCACCTTCAGAGGGTACTTTCGAGGGCCGCATACATACCCTGCATTTCTGACACTCCCAGTGTTATTGTTTTATGAAAATAGCTCACAATATAATATTTCCTTCATGATCCTCACCTACACAAGGGAATAGGAATCTTGGCCACTTAGTTTAGTACTGTCTGGATTGAACCTGCAACCTTCTGCAATGCAGGGCTGAGGCCGTTTAGGGCTTTAAAGGTCAGCACCAACACTTTGAATCGTGCTTGGAAACGTAATGGGAGCCAATGTAGGTCTTTCAAGACCGGTTTTATGAGGTCTCGGCGGCCGCTCCCAGTCACCAGGCCAGCTGCTGCGTTTTGGATTAGTGGTACCGTATTTTTCGCTTTATAAGACACACCCGACCATAAGACGCACCTAGTTTTTAGAGGAAGAAAACAAGAAAGCAACACAAAGCCTCTTGAGCGAAGAGGCAGGAGCGCTCCAGCTGCGCTCAAGTGGCTTTGCATGGCTATCCCTGAAGCCAGTAGAGCAAGAGGGATCGGTGCGCACCAATCCCTCTTGCTCTTCTGGCTTCAGCGATAGCTGCACAGTCTGCATTCGCTCCATAAGACGAACACACATTTCCCCTTCCTTTTTAGGAGGGAAAAAGTGTGTCTTATAGAGCGAAAAATACGGCAGTTTCCGGGTCACTTTCAAAGGTAGCCCCACGCAGAGCGCATTGCAGTAGTCCAAGCAGGAGATAACTGGACTTATAATAATAATATAATAATAATTTATTATTTATAACCCGCCCATCAGGCTGAGTCTCCTCAGCCACTCTGGGCAGCTCCCAATCACATGTTAAAAACAACACAGCATTAAATATTAAAAACTTCCCTAAACAGGGCTGCCTTCAGATGTCTTTTAAAAATAGGATAACTGCTTATTTCCTTGACATCTGAAGGGTGTTCCACAGGGTGGGTGCCACTACCGAGAAGGCCCGCTGTCTGGTTCACTGTAGCCTCACTTCTCGCAATGAGGGAACTACCAGAAGGCCCTTGGAGCTGGATCTCAGTGTCCGGGCTGAACGATGGGAGTGGAGACGCTCCTTCAGGTATACAGGACTGAGGCCGTTTTGGGCTTTAAAGGTCAGCACCAACACTTTGAATTGTGCTTGGAAACATACTTATATACATGTGTGCGTGTATTTTAAATCTTTCGCCCTCCCCAGTTGGATAAGGTTGCTCATAACAGCTGCAATCCTATGTCGCCTCCCGATTTATTTGTTTCTTAAAAGGCCCAGAGCAATAATCATGCAGCGGCTTTTAAATCTGGGCTTCCCTGCCATTCCTGTCCCGATTCCAGCCTGCGAGCTTTCTGGATTAGCTATAAATCCAGGGGAGAGAATCGAAACCATTAAAATGGACTCAGGACGTGCGCAAATGGAAAGCTCAGATCCGGGCCCACGGTTTGCTGAGTGATTCTCACCCTCTCTATCTGAACCACCAACTAAAAAAATAAAAAGGAAACCGCCAATGTTACCATTTCCAGATGTGCCAACCAAGAGAAGGGAACTTTCGGACGCAGTGTCACAAATTCTGAAGAGGCTGATTGGCCAAGGTCCTGGTGTCACTCTGGAAGCACCGCCTTCACTATGGAGGGCAGGAAACTACCTGTGTGAAAAAATAACAAGAGATGTCTAAAGAGTGCAAAGCACTTGCAGCGCCAATACCGGGCTGAATTGTTAATATTAGAAAATCCACTAATGTCATGTGTTTCGTTGGTTCAACGCATTTTATTACCTGGTGGGATTAATTATGTCTTCATTTGACAGAATTAATGTTTTAGGGCTGTTTGGCGAAGGCCGATAACTAATAAAACAGGTTAAATAAAATATACAAATATTAACTGCCTTGTAGACAGCAGCAATAAACACTAAAAGCAGAGGTAAACATTGAGAACAGTGTGGAACAGCAGAAGCCTTCGCTTGTTTACTCATGAGTAAATCCTACTTCATCCTATGCTCTTTTAAAATGTGCTGGGGGGGGGGGTTATTGGGTTGTTGTTTTTATTTTGGTTATATGTTCTGTGGTTTTGTATTTTGATTTTGTACTGTGAACCGCCCTGAGACCTACAGGTATAGGGCGGTGTTATAAGAATTCTAAGGTGCCAAATAGAAAATAAACGTTCATAAATGTACAAGGCAAACACGTAAGTATATAAGCCACGTGTCTGAAATAGTACAGGAGCGTAATCCAGAAGCCATTTTGACTCTCTCAAAACATTTTGACTCTCCCAAATTGACCTCAAATATTTCTCCGCAAGGAGAAAGGAAATGGAAAAGCCTTCCCATTGTCTCTTTGCTTGCAAATCCAGTCTTAAGGGCATATTTGTGTATGAATAAGGGTGAGCCTGTGACCTGGATTTAGGAATTAAAGTATTTACCATTACAAAAGAATGGCCAGGCTGCCCAGCTAATGCAATCAGTGACCACTGAGTATCTTAGCAGGCAGGATTTCTGCCTCCTTCTGTGATGTATGTATGATGTTTTTGGGGGGAGATGTCTTGGGCTACAGGGTGGGCAATTTCAAACTTCTGTAATAAGGGCTTGTGCACCTCTGTCCTGGGTTCCTCCTCCCTCCTGCGTGTGGGGAGTGGGGACCCTGTTGCAACAGTTTAATAAAGGACTCTATATGGGCTCTTGGATACTTCCAAAGGGAAAGGGAGCAGGTTCTCTTATAACAGAGTTATATAAATAATAATAACAAAAAAAATTCTTTCCAGTAGCACCTTAAAGACCAACTAAGTAAGTTATTGGTATGAGCTTTCGTGTGCATGCACACTTCTTCAGATACACTGATAAATAATAAATAATAATAATAATAGGCTCCAGCCCACCCCTTCAGACAGGCAGTGGTGAATTCACAGACTTTCCTTCTTCATCTCAAGCCCCTTCCCTGTCCCACTTGGGTGTTTGCTCAGCTAAAGGGGGCCAGGTGTTTATGTGGGAAGTGCAAAGGCTGATAGGAATTGGGAGTTCACAGAAAAACTGTGCCAGGGAGGAAGATTGATCCGAAAAGAGAAATTAAACAACAGAGAGGAAGATCCCCTTTTTCCCTCTCGCACTTGGATTTAATAGCTTTCTTGTTTCATTTTTCAAAAAACTGTGGCTCGGTTTCACATATTGTCAACGTAATGCCATCAACTTTTGTGGTTTCCTTAAAAAAATATTTCTGACCGTGATAATATGTTAGCTTGACCATGGGCATTCTGTTTTCCACAGTGGCTAAATCGGATAGCTCTAGAAAGGCGAATTACTGGACATAGAGAACCCAGAATCTGTGGGGATGTTGAGGAAGGGAGGAGAAGATGTATTGATTAAATATTATCCCTCCTCACTCACGCCAGTGAGAAAGCCATCAAAACACATTCCCTTGCAAGTTGGTGATTCGTTACAATCCTTTAAATTAAGCAATCCAGCCTTGCTTGTTCCTGGTAAGTTTCCCCTTAGTATTTCCCTCTTAAAATAACAACAACACAGGAGTCTTCTTTAGGAGTAAAGTTTACTTACCTTGTGGCTTCTATCCTCTGTAAGGATAAACCATGTGCTGCTAGAAGAGGAGGTCCAAGAGAGAAGTCTGAAAGGAGAAAGGAGAGATGGCCATGTGCTCAGCCCTTTTAAAGGGTCTGCTAGGGCCACACCTACCTACCTGGTCACACACAAGAGGAGGGGGCTCCAGAACAGGTATGGCAGGAAGTCCTCCTTTTTCTGGAGCCACATTCCCCTGTGGGTCCACTCTAGGCAACAGGAAATTGTTGTACCTGACTGCTTCAGTGATGATACATCGCAGGCAGAAATCCATCTGGAGCAAAACTTCACCTGTGGAGTTTCCTACTGTCACGCACCTATTAAAGAGGCGGCAGCCCTGTCATTAGCAATCTCAGATAATAAAGAAATAGTATTACCATTCCCTAAATAAAAATGGCTGAGCTCTGCTTCAACTTTACCAGCTTGTAGCAGGCAGAAACCCACCAGGTGCAGCAAGGAAGTGAAGTGATAGGGAGAAACTGCCACTGTTGGATCTTTCCGCCTGGGAGGTAGAGAGAACGAGGCCGCGGAAACCAGATCCCAGATCTGGACTTCTTTGCGTTTAGATGAGCTACAGAAAAAGGGCTTCCTCTGTATTCCTAGAGAAACCAGTCAGTGGGATGTAAGACACAGCAAATATCTCCCCTCTTTTAAAGATGGATATGCACCCTTAATTTAACTGAATGGCAGGCAGAAATCCAACCGATGCAGCTCATGTCCCTTCCCTTCCACAGAGGTGCCAAGATGGGAAGAAACAGCTACTACCTATTAAAAGCACAAGAAGGGCAGAGAAGGGGGAGTGTGACACCCCCTAAAAAAAACCAAAAACCCCGTTTCAAAACTGCCTGCAGTTAAATGAGGGTTTACTCCAGATTCCTGGAGAGGCCACTGGGTGGGATGTAAGTTAGCGCCCTTTTAAAAGCGGGCAGGTATCTTGCTGCGCCTTTGATTGAACTAAACTGGCAGGCAGAAATCCACCCGGTGCAGCTCAACCTTCCTTTCCCAGCATGGAGGTATAATGATGGGCAGAAAGGGACCTGAGATATAAGGAAGGCAGAGAGAGAAAGAGAAATAAAGTTTCCACTACCCCCCCCCCCCTGCAATAGATGGATGGATGGAGAGATCTGCTCCAAATCGGCCAGCGTTTAAACGAGGGCTCACTCCGGATTCCTAGACAGGCCAGTGTGGGTGGCATGTGAGGCCAAGCCTCCTGATGTCAGGGGCTAATCCGTCCCCTTCCTGCTTTGCTCCCTCCCTCCTTCCCCTCGTGCGTGGGAAACTGGAGTCCGGATTTCCCAGGAGCCGCAGGAGTGAAGTTTGGCATCTGGGCTGGGCTGCAGGAGGGGTGAGCGAGACAGGGCCGGGGGGGGGATCTTATTTTTTTGGGGGGTAAGGCCCCCTTCTTTTCCTCCCCACCTCCCTTTCCTCCATTCTTGGCCCCGATCCTCTCCTTTTATTCCTCCCTCCCCCCCCCATTTCCCCTCCCCTCCCTCCCAATGCACTGTTGTTGTCGTTTGTTTGTTTGCAAAAGAA
The DNA here is from genome assembly GCF_964188315.1 of Podarcis muralis. Taxonomy (NCBI): domain Eukaryota; kingdom Metazoa; phylum Chordata; class Lepidosauria; order Squamata; family Lacertidae; genus Podarcis; species Podarcis muralis. The sequence continues at coordinate 117,940,201 of NC_135656.1, read as the reverse complement.
AAGCAGCGCCGCGCAAAGATCCGCGCGTGGCATGCCTAGCCGCGCAAAGATCCGCGGGCGCCACCCGCGCAGAGGAGACCAAGCGGGCGCCGCTGGCGGGGGGGGGGGGAGGAAGGTGGGGTCCCCGTCCCGTGACGCTCGCCTGCCGGCTGGGGGAAGCCCGGCGCTGACTCGCGCCCTCCGGGCATGCGCGTGGAGGGGGGGGGGGGGTCCTTTTCGGAGCATGCTCGGGAGGGGTGAGTGAAGCCGCCGCGTGCCCTTAGCCCTCAGTTCTAAGAAGTTTCTTCCCCTGCTCCTTTGCGGTGGGGGTGGGGAGGGGGTGTCCCCCCCAATATTAATTAATTAATTAGTGATATGCAGGATGAACTACGGAAAGGGAAGAAGGGAAGTCATTGATTTAATGAATATTTTGAAATGTAAATTAGGAAATTTAATAAAAGTTATGTATCAAAATTAGTTAGTTAATTGTGGTGGGGGTCCTCCAAGATTGATTGATTGATCACTCTAATAATTATTTTGTAAACTGCCCTATACCCATAGATCTCTGGGCGGTTCACCACAATAATCACTCTCTCTCTCTCTCTCTCTCTCTATATATATATGCCCCACAAAATACATAATAAAAATAAAGACAACCCAACAATCCTGGGTTGTTAATATTTTTTATTCTTTTGTGAAAGTAAACAGCAACAAAACACTCCTAGTTGACTATGATTTGTTTCAAACTGGCTTTAATGTTGTGGTTTTTTAAAATGGCTGTAACCAGCCCAGGGATTTTACGGTGCAGGGCTGGTAAGATGTTGAGTCGATAATGAGAAGAAGCAGAAGCAGTGTTTTTTTTCATAAAAATAAAAATAATGTAGTGACAGTAGCAATATTTTGATCAAAGTGCCATGGGTGACATCACCAAATGGTGCCGTAGACAGCAACAGAAAGTGATGGTGCTCCGTACTAGTGAGAACCATGACAAAGAAAGTACTGTTAATAAGCAATGTATTACTCTTATTATTATTTATTTACATATATTTATTTGTTGTTGCTGCTGCTATTGACTAACAAAGCTAACTTATTCAGATAACTGCGCCCCTCAAGCTTCATTCAAGTGGTCCATGGTGTTTCTGTGAAAAACACAGTCTAAAATCTTTGGAAATAGTAATAATTATTATTATCATTTATTAAGTTTGTATACCGCCCTATACCCGCGGGTCTCATGGCGCTTCACAAGATAAAAATCACAATTTAAAAACACAAAACACATAATCAAGAATTCTTTGCAATACTATACAGCAAAATACAAGATACGAAAGAAACAAAGCAATAAGCATTCAGTTAAAAAGCATACAGCACCTAACGCAGTGCTTTACAATTGCTGCAGCAGGCAGAAAAAATAATGATAGGGTCCCCTGAGACCCTCAGTAATTTCCAAGAGATCCATGTGGGGGAAAGGCTTGGGAAACATTGCACAAATTGATGGGCTCTCTGTTGTAGTCGCAATGATTAATTTTTATCTTTTCTTCTTCTTCAGGGGGAGAAAAAGCTAGCCCTCCAGGCCTCGAACGTTGCCCACTGCCGTGTAAGATTCCTCCTGGTTTCAGCATCCCAATGTCCTCAGCTTTTGCTGAGAGATGCCCATGCGAATGTGAACAGAGTGACCCATGGCCGGGAATTGTTTTTGGAGACACGAGCGCCTGAGGACAATGGTTTGGGGGTGACGACTGGGCAAGTGTGGCCTCCTCACACCTCCCGTTGCACACGGTGTGTTCGGACGGGAATGAAAATGGAGGGCCGGGAGTCGGAAGGGCTCAAACCATTAGCGGGGCTGGAAGGGAAAGTCAGGGGCTCCCACCCGGCTCCATCCAGGACCACGAGGGCCTTTTTTGGCTGGGCACCATCACAGCAGGTCAAGCAGGAGCCGGACGAGGGCCTTTCCGACTGCTGGGAGACCCAGCTGGAAGAATTCCCCGAGGCGGCGCGGTCCCCTCCGTCCGGACGAGGCAACAACGTGCAGTCGCCGGAACCCACCCCCTGGGACGACGCGAAGGAGATTCTGGCATCTTTCAAGGGAGCTGTGGAAGGATGTCGGTGGGCTCGCGAGGAAGGTGCCCCCAGGCTCGTCCCAGACACTGGAAGAAGGGCCTTCGGGGCAGCGAAGGAGGAGGTCCTGGGCGGAGATGCTCCGAGCAGGGACACCCTCCGCCAGCGCTTCCGGGAATTCCGCTACCAGGAGGCCGAGGGTCCCCGGGAAGCCTGCGGGCACCTCTGGTACCTTTGCCACCACTGGCTGAAGCCAGAGCGCTTCTCCAAGGAGCAGATCCTGGAGCAGGTGATCCTGGAGCAGTTTCTGAACATCCTGCCCACCGAACTCCAGAGCTGGGTGACGGGGAGCAGCCCGGAAACATGCGCCCAAGCAGTGGGCCTGGCGGAGGATTTCCTGCAGATGAAGCAAGAGGCTGAGAGGCAGGAGCAAAAGGTGAGAGGTGGCTCGCGTGGAAGGCGCCGGAAGCTTGGCGGATGATAGCTAGGTGGAGAGAGAGGCTGGCTGGAGAGGCTGAGAGGGGCAGTGAGGCAGGCATCTCCAGGTCAGGCTGGGAGAGAACCCGGTCTGAAATCCTAGAGTCAGTGAAGACGGAACCAAACTGCATGACTTAGCCGAAAGCATCTTTCTGTTTTCCTAAGATCAGGTCTCCCAGAACTAGGAGAGGCATGAAAAGGGCAACGGGGATGGTAGGCACCATCTCAGATTGCTTGGGGAAAACCCTGGAGAAATGGAGAGATTTCAGCCTCGGCAGCTGCTTCATGGATGCGAGACCTGTCAGAGATGCGTTGCTTTGCTCATTAGGTCTGACACTCCCGTGTTGATCCTTTTTGCTAATAAAGAGCTAATTCCAACCTGCTTGGTGTTACTTGCTACTGGCTCGCTCCTGTCAATAGTGTTTGGTTTTTTTATTTCTGTTGATGTAAACAGCTTTTCTTATGCTGATGCTTATTATTTTTATTTTATTATTTCATTTCATTTTATATGATGCCCATCTGACTGGGTTACAATAAATTAAAACACAGTAAGACATCAAACATTAAAATATTCCCTATACAGCGCTGCCTTCAGATGTCTCCTAAAAGTCAGGTAGTTGTTTATTTCCTTGACATCTGATGGGAGGGCATTCCACAGGGCGGGCGCCACCACCGAGAAGGCCCTCTGCCTGGTTCCCTGTAACATCACTTCTCGCAATGAGGGAACCAATAGAAAGCCCTTGGAGTTGGACCTCAGTGTCTGGCTGAATGATGATGGGGGTGGAGATGCTCCTTCAGTTATACTGGGCTGATGCCGTTCAGGGCTTTAAAGGTCAGCACCAGCACTTTGAATTGTGCTTGGAAACGCACTGGGAGCCAATGTAGGTCTTTCAGGACTGGTGTAATATGGTCTGGTAGTTGTTGTTCTCTTTGACATCTGGTGGGAGGACGTTCTACAGGGCGGGCGCCACTACCGAGAAGGCCCTCTGCCAGGTTCCCTGTTACCTTCGCTTCTTGCATTGCGGGAACCGCCAGAAGGCCCTTGAAGCTGGACCTCAGTGTCCAGGCAGAACTGAGACAAGTGGAGGTGTTCCTTCAGGCATGCAGGGCCAAAGGTATTTAGGGCTTTAAAGGTCAGCACCAACACTTTGAATTCTGCTCTGGAACTATGCAGAGCTAGACAAACTAACAGGAAGGATTCGAAACCTGCGGGACCAGAGATTCTCAGAAGACTGGAGTAAATATACGAACTATTTGAAAAGTAATTGCAATGAACAGATTGTGGTAGTAGGATTGCAAGAAATTTTGTAAGGAGGATTATTTGAAATAGTGCAAGAAAGACTATGAAGAAAATTATTAGTTAATGATAATTAAGAGTAATAGAAAAATTAGGAAATGCAGAATAAGTGATAAAAATGGAAAATCACCAGAGGAGCTGACGGAAGTTAAAAATATTGTGTAAGATAAGAAATTACGTTATATGAATGTTGGAAACGATATGTTAAAAAACTAATAAAAATATTTATATATATAAAAAATCTGTTCTGAAATGTACTGGGAGCCAAAATACAAGTGTTTTGTTTTTTTAAAAAATAAACCAACCACTGAGCCGCATTTGCCCAAAGTTTCATTCCCCCTTTCTTTTCTTTACAGCATGCGGAAATGACGGCCAACCCAGAGAGCTCTCAGCTGGCTGCAGAGCCTTTCTCCCTGGCGGATTCTCTCCCAAGCCCCCCAGATGTGAACCTCCCTTCCCCGGAGCCCAGGAGACGGCGGGACGCCTGGTCCCGCAAGGAGACCATCGCCTTCATCGACATCTGGAAAGCGGAGGACGTCCAGATCGCCCTGGGCCAGCAGTACCGCAACATGAAGCTCTTTGCCTGGATCGCTGACCGCCTCCGCGAGCGGGGCTTTGAGCGGGACGCCGAGCAGTGCCGCAGCCGGGCCAAAGACCTCAAGCGCGGCTACAAGGAGATCAAGTGCGGGAACCTCCACTCGGGGAGAGCGCCCAAGACCGCCCCCTACTTCAAGCTGCTGGAGCAGTTCCTCTGCCTCCGCAAGGGCATTGTCTGTGGGAAGGTGTGCGGGGCCGGCGTGGTGGAGCGGCTGGACAAGAGGCGCAAGAGGCTGCCCCTCAACCCCATGGCCGCCACCAGGATCGCCAGGGAAGCGGCCAGCACCGCCCCGGAGGCAGCCGCGAACGAGCGGCAGTATGTCCTCCCCTTGCCGCAGGCCTCCCCTCCCAAAGAGCTCCAGGGGGCGGCCGTCGAACCAGGCAGGCAGGCCCGAAAGCCGTCCAAGGATGAGGACGTGCTGATCATGGGGAAAGAGGAGCCGCCGCGGGGCAGTAGTGTCCCCTTGCCCTCCCCAGAGACCCCTGCTGAACCTCAGGTGTCAAGTGAGTGGCGCTTTTATCTGTGGCGCTTTGTGGCTTGGGCACAGTCTTTTTGTGGCATACAGTAGTACCTCAGTTACAGATAGGTAGCCGTGTTGGTCTGCCATAGTCAAAACAAAACAAAATTCCTTCCAGTAGCACCTTAAAGACCAACTAAGTTAGTTCTTGGTATGAGCTTTCGTGTGCATGCACACTTCTTCAGATACACTGAAACAGAAGTTGCCAGATCCTTCTATATAGTGAGAAGGTGGGGAGGGGTATTACTCAGAAGGGTGGTGGGAATGGGTGATTGGCAGATAGCTGTGATGAGCCTGTTGAGGACTCTTAACGACTGCAATAGGTCTTACAGGAAAAAGCAAGGGGTGAGAAGGTGAAAAATGGCTTTGTCATGTATAATGAGATAAGAATCCAATGTCTTTGTTTAGACCAGGTCTCTCCATGGTTTTAAGTTTGGTAATAAGTTGCAATTCAGCAGCTTCTCTTTCCAGTCTATTTCTGAAATTCCTTTGTAGTAAAACAGCTACTTTGAGATCTTGTATAGAATGTCCTGGGAGATTGAAGTGTTCTCCTACTGGTTTCTCTGTCTTGTGATTCTTGATGTCAGATTTATGTCCGTTTATTCTTTGGCGTAAGGTTTGGCCTGTTTGTCCAATAGTACCTCAGGTTAGAGACGCTTCAGGTTACAGACTCTGCTAACCCAGAAATAGAACCTCGGATTAAGAACTTTGCTTCAGGATGAGAACAGAAATCGCACGGCGGCGGCGGCAGGAGGCCCCAGTAGCTAAAGTGGTACCTCAGGTTAAGAACAGTTTCAGGTTAAGAACGGACCTCCAGAACGAATTAAGTTCTTAACCAGAGGTACCATTGTATAATGGCTGTGGGGTGCGATGCTGACGTTCTCCCTCCTCTGTCGGAGGCAGCATGTGTGTTTCGCTTATTTATTTCTCAAAATTTATATTGTGAAAAAGAAAACGACCAAACCTAAAAAGCAGTTTGTGAAAAGAATAAAACCATGAAATTACCAATTAAAAGGAAAAGTTAAGAGCAGCCATTTAGGGATTGCTTATTGAGCCCTCACTTTGGCCAGGACTTCCCATCGCTTCACTCGCCAATATGAGGGCAGAGGGGGCAAATACCCAACTCTTACAGGTAGCTCCCGTTTCTGGGCTCCAAGCCTAGGATCAAAGTAGACCAATTAGCTTATATCAAAGCAAGCGAATGTAAACAGGTATGAGCTCCCACGAGAGGCAATGGACTCTCCTTCCTTGGAGGTTTTTAAGCAGAGGCTGATTGTCCATCTGTCATGGAATGCTGTCCTGTGGAATGTTCTCCCTTCGAATATCAAGGAGATAAAAGAACTACATAACATATAGAACAGGGGTAGGTAACCTAAGGCCCGGGGGCCGGATGTGGCCCAATTGCCTTCTCAATCCGGCCCACGGACGGTCCAGGAATCAGCGTGTTTTTACATGAATAGAATGTGTCCTTTTATTTAAATTGCATCTCTGGGTTGTTTGTGGGGCATAGGAATTTGTTCATTTTTTTCCTTCAAAATATAGTCCGGCCCACCACATGGTCTGAGGGACAGTGGTCCCTGCTGAAAAAAGGTTGCTGACCGCTGATATAGAAGATACCTGAAGGCAGCCCTGTATTGGGAAGTTTTTAATGTTTGATGTTTTGGTGTGTTCTGATATATTCTGTGAGCTGCCCAGAGTGGCTGGGGAAACCCAGTCAGGTGAAAGAGGGTATCAATAATAAAATAATTATTATTACTGTTGTTATTATTAACTGCCATATCATGAAGTTTAGCTGGCAACATATTACAATGTTGGAAAGCCGATAATTGCCCAGCCCTGCTGTGGAGGAAACTGGTCCTGAGCTGCATTGGGTATTTTAGTGCCAACACCTTGAACTTGCCCCAGTTTCACTAAAGATTCTCATCCACAATGTTGTTGTTTAGTCGTTTAGTTGTGTCCGACTCTTCGTGACCCCATGGACCAGAGCACACCAGGCCCTCCTGTCTTCCACTGCCTCCTGCAGTTTGGTCAAACTCATGCTGGTAGCTTTGAGAACAGTGTCCCACCATCTCGTCCTCTGTCGTCCCCTTCTCCTTGTGCCCTCCATCTTTCCCAACATCAGGGTCTTTTCCAGGGAGTCTTCTCTTCTCATGAGGTGGGCAAAGTATTGGAGCCTCAGCTTCACGATCTGTCCTTCCAGTGAGCACTCAGGGCTGATTTCCTTCAGAATGGATAGGTTTGATCTTCTTGCAGTCCATGGGACTCTCAAGAGTCTCCTCCAGCACCATAGTTACACCAAAATGGCATCAGATAAGACGTGTGTTTTGTGTCTCCGTGCGTCTTTTCCTTTAGGCCTCGAATGTCCGTGATTCTATGACGAGGGCTGGTGGCTGTTTTATTTCCTTCCTTTTGTCTCTCCTCAGGCGCTGCGGAGGAGCCGAGGAGGCCGACCGCCGGCAACGTGGAGCGCATGCGCTTCCGGCGGGAGCGCAACTGGCGCCAGCGATTGGAGTCCGTCCGGCGGCCTGCGGACCTCTCATCCTCCCCGGCGATGGCGTCCTCCTCCAAGGCGAATGCCGACCTCGTGGACGCACTGCGGCAGCTGCACCGGCAGGACCTGCAGGCCTTCGAAAACACCCGGCAGGAGGAGCGTGCCGAGGACAGGCAGGAGAGGCGTCAGGAAAAGCAGGAGCGGGAGGAGGACCGCGCTACCACTCACCGCATGATCGCAGCCATCGAACGCTCCCACCAGACCCTGGCTGACCTCATGGGCAGGCAGACCTCTGCCATGGAGGCCATTGCGACGGCCTTTTCGGCACCAAGATACCCCTCTCCCAGCCTCTTTCCGGGGTTCAGTCCCCCGTGGTCCGCCCAGCAGGCCGCTCCCAACTCTGGGGAGAGGCGGGCCAGCGCCTCCGGGAGCAGCACGATGCCCTTGCCATCTCCCACCGCTGACGAACCTGGGATGCATGTTCCTGCCGGGGCACAAGACTTGGCTCCGGGACCCAACCCGGCGCCAGGCCCCCTGTGTCCCTCCACCAGCCTCGAGCCTTTCCCTCCCTTAACGAACCAGAGTCCCGGAGATTCACCGGCCACCTCGCTGCCAGCTCCCATCACACACCCCAGTGCCACTTCGAAGCAGAGCCAGAAGAGGAAAAACTGTGACTGAGCGACACTTTGCAGTCCCCCACGCTTTCTCGTCTGACCAGATGGGTCCCACTGCCATCCTGTTCCGTTCCTTTTCCTTATTGATTTCAATCTGTGGAGTTTGTCATTGTTCCATCTTCACGTCTGCCTCACTTTCTTCCCTTGCAAACGATGCTGGAGAATGCCAAAGGGGGTCTCTGCAGTCCAACATACAAGTTGGGCAGCTGGGGAACCCCCAAGGAAAGAAGGCTCAGGGCCTGTGGAATGGTGTTGGGACAACGATGAGGGAGAAGAGGGAGCAGACTGGGGAGAGGAGGTGTCGGAAGCTGAAGGGGTAACAGGGCTTAGTGAGCGGGGAGAGTGTGTGGCAGAGAGCAGCTCAGAATCAGAGGCAGAAGCTGAAGCAGGAGGGTGGGAGGAGAGAGGACTTTGGCTTGTGAAGAGTTGTGGATGTCTCACCTTCCTGCTGCAACAAGTTCCCTTCCCCCTTGTTCTCCCAGAACCAGGAGAGGCATGAAGAGGACGGAGGGGCAGTTAGCTTTATACAGGCACAGTCTCTGATTGCTCGGAAAAGGCCCTGGAGAGGAGGGGAGTTAGGCAACCATGGGGAGGCCTTCAGTCTCAGCCACTGCTTCATGGAGGAGATCAGTTGCTCTGCTCATTAGGCTGGACACTCCTGTTCATATCCTGTTTTTGCTAATAAAGAGTTAACTCCAACTTGCTTGGTGTGATTTACTGCTGGATCACTTTTGTCAATGCCTCAGTGGCCGCAGAGCAGAATCCGAGAGCAACAGCCCTACGCTCCCCATTTCTGATCCCCAGTGACTGGTATTCAAAGGCATATTGCCTCTTGACAGGGCTAGTAGCCACAGATAGTCTTATCCTCTGCAAATTTGTCCCATATTCATTTAAAAGCATCCGAGTTGGTGGCCATCACTGCTTCTCATAGGAGCATATTCTCAGCCTGCCTGCTTTTGTGATTAGAGAACTTCAGCTTCTGTTTTTGTTTTTTTTAACCCCAGATAGCAGGCTTCCATCTTATTTCTTATCTGGAAAACTTTTTATGCACCATCAAAATAGTAATCTTTCAGTGGTGTGCATAAACAGAAAATTTACTAATGATACACACACAAAATCATCTGCATTTACAATAATACACACATAAAACCAGCCAGGTTTTCATTAATTGATTTAGAAAGATTAGTAAGCTGCTGAATCGAATTGCCCTTCAATCGGTGCGTACCAGGGATGGGGAGCCTGTAGCCATTCAGATGCTGCAGGAATCATAGAATTATAGAGCTGGAAGGGAACCCAAGGGTCATCTAGTCCAACCCCCTCAGTACAGCTCCCATCATCCCTGACCATTGGCCATACTGACTGAGGCTAATGGGAGATGAAGCCCACCGACATAGGGAGGGCCGCAACCTTAGTGTACATTATAAAATTTGTAGGATAAAACACAGCTAAAAGCCGCAAAATTATTATAAGATTTTATAATAATAAGATATTATAAGATTTTTCCATCTCCGCCAAGCTAAGCAGTTGGCTCCTTACCTCTCTCGCCCTGACCTAGCCACTGTGATCCACGCGACGGTCACCTCCAGACTGGATTATTGTAACTCACTCTACGTGGGGCTGCCCTTGAGACTGACCCAGAAACTCCAGCGGGTGCAGAATGCCGGGGTGAGACTCCTTATGGTGTCCTCGCTGCGAGATCACATTCACCCGGTGCTATACCAGCTGCACTGGCTCCCGGTGGAGTACAGGATCAGGTTTAAGGTGCTGGTTTTAACCTTTAAAGCCCTATACGGCCTAGGACCCTCGTACCTACGGGACCACCTCTCCTGGTATGCCCCACAGAGAAACTTACGGTCTTCAAATAAAAACATCTTGAAGGTCCCGGGCCACAGAGAAGTTAGGCTGGCCTCAACTAGAGCCAGGGCTTTTTCGGCTGTGGCTCCGATCTGGTGGAACGCTCTGTCACAAGAGACCAGGGCCCTGCGGGACTTGACATCTTTCCGCAGGGTCTGCAAGACAGAGCTGTTACACCAGGCCTTTGACCAGGGCACAGCCTGACTCCCTCCCTCGGCAATCTTCGCGGAGCTCTGGCCCAATGGTTGCCAGTGGCTTGAATTAATTAATTTTATAATGAATGATTTTAGAATGTTGTTTATGCTGTACTTTTTGTACTGTTTTATTGTTGTTAGCCGCCCTGAGCCCAGCTTCGGCTGGGGAGGGCGGGATATAAATAAAATTTATTTATTTATTTATTTATTTATTTATTTATTTATTTTTATTATTATTATTATTCGTAGAAGGGTCAAAATGCAGATGAAACCAGCAAAACCTTTAAAAGCAACCTAGGTGACTAAATCGGGGCGGCCCAACAAGTGGGCTTCACAAGTACTCCTACAGGGAACTCACTGTGTGGGTGGAAGCAAAGCCAAAATCACATGCTCCCCTCGGCCCTCGTGCTGCCTCCCTAAAGCCAGCTAAGCAGGGCACCAGGCTTTAGGAAGCAGTCACAACTCTACTTAATCTATGTGCCAAGTTTGATTTTCCTCTTTTAAATTTTGTTCCGTTGTTATAACCATTCTCTCCGTTTTATGTGCAGCAAAACTGCTTGCACGTTTACAAAGCTTGGCATGGTTGCAAATCGGACAGTGGAATGCTTGTTGAGTTCCCTCTGTTGCAATCATAGAATCTTAAGAGTTGGAAGGGGCGATATGGGTCATCTGGTCCAACCCCCTGCAATGCAGGAATCTCCGCTGAAGCATCCATGTTTTATCGTGTTTTTAATATTCTATTGGGAGTCGCCCAGAGTGGCTGGGGAAACCCAGCCAGATAGATGGGGTTTAAATAATAATATATCATCATCCAGTATATCTGAAGGAGCATCTCCACTCCTATCGTTCTACCCGGACACCGAGGTCCAGCGTCGAGGGCCTTCTGGCGGTTCCCTCACTGTGAGAAGTAAGGTTACAGGGAACCAGGCAGAGGGCCTTCTCGGTGGTGGTGCCCGCCCTGTGGAAAACCCTCCCACCAGATGTCAAAGAGAAAAACAACTACCAGACTTTTAGAAGACGTCTGAAGGCAGCCCTTTTTAGGGAAGCTTTTAATGTTTGATGCATTACTGTATTTTAATATTTTGTTGGAAGCCGCCCAGAGTGGCTGGGGAAGCCCAGCCAGATGGGTGGGGTATAAATAATAAAGTTATCATCATCATCATCATTATATTGCAGTGTGGTTGTACTCGATGACCCTTGGGGCTCCCTTCCAACTCTACAATTCCATGATCCTAAAAAAAGAGAGAGAGAAAAAAAGCAAACAGCCTAATGCGCAAAGCTGGACATTGCAACAAGAAGATGGAACTTTGCAGCCAGCCGCCCCGCCCCCTTTCGCTTCTGGCCCCGCCCATCGCCGGCACCTACTCCCCATCCCCATCTCTCGAGGGGGTCCAGCAGGGACAGCGGACCCCGCATGGTTGGTTTGCTTTGCCGCGAGGCGCGCAAGGGGTTAAAGCGACAGAGTGGGCCGTTGCTAGAGAGGCGGGGGCGGGACTCGAGAGCGAGGTCCTGGGGGAGGACCTTTCGGGGGCTGGCGAGTTCCTTCCTGTGGCGGGAGGGGGGAGGAGAAAGAGGGGAGTTGCGAGGAGGGGGGAGGGCAGATTCGCCTTCTGAATTGTGCATCCAGCTCCCAGGGATCTGTGTTTTGCACCCACCTTGCAAGGAAGGATTGCAGCCTTGCAACCTTTGCAAAAGGTGAGTGACTGATGGAGGAGAGTTGGGGGAGATGCATGTGCAATTATTATTATTATTATTATTATTATTATTATTATTATTATTATTGATGATTAAGGACAGAATGATGATGATTAAGGACAGAAATTGCCAATAATAATAATAATAATAATAATAAAGAGGAGATGTCAGCCAACCATCCATGCCTGAGTGATGTAAGAATTCCTGCAAGGACGGTCATTTCCAGAGAAGGGAGCCCTGACAACAAAGAGTCTTGTGTGACCTGGAAGGCTAACGATTTGATGATGGTTGTCTGCTTCGGGGATACTGCAGCCCGCTTCAATAGATGCACGAGATCTTATCCAGGAATACAATGCATTTGTGTCCCTGCAGTGCTTCCCTCCCACTCCAGATTATAGCCTATAGGGGAACTTGCTTCTGAGTAAAGATGCACAGGGTTGCTGCGCTGTCGCCAGTCTGGTGTGGTGGGAAAGAGTGTGGGCCATCGAGTCAAGAAGGTTTGAGGTTTAAATACTTGCTCAGCTCTGAAGATCGTTGCCTCTCTGCCTAGCCTGGCCTCAGGTGGGATTAAATGAATCGTAGAATTGTCAGCTGGAAGGTACACCAGGGTCATCTAGACTGACCCCCTGCAATGCAATCATCTTTTGTCCAATATGGGGTTCAAACCTGAGGTTAAGAGTCTCATGCTCAACCGACTGAGCTATGTAAAAGGCTCATTGTTGATTATTAATCTTTATTCATTACTAAGAATTCTTATGAATGGGCTGCATCTAGCTAACTTGTTCCATCAGCACAAGGGATTTCCACTTGGGCAGAGGAACATCCCCCATTCACACCAAGTGTGCACCCTGTGTCACGAATTCTCCGCAGCGCTTTAGCAGAAATGCTCAGAATTCTAGGTTCTTCAGTGCAGTATATTTATTGTGAACTATATATACAAATATCTACAGGCTATAATACACGAGCAGTTCATACAGTCAAACAGAGTACCTGGCTGCACCTTTAGGCAGATAGGAAGACCTTTCTCTCTCTCTCTCTCTCTCTCTCTCTCTCTCTCTCTCTCTCTCACACACACACACACACACACACACACCACACTCTTCTACACCACACACTTACTGCTGGACAGGTTTCCCTTTTAAACCGATGACAGCCAATCAACTGACAGCACATTACTGCCGAGTCTTTCTGACCCATCACTTCCATAGAAAGTATTGCAGGCTGATTGCATCAGCTAGCAAACTCTAGCCTGCAGACTTACTATCTCACACAGCATTCTGCACACCCTGCACACTTCCCATATCTGAAGAATAAAGGGGGGCGGAGCTCCAGTTCACAAGAGGAAATACTTGTGCTGATGAAATGAATCAGTTGGCTACATCCCAATAATAATAATCAATCTAACTGTAATTATTAATATTTTTTATTACGATTGCTTTATGAATTTCCTTCTAAACGACTGTCTCAAGTCGATTTACACACAAAATAATTAAAAACAGTTAAAAGACACAAAACCAACCAAAAAAAAAACAAGACCAAAAGAATCCTAAGTCAAGCAGCAAAAAAACCCCTAATGCTATTCCAGGTTGCATCAACATCAAGTATTGTGTCCAGATCAAGGGAAGTAAGACCCTTGGTCAGACGACACTTGGAATAATGTGTCCAGTTCTGGGCACCACAATTTAAGACAAGCTGGAATGTAGGCAGAGGAGGGCAACCAAGATGATCAAGGGTCTGGAAACAAAGCCTGATGAGGAATGGTTGAAGGAGCTGGGAATGTTTAGCCTAGTAAAGAGGAGACTGAGAGGAGATAGGATAGCCATCTTCCAATACCTCAAGATGGAGCAAGCTTGTTTTCTCCTGCTCCGGAGGGTAGGACTCGGACCCATGGCTTCAAGTTACAAGAAAGGAGATTCTGACTAAACATTCGGAAAAACCTGCTGACAGTAAGAGCCCTTCCAGAGTGGAATGAACTCCCTCAGGAGGTGATGGACTCTCCTTCCTTGGAGGTTTTCAAGCAGAGGTTGCCTGGCCATCTTGTCGTGGATGCTTTGGCTGAGATTCCTGCATTGCAGGGGGTTGGACTAGATGACCCCCAGGGTCCCTTCCAATTCTACAAGTCAATGATTCTATAATTCTAAGATTCTAAGAGGACACTGGCAGTAAAGACCCCATTTGCCCAGCTAGGAAATCCTGTTGGAACAAAAAAGGTCTTCACTTGTTTGGGGAAAGCACAGATCGTGGACGCAGGTCGTATCTATTCATTATTATTATTGTTGTTGTTATTGTCGGGCATTTTATCTTTCCGAACAAATAAAAGTGCCATTTCTCACACCCAACCCAGCTGCGTTTAGTAAGAAGACACAGAAGGGGTTGAATCTGGAGTGGAGATCGCCGAGCTGGGCTAAAGTTGCCCTCGATCTGGGGAGAGAAAATGGCTTCGGAGGAGGAGGAGGTGGTGGGGACCATCCCGCAGGGCCTCCAGGAACCTTTTCCAACGGAGTGGGCAGGTGAGAAAATGGGCAGGCAGAAGAACTACTTGAAAAAGATTTACAGATGGCATTTAACTCAGAGTAGGCTTGCTAAGATGCATAAGACTGAATCAGATAAGTGCTGGAAATACAATGAGGTCAAGGGTACATTCTTTCATATGTGGTCCATAATGATTTGGGGGGGGGGGGGGAGGTTAAAAAGTACTTTCACCAAAAAACCAGAGCCCTTCCTGTTGGGGATAATTCAGACTGAAATTCCCAGGTGTCAAAAAAGGTTATTTATGTATGCCAACACTGTGGCCTGTGTTTTGTTAGCCCCAAAATGGAAAATGAGTGCGGTCCCAACGAAAGAAGAATGGCAACTTAAGTTGACAGAACATGAACAACTCGCAGACTTAACATATACTATAAGAGAATTAGAAGAACATACGCGGGTGGCGCTGTGGGTTAAACCACAGAGCCCAGGACTTGCCGATCAGAAGGTCGGCGGTTCGAATCCCTGCGACGGGGTGAGCTCCCGTTGCTCGGTCCCTGCTCCTGCCAACCTAGCAGTTCGAAAGCACATCAGAGTGCAAGTAGATAAAGAGGTACCGCTCTGGTGGGAAGGTAAACGCCATTTCCGTGCGCAGCTCTGGTTTGCCAGAAGCGGCTTAGTCATTCTGGCCCCATGACCCGGAAGCTGTAAGCCGGCTCCCTCGGCCAATAAAGCGAGATGAGTGCCGCAACCCCAGAGTCGGCCACGACTGGACCTAATGGTCAGGGGTCCCTTTACCTTTAGGTGTAATAATGGAATACTGAATGGTATAGTTTTTGTAAAATATGCAGGTATTTATGATATGTAAAATGAACCATCGAAAGAGAAAAAGGGACGTCATTGATATATTAAGGAGTACTTTAAATTGTAAAACAGAAAATGTAATACAAATTATATACAACAGGTGAGAAAATGGCCGACGGAGGCCCTAGAAGACAGACAGATGTTTCTGAGGACACCACTGTGACCAACCACGTTGCTCTGGTGAAAAATGAAGCGGCTGCCGCATGCGAGGAAGTCTGCATGAGGGATGTCACGGAAATGGTGGTGACGTCTCGTTCGGAAGCAGACGACCCCCAGCTTCCAGACCCGCCGCGCTGGGACGATATATTTTTGACGTCTGTTGAGAAGGCGGTTGACACCCGTCCGGGAAAGTGGATGTCGCAGCTCATACCGGGCCTGAAAGAGGAAGGGCCGCGATTTGAGGACAGGGAAGCGGGCGATTACGGGAAGGTGAAGGCGGCCATCTTGCGGGTCGACGCCATCAGCACCGAAGTCCAGCGGCAGCACTTCCGCCTGTTCCAATACAAGGAGGCCGACGGGCCCCGTGAAGCCTGCAGCCGCCTCTGGTTCCTTTGCCACCGGTGGCTGAAGCCGGAGAGGCACACCAAGGAGCAGATCCTGGAGCTGCTGATCCTGGAGCAGTTCCTGGCCATCCTGCCGCCGGAGAGCCAGAGTTGGGTCAAAGATGGCTGCCCGGAGACCTGCGCCCAGGCGGTGATGTTGGCCGAGGATTTCCTCCAGAGGCAGCGAGAGCCCGAAAGGCCGGAAACACAAGTGAGATATTGGGTCTCTTAAATCTTTCATCCAGGTATAGGCAGCCTCCATCCTAGGAAGCAAATGTGGCCCTCCAGACCTGTCTGTCAGGCCCCCTCCTTGGCCACACTCTCTCTGCCCAGGCCATGGGGAGGGCAAAACCTTTCTGCAAGTACCTCCACACTAGGCCCCTCCAGAACCTTCCCCTTTATTTTCCCCCCTCTGCCAACCTCAGCACCCGAGAGGGTCTGTAGGGAAGGGGACGCTCTTTCAGATATTTATCAATCTAAGTTTATTTCTTATTGCCTTACATTGATTGATTGTTAAACCACCCCGTAGCTCTTTGAGAGGGACGCGGGTGGCGCTGTGGGTAAAAGCCTCAGCGCCTAGGACTTGCCGATCGAAAGGTCGGCGGTTCGAATCCCCGCGGCGGGGTGCGCTCCCGCTGCTCGGTCCCAGCGCCTGCCAACCTAGCAGTTCAAAAGCACCCTCGGGTGCAAGTAGATAAATAGGGACCGCTTACCGGCGGGAAGGTAAACGGCGTTCCGTGTGCTGCGCTGGCTCGCCAGATGCAGCTTCGTCACACTGGCCACGTGACCCGGAAGTGTCTGCGGACAGCGCTGGCCCCCGGCCTCTTGAGTGAGATGGGCGCACAACCCCAGAGTCTGTCAAGACTGGCCCGTACGGGCAGGGGTACCTTTACCTTTAGCTCTATGAGGCGTATAACAATAACAACAACAACAATAATAAATTTTATTTATACCCCAACAAGGAATGGTAAGGGAGGCCTGGGAGTTGTTCAGGGTGGGCTTAGGATCCATTTTCGCCTGCGCCGTTGCCCACCGCCACACGTGCTGCATCTTTCAGCCTCTTTCCTGGTCTTCCAGGTGCCGGGGTTGTTTGAGGAGGCCAGTGAGACGTCCCTGAAGGCCGAAGGAGCTCTCTTGGACCCTGAGCAGAGACAGCAGGGCCTGGAGGTCAAGGAGGAGACTGCTGCGGAGGACAGTTCTTCACGAGGTAAGGTGCCGCTGCACTCATTTGAATTTTAAAATTGGTTCCTTTGGATGTTGGCATGCACAACATGCTTCCTTTGACCCAAACCATTAAGCGGAGAGCTAGAAGAGGAAGGAAGGGGGAGACAGGAAGGGAGAGAGACAGGTTGGGAAAGGGTCATAGAATGATAGAGATGGAAGGAACCATGGCGGTCATCTAGTCCAACCCCCTTGTGCAGGAATGTTTTTGTGCAATGTGGGGCTTGAACCCACGACCCCAAGATCAAGAGTCTCCTGTTAGACCGACTGAGGAGAAGGGGGAGAGAGAGGGGAAGGCTGGGAGAGAAAAGAAAGAAGGGGGGGGGGGGAGAGAGACAGGCATCTCCAGCTAAGGCTGGAGAGACCTCAGCCTGAAATCTTGCCAATTGGCATATGCAATATTATACTCACTAGACCCATGGTCTGACTCTATATTAGCTTCTGAAATGCTGAAGTCCCAGAGCCAAGCCATTGATTTTGATTTTCAAATTTGTTTTGGGGTTCCTGCTGATATTGTGATCATTTCTATCAGGTCTGTGACTGAGACTGATGATTTGTAATTGTTTCTGATATGTTTGGAACTTAATAATAATAGTAATACAGTCGTATCTTGATTCTTGATTCTCGAACACCTTGGTACGCGCATGTTTTGGCTTCCAAACACCGAAAACCCATAAGTAAGTGTTCTGGTTTGTGAATGTTCTTTGGAAGCCAAACGTCCGACACGGCTTCCACAGCTTCCAATTGAGTACAGGAAGCTCCTGCAGCCAATCAGAAGCCGCGCCTTGGTTTTCAGACGGTTCCGGGAGTCGAACGGACTCCTGGAATGGAGTAAGTTAGACAACCAAGGTACCACTGTAATTTTATTATTTGTATCCCACCCACTTGACTGGGTTGCCCCAGCCACTCTCGGCACCTTCCGACTTATATAAAAGTTATTGCTCATTTGATATGATTTGTGCCACTTTGCTTTTTGTTTTTGTTTTTTAAATTGGAATTTTATTTACAACATAACACAACCCCCCCCACCCCCATTACACAAATCCACCCTCATTAAACATGAACATAACATACAGTGAGCATAACATACAACAATACAAACAACCAAATAAAAGACTTCCTTTATCCTGTATCTGGCCTCCTTATTTACTTCTTATAAACTGTTTCCTTTATTAATAATTATTAAGATTTTTCTAATTGTAACTTAAATATCCACAAAGTCTCCTGACTTTGGGCCACTTTGGACACCGTTCTGTGAGAAAGTGGCATTCAAATAAAACAGACGATTATGATTTTCAGTGCTAATTGTTGCAAGGATAATCCAGGAACAAGGGTTGAAGTTGGTACAAAAATGGTATACACACAAAATCTGGAAGTAAGAATTGTTGGAGGAAATGTGGAGTGATGGGAACGTACAGTCATATGTGGTGTGATTGTCCATTAGTTAATGAATTCTGGAAACAGATTGGAATAGAAATATCGGGAATTGTGGGTAGGAAGGTGGAAATATCTAAATTAATGCTTCTTATTAGCCTGAGTAGCACTGAGTTAGAAACAAAAGAGAAATGTAAATGGGTAAAATTGATGGTAATTGCAGCCAGACAGGTTATAGCGAGTAATTGAAAAAATGCTGAAGAGCTAGGGGTGAACCAGTGGAGGGAAAAATATTATAATCTTAGAATATCTAACTGTGAAGATACATAAAATGAAAGGGTTTAAGGTCAGTGAGAGGAAGGAGGATTGGTTTGAGAAGGTATTGAATTATTTGGGCAGGTTTGAACGATTTGGGGCAATTAAAATGTTAAAAGTTAAATAAACCTTGTGGAGGGAGGAGTGTTAAGGTGTATAGAATTGTACATATGGTTGATTTGAATACGTTATTATTGATTATGTATCCCCAATGTATCAGCCGCCTGGGGGGTTTCACTGTCTGTTTTCACTGTTTGGGTTTTGGTTGTTTAAAAATAAATAAATTTAATTTTTTAAAAAAATCAGTGCTAATCCCCAAAACTTTTCCTTTTAGGCAACCTGTGCCCTAGTGAGAACAACACAGGGAGTCCCCAGCCAGAGAACAGGGAGCACGAGGGGCTGTGCGAGGCATCCGAAGAAGGCCTTGAGGAGACCTTCCCTCTCTTTGACAAACCGGAAGACCTACCCGAAAGGCCGCCGCGATCAGATAAGCCGTCGAAAAAGCCGCCCAGGAAGAGGTTGCAAAAATCCATCCCGTTGGCGGGTGGTTATGAAGATCTCAGTGTAGCCGCGGCAGAGAAGGAGACAGGCGAGGGCAAACCGCCCATGAAGATCATCGTCTACGAAGAAAACTTCAGTCAGGGCTCAGACCAAGCCGGAGAGAAAATTCACAAGTGCTCGGTGTGCGGCAAATGCTTCAGCCTCCGGTCGCGCCTTATCGTTCACGAGAGAACCCACACGGGAGAGAAGCCCTACACGTGCTCCGACTGCGGGAGGAGCTTCAGCGTCAGCTCCAGCCTCATTGCCCACCGCAGGACGCACACGGGAGAGAAGCCCTACAAGTGCTCGCACTGCGCCAAGAGCTTCAGTGTGAAGTCGGGACTTATCGCTCACGAGAGAACCCACACGGGAGAGAAGCCGTACAAATGTCTGTACTGCAGCAAGAGCTTCCGGCGCAACTCGGGCCTTGTTAGTCATCAGAGAATCCACACCGGCGACAAACCTTACCAGTGCTCGGTGTGCGAGAAAAGCTTCAGCGACATCTCGAACCTCATCACGCATCACAGGATCCACACGGGGGAAAAGCCGTACAAGTGCTTGGAGTGCGGGAAAAGCTTCAGCCAGAGCTCGTACCTCAACAGCCACCAGAGAATCCACACGGGGGAAAAGCCATACGAGTGCTCCGAGTGCGGGAAAACCTTCAGCGTCAGCTCGCGCCTCAGGAAGCATCAGAGAAGCCACACGGGCGAGAGACCGTTTATATGTCTGGACTGTGGGAAAACTTTCAGCGAAAGCTCAGATCTCCTCGCGCATGAGAGGGCCCACACCGGAGAGAAGCCCTACCGGTGTTCGTTCTGCGGGAAGAGCTTCCTGCGCAGCTCGGAAGTAGTCAGCCACGAGAGGATCCACACGGGCGAGAAGCCGTACCAGTGCGGGGAATGCGGGAAGAGCTTCAGCGTCAGCTCCCGCCTCAGCGCGCACAGAAGGATCCACACGGGAGAGAAGCCTTTCCAGTGCGTGGTGTGTGAGAGAAGCTTCAGCTACAAATCGCACCTCATTACACATCAGAGAATCCACACCGGCGAGAAGCCCTTTCAGTGCTCCGTCTGTGGGAAGAGCTTTCGCGGCAGCTCTAGCCTCGTGGCCCACGAGAGGACACACACAGGGGAGAAACCGTACCGGTGTTTGGACTGTGGGAAAAGCTTCACGCAGAGCTCAAACCTCATTAGTCATCAGAGAATCCACACAGAAGGAAACTCCTGAAAAATCGGTTGGATGAACCTTAGTAGATAATCGAATCCTCCTCTCTTCCCCTTTTCTTAATAGGACTTGGGTCTTTGGCATTTCGTTAGCGCCCCGTCTTCTCTAGAAGGGGCATTTTTCGGGCAGCTGTGCTGGAATATCGATGCATTATTTTCCCACCGCTACTAGAGTCGGGCACCGATCAATATAAACCCCTTTAAAAGTGAACAGGAGTGTCACAAGCCCACCTGGGCCAAAAGTCATGGCAAATCGCTTGCTCTGGGAAGGTTTGTTCCAAGTGCATAAAACGAAGGTGCCTGAAAATGCAGGTGGGGAGAAAGCAAGTCTCTCCAAAACGCCTGTCATGTCCCGGCCACTTGGCTCTTCACAATGTGTACCCCTTTTCCAGATAGAGGAGCCCTCCAGGCTTGGGGTGCTCAGAGTGCTAAGCCTTTGAAACCTACAAAGAGGGACCTGATCAGTGGGAAACAGCCCATTAGGAGCAAATGAGGCACTGCCCCACCAACCTCAGTCTGCACCCAGATAGCCCCCAACTGCCAGCCCAGGAGTGGCGCTGCCTGTTGCCTTCCTCCTCTCAATGTTGCTCTTTTAGAACCCAGCAAGGAGGAGGGAGATGGGGACAAAACGAGTTGCCTTTGCCTGCTGTGGCGCCACCTACTGTTAGGCTCCTAGCGTTCCGCCCTACCAGCCACCAGCGAACCTGATTTTGCGTTCCCTGAAGCCAGAACCCACTGCTTTTTGCCTTGATTTCTGTGCTACCTATAAGTCCATCCTGCCACTTGAAATCTCACCTTTTTTGCGGGGTGGGGGAACCAATTCTCAGACCGTACCACTATAGGCTGCAGCGCAAAGGTGTTTTAGATGTGGGAATATTTTGTGCACATCCCCCGCCACGAAAAAAAAGAAAAAAAAATCCTTGCAGGTAGATATGTAGTGTGCAAGGGATACAACTTCGCTGACCTGCTACTTTTCTAGAGGCAGGGCTACACATAAGCCGAAAGTAATGCTGTCCAGACTTTATGGCTTGGCTTTGCCGATAGTATCAAAGCAGTCGAAAGTTCTGGGACTGGGTAGGTCCTGTTTTATTATTTTCTAAATTGCGAATAGTGAGAATTAGTTTTGAGTCAAGGTGCTTTGTTGAGCGGACCTGGGAGAGAGAAAATGGGGCGGTTGGAATTCCAAACATGGGAAAGGATCCGTGCGCAACAGGAGAGGGGACTCCAATGTGGGTTTTCAAGTTCGCATTATTGTTTTTTAACCAGATGGGAAGTGGCCCAGAAAGAGGAGCAGCAGCAGTGTCTGCACACAGGGAATGATTTTGTGCTTGCCAGAGCCTCTCTGAAATCGCCGGGGTTCTGCAGCCGCCTGCATGCTCAACTTCACTCACAGCGCAAGTCGCACAGAAAGTTGGCCTCCAAATCCAGGATCCTCCTTTACAGGGGACGGCTCCCATTTTGGGTAAAAGTCGCCACTTATTGCGAGAGCTTGCTTCCTTTATACCAGTGCAGGGAACCTTTAGCCCTCCAGGTGTTGGTGAACTACAACTCCCATGTTCTTGTGCTGCGCCTGATGGGAGTCGTAGTTTGGAAACCTTTGGGAGGGCCAAAGTTTCCCCTCCCTCCTTCCTTTGGGGCTCAGTGTTCTGGCAACCTCGGGTCCCCCCAGCTGTCATTCGACTACCACTCCCATCATCCACTGACTGGTCACGGATGATGGGAGTTGTAGTTGTTCAGATTTGTAAGTCGCAGATACCGATTGGAAGTCGTGGGTTGGAAGGTGGCAGGGGGACCTTTGATGCCCTCCCAATCTTGCTGCTTTCTGGGAGTTGTAGTTCATCAACACCCGGAGGGCCCTGTGCTATCCTCTCTCGTCTGCTGCTCAAGTCTCATCAAGGTATGTGCAACAGAACAGATTGAACCCACTGGTTTGGGCCCTGCAGCAACATCCCCCTTTGCCATGTGGCACAAAAATCATGTTCCTAAATCTCATAGTCACTGGGAATTTGAAATCATGATCTAGAGTAGAACAGACTTAAGCCAGATTTCTCAAACCTCACGCTCTCCAGAAGTTGCTGAACTAAACTCCCATTTTTCAGCAAATTCCAGTTTGCAGGGGTATGTTTTTTGGGGGGCATAGTTTAAATTCAGATTGTGGGACGCGGGTGGCGCTGTGGGAAAAAGCCTCAGCGCCTAGGACTTGCCGATCGCATGGTCGGCGGTTCGAATCCCCGCGGCGGGGTGCGCTCCCGCTGCTCGGTCCCAGCGCCTGCAAACCTAGCAGTTCGAAAATCACATGTAGCAACTAAATTAAGAGTTTCCAGCTGTGAGCTGCTCAAATCTGTATAATCATCTTCAACCATGTTGGACTACAACTCCCATCATCCCTCTTCATTGGCTAAGATGGCAGGTGATGATGGGAGTTGTAGTCCAACATTTGGGCGCCCAAGGCCGGAGGACACTGGAGTCAGCGTAAGTGCGGCATCACCCACACATGAACTTATTGTGTGGCTCGTCCCTTTGTACTCCTTTAACAAATTGAATTTTACATTATTAAATTTGCGAGAGGTTCCCTTGAAACGGCAAGAAGCAGGCCTGGCCGTCAGCCATGTTTGCTGGGTCTGATGGGAGTTGTAGTTCAGCGACATTTGGTGGGCCAAAGATTTCGCACCTCCACAATGACATGAACCTCCTGAAGAAAAATGTTGAAATGCTGAAATAAAAGTTTCACCCACCTCATGGTGTTGGGGTATTTTTTGTGTGTGTGTGTTTTATTTCAATTAATACTTTTTGGGTGGGGGCTATTAAACTGATGTGATAGTAATAAACAACAGATTTTCCATCATTCCCTCTTTGTCAGATAGTCGGACTGCGAGATTAGTTGTGAATGTAGCCGCAACAGTGGTAAAAGAAAGTCCTTCGTGTGGCGCAGAGTTAAACGGCGGAACTCCCTCCCACAGTATGGCTGGCTTCCAAAGAGGATTGGGCAAAGAGGAGTGGGCTATTGATGGCTAGAAACCACAAGAAGGGAGAGGGTTCTCGTCTCAGGTCCTGCCTTCGAGTTTCCCACAGGAATCTTGTTGGCCAGCGGAGAACAGAATCCCTCTCAACTCTGCAATTCTCTGATTCCATGACTCAAGGAGCCAACCCCTAGGGGCCTTTCTTCCTCTTTGGCCCCCACAATAAAATAAAATTGATGAGCATTGCCATTTGAATGTTGTATGTGCACCGCATCATCCTCCCAAAATATATTTTATTCAAGTTGGCACCCTGGCCATGACTAGTTGGGCCATTGAACCCTGATCCAGCAGGTTATGTTCTTAAATATTATTATTTACTAGGGATTTCCCTGGACTTTACTGGGATTTTAAAGGTGGAATTGCTGTCCGGGGCGGGGCGGGGCGGGGGATTTCTGAAAGGTGGTGCTTTGTCCTGGATCTGTCCTGGCTAGTCAATCGAAAAAAATGCCATTTTTTGTAGGAAAGAGCTCAACAAACTTTGGGGGTTGTCTTAAAAAGCTCAGTCACTATCAGGGTGTCCTGGTTTTACTTTCTGAAATATGGCAACCCTATACAGTGGTACCTCGGGTTAAGTACTTAATTCGTTCCGGAGGTCTGTTCTTAACCTGAAACTGTTCTTAACCTGAAGCACCACTTTAGCTAATGCGGCCTCCTGCTGCTGCTGCTGCTGCACCGCCGGAGCACGATTTCTGTTCTCATCCTGAAGCAAAGTTCTTAAACCGAGGTACTATTTCTGGGTTAGTGGAGTCTGTAACCTGAAGCGTATGTAACCTGAAGCGTATGTAACCCGAGGTACCACTGTATCTAATAAATGTGTTAACTGCTTTATCTTGCAACCGCACCGGCAAACAAGCCATTTGTTGTTGTTTAGTCGTTTAGTCGTGCCCGACTCTTCGTGACCCCATGGACCAGAGCACGCCAGGCACCTCTGTCCTCCACTACTTCCCGCAGTTTGGTCAAACTCATGCTGGTAACCTCGAAAACACTATCCAACCATCTTGTCCTCTGTCGTCCCCTTCTCCTTGATCTTTCCCAGCATCAGTGTCTTCTCCAGGGAGTCTTCTCTTCTCATGAGGTGGCCAAAGTATTGGATCCTCAGCTTCAGGATCTGTCCTTCCAGTGAGCACTCAGGGCTGATTTCCTTAAGAATGGAGAGGTTTGATCTTCTTGCAGTCCATGGGACTCTCAAGAGTCTCCTCCAGCACCATAATTCAAAAGCATCCATTCTTCGGCGATCAGCCTTCTTTATGGTCCAGCTCTCACTTCCATACATCACTACTGGGAAAACCATAGCTTTTACTATACAGACCTTTGTTGGCAAGGTGACGTCTCTACTTCTCAAGATGCTGTCTAGGCCTGTCATTGCCCTTCTCCCAATAAGCAGGCGTCTTTTAATTTAGTGGCTGCTGTCAACAAGCCATAAACCCCCCCATAGGTATGTGAAAACCAAGAGGAAAGAAACCCAATCACACACAGAGCACTGGGGGGAAACTTTTCAGGTAGGGAACCCTCAAAATGATCGTGGATTTGGGGGCAGAGAATAAGCAGGTGGGATTATGTGGGTGGAGTGTCTGGGGAAGGGCCCCTGCTTTCCATGCATACCTGGCATCTTCAGGTATGGCTGGGACAGAAGGTTGCTTTGAAATCCTGGTGAGCGCCTGCCAGTCAGTGCTGGCGCTACTGAGCTAGGTGGACCAATGGTGTGACTACATCCCTGTAAAGGAAGAGGACCGCCTGCTTTGCCTTGGCGCCTCCAGGTAGGGCTGAAACATGGGAAAGTAGCTGCCAGTCCGTGTGGGCAATACTGAGCCCGGTTGGATGCCATGGTTTAGCTCAGTACCGGGGCAGCCTGCTGTGCTCCATATGCCAAAGCGCAGCAATTCCAAAGAAGTCAGGACGTCACCGGTCTGGAACTGCCGCTGCCGGCCCGTGCAGGCAACACTGCTCTAGGCGGACCACTAGAGAGCGCGCGCCTGCGCGCAATGAAAGGTGGCGGCTCCTTGGCCAAAGAGAGAAGGGGAAAGCATTCGGGCGGCTTGGTGCTCTCACTTCCGGCTCCCAAGTGCCTGCGCTGCCATATAGGGGGGCCAAAGGAATGGGTGGGTGTTTCATACAGCATATCAGACCCGCTTCCCCCCCACTTTCTTCGCCGGTTGTCCTGCCTGTTCAACGGAGAGCCAGAAGCAGGCGGCTGTTAAGAGGCTGCTCCCCCAAAAGGCCCCATTGCAGGTGGAGAAATAAAAAGGCTTTTGCACCAGGTGCAGAAAGCGGGAGCTTTTTTGGTGTGGGTGCAGAGCCAGGATTTGGGGAGGGGGATCCCCTTCCCTCCCTCCCTCCCTGGAAATGGCGATCTGGAGGTTAGAAAGGACGCCCCTCTGCAGAACTGCCTGCCATCCATTCCGGCTTCACTCCGGAGTGAGCCGCGCGTTGTGCAATGGAAACAAAGCGCGCCTCCGCTTTGATCCGTCCTCCTTTGCAAAGCTGGGCTGAGCTTTCCTCCTCCTCCAAGCCCTCCTCCGGAAACTGGTTTATTTTAATTAAGCTCTCCAGCTGGGAGTTGGTCGCAGAGGACACCTTTGCATGCAGAAGGTCCCGGGTTCAAATCCCGCCGCCTCCAGGTAAGGCTGGGAGCGGGCTCTTCTTCCCTCCCCCGCCAGCTGTATTGGGGAGCAGCTGCCGGTCAGTGCAGACGGTGCTGAGCTGGGTGGACCTAACAGTGCATCTCCCTAGGAGGCGGCTTCCTGCGCGCTCCTTGGGAAGGGGATTGAGGTTCAGTGGGTAGAGCATCTGCTCTGCATGCAGAAGGTTTCAGGGTCGATCCCCGGCGTCTCCTGATAAGCCAGATCTCCTTATCTGTGGAGCCGCTGCCCGCCAGTGTAGGCACTATTGAACTAAATGGACTCAATTGTGGGCTTGGGAAGTCCGTGGAAGGAACAGGGGCGGGGTGAGTGGGAGTGCAGAAGCAGGAGGTCCCTGCCTGGCAAGGAAGGAGGAGGCAAAGGAGCGGGTGTCATAACAGTTGGTTTCGTAATAAGTTTCCAAAGGAGTAGCTGTGTCCAGGGCGTATATTGCTAGACTTCAATTCCCATCATTCCCATGCTGGCCGTGGCGGATGAGGGTCATCTAGTCCAACCCTTCCTATTGGGTTCAATAGGATTGCCAACGTCTTTTTTTCCTGCACGCCTGCCTCTTTCTACCCCTTTTACAAATAAAAATAAAATTGCCAAGTCTGTAAAGCTGAATTTGCACCAGTTAGCAGGGCTTCCTGCAGCAGATCCAATTTCATATGGCTGCCATTTGTAAATAGTTATAGTACAGTTGTTTTTTAAATAGTTTTTATTGAGAATTTCAGCATAACAAACTATCAAAACATATCTTCTTTTCATTCCCCCCATTTTCCCCTCCCCAAAAAGGAACCCTCCCTCCCCCCCTCCCCCCTCCCTCCTCCCTCCCCCGACTTCCCTCAGTTCCTCTCTCTGGTTTTTCAACACATATTATTCTCTGCATATTATCAAATTATCAAGATCCTTAAATCATGTGTCTATTATGTTAACAATAAATTTGTGTACAGTATGTTTATTCAAAGTAAGTCAATGTTGTTTTAATGCAAGTATAGTGTAATAATAAGGGACGCAGGTGGCGCTGTGGGTTAAACCACAGAGTCTAGGACTTGTCGATCGGAAGGTCAGCGGTTCGAATCCCCACCACGGGGTGAGCTCCCGTTGCTCGGTCCCTGCTCCTGCCAACCTAGCAGTTCGAAAGCATGTCAAAGTGCAAGTAGATAAATAGGTACCACTCTGGCGGGAAGGTAAACGGCGTTTCCGTGCGCTGCTCTGGTTCTCCAGAAGCGGCTTAGTCATGCTGGCCACATGACACGGAAGCTGTACGCCGGCTCCCTCGGCCAATAAAGCGAGATGAGCGCTGCAACCCCAGAGTCGGTCACGACTGGACCTGATGGTCAGGGGTCCATTTAGCTTTACCTTTAGTGTAATAATAATGGTGAACCCGTGGCCCCACTTGAGGAAAAAGCCAAGTTTAGGGATCTGTACGTGTTTGATTTTCCATTGGTGCCAATTCACTCGGAATGCTTTCAAAAACCTCCTAGTATTCGTCACAGGGGGTGTATGTTATTGGGTTGTTGTTTTTATTCTGATTATATATGTTGTGATCTTTTCTGTGAACCCCCCTGAGGCCTCCGGGTATAGGGTGGTATATAAGCTCAATAAATAATAATAAGAGTGGTGTTTAGAGTAGGTTCAGGCATGAGGGGGACAGGCTGACCTTTCCACTACGATGGGAGTTTTATTATAGGGATCTTGTGTACGTAAGGGGATTCTGATACTTAAATTGTTGTGGTTCTTAAAGGTGGTTTTCGATGGGTTTTGAAGGCTCAAGAGACGCAGTAGCCAAGCTGCTGAATGCTGGAACATTCAGGGGGTGTGGTGAATCTCTGTTTGTCTCTGTTATAAGAATTTTAAGGTAATTCTTAAGGTAATGATATATATATCATTATCATTACAAAAGACTCGCCAGGCTCCCCAATTAATCCAGTCAAGTGACCATTAACTGGTAATCTGCCAGACAGGAGATAAACAACGCACTCAGATTTCTGTTGTAGACCGCCTTTTCTGTGATGTAGGTATGATGTTTCTGGGGGTGGTCTTGGACTCCAGGGCGGGCAATTTAAAATGTCAGTATAAGGGCGGGCACACCTTTGCTCTGGGTCCTCCTGCGTGTGAGGGGAGCACCCTGTTGCAACAGCTTTAATAAAGATTAGGCTTACGAGCCGCTTTGCTTCTCAATATTCTCTGGTTGGCCTCTGTTATTTTCTCCTACCGATAGGGAACCCACTTAAGGACTCTATATGGGCTCTTGGATACCCCATAAGGGAAGAAGGGCAGATTTTGTATACAACATCTCTCATTTCTGTTTTTCCCCTCACAGGAGAAGTGCCTTGTGGCAGCCTCAGCCGCTGCTGCACCTGACCCCATCCCCCTCTTATTTGACCTAGAGACTGCGAAAGAGTGGCTGGCGAGGAAATGGACGTCGCACCGCCTGTGTGGGAAAGGGGGGCAGGAGCAGGAAATGCCCCCAGCCCTAGAGGACAAAACCGGAGATCCGGAGAACAGATTAAGCAGGAGCCAGAGGACAGGCTGCACCGGCACTGGGATGCCCAGCTGCAGGAGTTCCTGAGGACCCTGGAGTCTCCCCACTCTGGCTGGGGGGTCCCCCAGTTGCCGGAGGAGCCCGCCCCCTGGGACGACACCAAGGGCTTCCTGGTCTCCTTCGAGCAAGTGGCCAAAGCCTGCCGGTGGCCCAAGGTGGAGTGGGCGGCCCGACTCCTGCCAGCCCTCAGCGGGGAAGCCGAGCGGGCCGTTAGCCGGCTGGAGGGCCGGGACAGAGAGGATTATGGGAAAGTGAAGGCGGCCATCTTGCAATGGGACAGCTTCCGGAGGGAGACTCGGCGCCAGCGCTTCAGGCGCTTCTGCTACCAGGAGGCCGAGGGGCCGAGAGGGGCTCACCGCCGGCTGCTGGAGCTTTGCGACGGGTGGCTAAGGGTCGAGAAGCACACCAAGGAGCAGATCCTGGAGCTGCTCCTTCTCGAACAGCTCCTGACCGTCCTGCCTGCGGAGGTCCAGGACTGGGTCAAGGGACGGAGCCCAGAGACCTGCTCCCAGGCGGTGGCCCTGGCCGAGGATTACCTGCAGAGGCAGCCAGAGGTCGCGAGGCAGCGACCACAGGTGGGGCGGTGAGGGGGATCCTGAGCAGCCCGGGATCAGGGCAGGGCAGATTTTCACCTGTCCTGATGTAGAAGGGAAGAGGTCCAGATGGCATTCTGTGGTGGGACATTTTCCCTGTCTATTTCTGGAAATGTATTTTTCCATAAAGAGGGTGGCGGAGAGAAGGGGGTGGTAAAAAAATGGGCATCAGAACATTTTCCAGGAAACCACGTTGCTGTTTTTCCCCCTTAAGATTCCCAGGTTCTGAAACAAATCTCGTGAACTCACCAATGTAAATACAGTGGTACCTCGGGTTACATATACTTCAGGTTACAGACTCCGCTAACTCAGAAATACAGCGGTGCCTCGCAAGACGAGCGCCTCGCAAGACGGAAAACCCGCTAGACGAAAGGGTTTTCCGTTTTGGAGGCGCTTCGCAAAACGAATTTCCCTATGGGCTTCCTTCGCAAGACGAAAGCCCATAGGGAAATCTCCGGGACAGCGGGGAAGCGCAGCGCGTCTTCCCCACTGTCCTCGGACCTCCTCCGAAGGCTGGCGGCGGGGCGGAGAGACCTCCTCCTGCCGCCAGCCTTCGTTTCTCCGCTATCCCGGACGGCTTTTGAAGGCAGGCGGGGGGGAGCAAAGACTTTCGCCCCCCGCCGGCCTTCAGAAGAGGTCCAGGACCACCCGCCAGCATTTTAAAATCGCCCCGGACAGCGGAGAAGTCCCCCGCTGTCCAGGGGTTTTTTAAAATGCTGGCGGGCGGCAGCGGAGGCTTCGCTGCCGCCCGCCAGCATTTTAAGATCGCCCCAGGACAGCGGAGAAGTCTCCGCTGTCCTGGGGTTTTTTAAAATGCTGGGGGTGGGAAGAAAAGCCCTTGTCCCCCCCCCCAGCCTTCAGAAGAGGTCGGGGGACAGACTGTCCCCGGACCTGGTCTGAAGTCGGTTTCCATAGGAACGCATTGATTGATTTTCAATGCATTCCTATGGGAAACCGTGCTTCGCAAGACGAAAAACTCGCAAGAAGAAAAAACTTGCGGAATGAATTAATTTCGTCTTGCGAGGCACCACTGTAGTACCTCGGGTTAAGAACTTTGCTTCAGGATGAGAACAGAAATCGTGCTCCGGTGGCAGCAGGAAGCCTCATTAGCTAAAGTGGTGCCTCAGGTTAAGAACAGTTTCAGGTTAAGAACGGACCTCTGGACCGAATTAAATTCTTAACCCGAGGTACCACTGTATCCATGAGTTCACAAGGTGTTCTCTGAAGCATTATACGTTGTAGGGTTGCTATGTTTCAAAAACTTTTGGCAAAATTGTTGAGCTTTCTTTTCTTTTTCTTTTTTTCCTTTTTGGCCAAAGCTGAGCTATTTTGAGCTATTTTAAAGGAAATTCTAGACTTCCAAGATGGGTTTCCCTACGTCTGGATGTTTGCGGACTTTTCAACAATTTGCGCCCGGACACTGCTTCCGACTGCAGTACTCCGGCTATGTCCTGGAAATTCTGGATGCATGGCAACCCTAACATATTGCAGCATATTGGAATGAGGGGGGGGGGGTTATGTTGTGTACATTTAATGTATGCATATATCAGTTTTTCAAACGCCTTGCAAAATCCAAAGCTTGTTGTAATTGCTCCAATCATCACCTTTCACTATTCTCATGCATGGCTGCACGTCCTTCACATACGCGGACTTGTCCCTTTCTGATTCTTGCAACTCAACCTTGTTTTGCAACATGATTTATTCGTTACTCCAATAAGTAAGTGCTTCGCTTTCTGTGGCTCTGAGCTGACATTGGAGACATGCATCGGAGTCATCCTCTCAGTATCAACTTGTTTCCCGCGCTAAAAAGATATTGTGGCGATCACACAGGGTCCCCGGACGTTTCACCGTCTATTGATCCCTGTGCCACCACTTGATTTCTCGCTGCCACCACCCAGGCCCTACCTGGGACAATACTGAGTCCAGTCAGGGTTAAATTGGAACATAAACTTCTGTTTATTTATTGCAGTTTAACAAGCGTGTGGTTTCATAAACAGTATTGGTCAATTACAGTCATGGGGTGCCTATCCAGACCTATAACTTCCGCTACCTGCTCTCACTCACTAAACCACCTCTCAGATATCTACTTGTCTTCCTAGCCCCTAACTGTTCCTGACTCAGCTTATTTCACTACACTAACTCAACCTACCCACAGACTCTATCCCAATTCACTCCCACTCCAACCAACCACCCAACAAACTCCTCCCTTCACCCCTCCCAGAGCTGGTTTTATAGTCCCTCTGACTCCACCCCCTGGGTTCTGATTGGGTAACCTGTTTAACTATTTCACCTCCAGCACTCTCATATGTTAACATCACATATATCCTTGGTGCAATTTCAGGGGCTGAATCCACCGGAAGAAGAGGCGGTGGCGGAGTCCTCTGAGGCGGAACAGACTTTGTCTGACCTCGGGTGGAGTGTGTTTGGCCCGCGGGCCAAAGAGGAGCAAGTCAGCAGGGATGCTGAGCTGTTGGGTAAGGTTGCTTGTGGGTTTAGATTTTGGGCTTGTGGAGGTTTGTGGTTTGGCTTCAGCTATGGCTGTATTCAGGGACGGGGGTGGCACTGTGGTCCAAACCACTGAGCCTCTTGGGCTTGCCGATCGAAAGGTTGGCGGTTCGAATCCCCGCGGCAGGGTGCGCTCTCGTCGTTCGGTCCCAGCGCCTGCCAACCTAGCAGTTCGAAGGCACCTTCGGGTGCAAGTAGATAAATAGGGACCGCTTTCTAGCGGGAAGGTAAATGGCGTTTCCGTGTGCGGCTCTGGCTCGCCAGAGCAGCGATGTCACACTGGCCACGTGACCCGGAAGTGTCTGCGGAAGGCGCCGGCTCCCGGCCTATAGAGTGAGATGAGCGCACAACCCTAGAGTCTGGCAAGACTGGCCCGTACGGGCAGGGGTACCTTTACCTTTTACTATGGCTGTATTCACACACACACACACACACACACACACACACACACACACGGAGCTGCTACATTTATATTACAGGAATTTGAAGATTCTTAAATACCGTATTTTTCCGTGTATAAGACGTCCCATATTTTTAGGGACTCCAATTTAAGAAAATGGGGGGGGGGGGGAGATTGCCCCGTGTATAAGACAACCCACAGTTTTTCACATAACTGTGAAGTAAAAAAAACCTAGTCTTGTACACGGAAAAGTACGGTATCTCCTGAAGTCACATTCGTAGTTTCTTGAGAAAGGTGCAAGATTAGACAGTGGGAGCATTTTAAAAGAGCTGTATTTAATAAACATTGCTCCTTGTCCAAAGAGGTCTTGGAAAAGTTGGGCTCCTATAATAAAGTACAGTGGTACTTTGGTTCTCGAACTTAATCCATTTGACTCGCGAAACAGTTTGAAAACCAAGGCGGGGCTTCCGATTGGCTGCACTCAAGCGGAAGCCGCGTCGGACGTTTTGCTTCCAAAAGAAGAAGAAGAAGAAGAGTTTGGATTTGATATCCCGCCTTTCACTCCCCTTCAGGAGTCTCAAAGCGGCTAACATTCTCCTTTCCCTTCCTCCCCCACAACAAACACTCTGTGAGGTGAGTGGGGCTGAGAGACTTCAAAGAAGTGTGACTGGCCCAAGGTCACCCAGCAGCTGCATGTGGAGGAGCGGAGACGCGAACCCGGTTCCCCAGATTACGAGTCCACCGCTCTTAACCACTACACCACACTGGTGTTCACAAACCGAAACACTTCCGGGTTTGGAGTATTCAGGAGCCAGTTTGTTCGACAACTAAGCCTTTTGGGAACCAAGGCACCACTGTATAACAAAGTATTATTCTATAATATATATAATAAACACTCTCTGAACAGTGATCTGAAACTGAGGAGCCACCACCGTGAAGACACCGTCCCTGCTGGCCTCACCCCAGAGGGAAGAGACATGCAGAGATGGCCTTCTGCTGAAGATCTTTAATCCATCCTAAGAGTCATGACGGCATAAATAGAAGCTGAAATAAAAATGTAATAACGTCAAATCAGTACTTCTACTCCCATCTTCGGATTGCGTTTGTTATTTTTTATTTGCATTTTTTAAAAAATGAACCGCTTCTAAATATTTTAACTTTTTATGGACAATGTTAACGTTTCTTGTAAACCTCTTAGAATAAATTGAAATACGCACCAGGCAAGCCTTTGTGGGGAGGGAATCTCAGAAACTGCCACAGACCCCTGTCACAAACTTCTTAGGGATGTCAAACAACTGATCTAAAAGTGATCTAAACAGCCAAGAGGGTCAGTAGGGAAGGAGACACTCTCCCATTTCCATTTACGACCTCCCTGCTTCTTTCCTCCAGCAGCGAAAGGTTGGATGAATGTAAGGAAGGAGGAGAAATGTGCAGAAGAGGATTTGAAGGAGGCCGATCCAACTGGAACATCTGCGGAGCCAGCGGAAGAGGATGTTTCCCCGAGTCACAGGCAGGGAGGCCTCCCAGGAAGTCAGCCTGGGCAAGAGGAGCAGCAGGAATCTTGTCCGGAGAGCAAGGAACAAACCTTGCTTTGTGGAGGAGACGACACAGAAATCGCTGCCCAGCAACAAACCCGCCCTGGTAAGAGACAGGATGAAGGGTTAGGGAACTACTGTTTTTTTGTCAAAGCGACATTCCCTCGAAGGCTGATCTTTTGGGGGATGAAGCCAGTGATTTATTTTTTGTTTTTTGTTTTTTTAAAGATATTTATTAGAGTTTAACAAATACAGAAAAAAGAAAAACAAGCAATAAAAGGTTACAAAACTTCAGAAATAAAAAAGAAAAAATACAGTAAAAAAAAACAACAGTACATCAAAACATTAAAAAACAAAAAAACAAAAACATTTAAAAAGGAAAAACATTTAAAAAAGGAAAAAGAAAAAAACCAGTATTTTCATGTCCTTATCTTTCATTTGCTTATTTCCTTGACTTCCTCACACCTCCCTTTTTTGTATTCTAGTTCAATTAATTGTTTCAGCAAGTCCTTTCCCTCTTTCTCAAATTTAGTTCCATAATTTATCTTAACGCAATTTAGCCTTGAATTTTACACCTTTACCCATTATCAATCTATTCTTACTTAATTCTTAATAACATTTCTGCTAAAGCCATATTTAAGCCACCTTGTATTTAAGAAAATTTAGGGCGCCAAAGCTAGAGGTGGGCAAGGCCAGAGCCAGAACTGTTTATGGAACATTCCCCTTTTTATTTTTATCCCACACACTGGGTAAAGATCTTAATCAAACTATCCACTACAGCCCCATGGTCTTGTTTATGGTACATTGTCGCCAGTTCAGACCCAGTAAGTGCATAGATAGACAGATATGAAATTTGGATTATTTTTTGTGCACCAACACGCATCACTTTACACTTGCTTACGTTGAACTGCAATTGCCATTTTGCTTCCCATTCGCCCAATTTTGGGATGATCATAAAATCATAGAATTGCAGAGTTTAGAGGGACCCCTACAATGCAGGAATCTCAACTAAAGCATGCTTTTGGAACTCTCCACAATCCCTTTTTTGCTACAACGACCCTGAACAATTTTAGTAAAAAATCAGAGGTCGCAAAGCCCATCCTTGGGTAACTCTTTCATAGAATTGTACAGTTGGAGGGATCCCCAATTGTTATCTAATCCAGCCCCCTGCATTGATAAATAATGGCAGGAAATATTTTTTTCCTAGGGTATTACAGTGTAGTGTGTAATTTTTTGGGTATTTTTGCAATAGCTTTTCACTTTTCACCACTTCACGTATGATTTTTATTAAGTTTTCTATTTTACAATTTGAACTATTCATTAAACAACCTTAAAATGACAATGACTTCCCTTCTTCTCTTTCCATGGTTCAATTTGCATATCATGAATCCCCGCATATTTTACATGAACGAAACCATTCAGTATTCCATTAATACACCAATCAAAACTTGTTTACGCTGTTGAATTTGGAGTCGTACCTTGGTTATCGAACGGCTTAGTTGCCAAACAAAACAGCTCCCAAACGCCACAAACCTGGAAGCAAGTGTTTGTGAACATTTTTTGGAAGCCAAACTTCTGACACAGCTTCTACTTGAGTGCCGGAACCTCCTGCAGGCAATCGGAATCCGCGCCTTGGTTTTTGAACTGTTTAGGGAGTCAAACAGACTTCCGGAATAGATTAAGTTCAAGAACCAAGGTACCACTGTACAGTGGTACCTCTGGTTGCGAATGGGATCCATTCTGGAGCCCTGTTGGCAACCTGAAAGGAACGCAACCCGTGTCTGCGCATGTGCGGGTCGCAATTCGCCGCTTGTGCGCATGCGCGTGGTGTCATTTTGCGCTTCTGCGCATGTGCAAGCGGCGAAACCTGGAAGTAACCTAAAAAGACATAACCTGAACCGAATGTAACAAGAGGTATGACTGTATTTTAATGTTGCCAATGTTTTCAAGTGTACATAGTCCCCCCCCCCCATATATTCAGTAAACATTTCCCAATCTTCTATAAATGTATGTTCTTCTTGCTCTCTTATTCTATATGTTAGATCCGCAAGCTACACATATTCCATCAGTTCTTCTTTAGTTGGGGCCTTTCTCCAGTTCGGACCCCTTAGTGAAGACTAACAAAACGTCTTTGGGTGGTTTTTTCCCCATTCCGACAGGTTATGATGACCAGTCAAGGGAGTGTGACGAGAAATACGGGCGATTGGACTGTCCAGAGGTCCGGCAGGATGGCGAGCACCCGGGAACAGCAGCGGAGAGCGTCTCTCGGCCCAGACGCGAGAGGGCCCCGCTCCAAGAAGAGGCTTTCCGGTGCGGCGACTGCGGGAAGAGTTTCAACCGCAAGCAGAACCTCCTGAGGCACAATCTGACCCACACCGGGGAGAAGCCCTTCAAGTGCGCCTACTGCCCCAAAAGCTTTGTCCAGGTCTCCGACCTGACGCGCCACGAGAGGACCCACACGGGGGAGAAGCCGTTCGGCTGCTCCTTCTGCGAGAAGCGCTTCAACTGCAACTCCAACCTGCTCATGCACGAGCGCATCCACACGGGCGAGAAGCCGTTCATGTGCCTGTCGTGCGGGAAGACCTTTGTCCAGATCTCCGACCTGACGCGCCACGAGCGGACCCACACGGGCGAGAGGCCCTACGGCTGCTCCTTCTGCGAGAAGCGCTTCAGCTGCAACTCGCACCTCCTGGTGCACCAGCGGATCCACACGGGCGAGAAGAAGCCGCACCAGTGCGCCACCTGCGGCAAGAGGTTCAGCTACCAGTCAGTGCTGCTGGCGCACATGACCGTCCACACGGGCGAGAAGCCCCACGCCTGCCCGCACTGCGGGAAGCGCTTCCATTCCCGCCCGGGCCTCATCCGCCATAAGAAGAGCCACGCGGGAGAGAAGCTGGCGCACAAGTGCTCCCATTGCGCGGAGAGCTTTGGCCTGCGGCAGCAGCTCATGCTCCACGAGCGGACCGCGCACGCGGGGGCCAAGCGATACCATTGCTCGGCCTGTGGGAAGAGCTTCAACACTCACACCACCCTGGCTAGGCATGAAAGGATTCACAAGGGGGGAGCCACATAGTAGTAGTAGTAATAATAATAATAATAATAATAATAATAATAATAATAATAAATTTTATTTATACCCCGCCATCCCTAGCTTAGGCCGGGCTCAGGGCGGCTAACCAATAATAAAACAAGTTGAATGAATACAACTTAAAAACAAGATTAAAAGTAAGCCCAGGGGTAGCCCTAAATATCGGGGAGACCACCTCCTTCCCTGCAGACTCTCTGGAGTGTTAAAATGGGCAGAGGGGACCCTGCTCTGCGAAGCCCCTCTGCTGCCAGACGTTTGGGGGGTGGCAGCCTGAGACAGGGCCTTTGCAGCAGCAGCCCCTAAATTGTGGAATTCCTTCCTCAAGAGTTGCATCTGGCATCTTTGTCGTGCAGATTTCATCATCGGCCAGAGGTGCAACATCCAGTCTGTTCTATAGGTATATCGTTTAAAGCTGATTTTAACCTTGTATTTTTATATGGTTGGATCCCACCGTTGTGGCGAAGGGCAAGTGAGAAACCAAATAAGTAAATAACTGTGATAATGTATTTTGCACGTTATTTTGTGTGTTATTGTGAACATGTATTTGTTTTTCCCCCCTCCCTAAATGAGTATTTCCTAGAGTAAAAAAAACCAAACATTTGCCTTGGGAATTTTGTTTGTGTTCATTGCTCATTGCTCATTTTCATTTTTTCTCTTTTACATACACACACACTCTTGCGAACTGCCCTAAGACTTGCGGATATAGAGCAGTACAGTCATAACTTGGATCCCAAACGCCTTGGTACTCGGACATTTTGGCTCCCGGACGCCCCAAACCCGGAAGTGACTGTTCCAGTTTCCTAACGTTCTTTTGGAAGCCGAACGTCTGACCGGGCTTCCGATTGGCTGCAAGAGCTTCCTGCAGCCAATCAGAAGCCGGGCTTGGGTTTTTGAACGTTTTGGAAGTCGAACGGTCTTCTGGAACGGATTCCGTTCGACTTCCAAGGTACGGCTGTATACAAATTTAATAAATAAGAACAATAATCTTAAACCACACCTGTAGAATAAATAAATGATTTTTCAGTTTTAAGGGTGAAGGGCGAGTTGCAGCAATTAAACCGTGATGTTTCAAGCACATTAAAATCAGAAAAATAAGGTGGGTTCTGAAAATATACTTCTTAAGTTTCAAAACCCAAGGCAAAGAGGTAGAAAGACAGGTGTCAGTCACAAGCTCCTGGGAGGGTCTATGTCTGGAGACCAGACCTGGAAACTGAGGGGGCTTCCTCAGAGGAATATCAGGGAAAGAAGGACCACCCAGCAGGAGAGGCTGGTCATGAGGGAGAATGAGTCACTGCTCCCCCAAACTCAGCCTGCCCTCCGCCCATCCACACCTGCCCATCTTCCCTGCACCAGGTCCACATGCAGAAAGTGGCAGCCAGGCTGCTGATGGGGGCATCTGCCCGATATCATTTGAATTTGATTTCATTGATATCATTATCATTTGATTTGAATTAGTTTTATAATGAAATGATTTTAGAATGTTGCATTATTTTATTGTTGTTAGCCGCCCTGAGCCCGGCTTCGGCTGGGGAGGACGGGATATAAATAAAAATTTATTATTAGTAGTAGTAGTAGTATTAGTACAGTGGTGCCTCGCAAGATGAAATTAATTTGTTCCGCGAGTTTTTTCGTTCCGCGAGTCTTTTCGTCTTGTGAAGCACGGTTTCGGAAAAGTTTTGGAAAAGCTTCAAAAATCACCAAAGTCTTCAAAAACCTCAAAAAAGGCTACCACACCGCGTGCTATGAGTTGCTCCTCGAAGTCAAGTCGCAACTGTATTAACGGTGTTAAGAAAAAGGAAACAAACTTGCAAGACGTTTTCGTCTTGCAAAGCAAGCCCATAGGGAAAATCGTCTTACGAAGCAACTCAAAAAACCAAAAACCCTTTCGTCTTGCGGGTTTTTTGTCTTGCGAGGCATTCATCTTGCGAGGTACCACTGTATTAGTATTATCATGTGGCACCATGGTTTAAGCTTCTGTGCTGGCCACCCATTTGCTAGTGAGACAGGTTAAAGGTCCTTGTCTTAATTTTGAAAACCCAACTTAGGTCCAAGGCACCTCAGGGACCACCTGAACCCTTAGATCAGGCATAGGCAAACTCAGCCCTCCAGATGTTTTGAGACTACAATTCCCATCATCCCTGACCACCAGTCCTGTTAGCTAGGGATGATGAGAGTTGTAGTCCCAAAACATCTGGAGGGCTGAGTTTGCCTATGCCTGCCTTAGATCCTGGCTGGATCACTGAGATCGTACACAGGAGCACCGTTGTCTGTTCCCTGAGCTAATGAGGCTCATTTGACGGCAACAAGAAACTGAGCCTATAGTGTCATCGGCCCAATATTGAGGGTGGCGCTGTGGTCTAAACCACTGAGCCTCTTGGGTTTGCCGATCAGAAGGTCGGTGGTTCGAATTCCTACGATGGACTGAGCTCCCGTTGCTTTGTCCCAGCTCCTGCCAACCTAGCAGTTTGAAAGCATACCAGTGCAAGTAGATAAATAGCTACCACTGTGGCGGGAAGGTAAATGGTGTTTCTGTGCGCTCTGGTTTCTGTCATGGTGTTCTGTTGCGCCAGAAGTGGTTTAATCATCCTGGCCACATGACCCAGAAAGCTGTGGACAAACGTCGGCTCCCTTGGCCTGAAAGCGAGATGAGCGCTGCAACCCCATAGTCGCCTTTGACTGGAATTAACCGTCCAGGGGTCCTTTACCTTTTTTTGCCTTATTGAGGAATATTCTGCCAATAGAGATTCAGCAAACATCTTCTGCTTCATCGTTACAATAATAATAATTTATTATTTATACCCCGCCCATCTGGCTGGGTTTCCCCAGCCACTCTGGGCAGCTTCCAACAAAACACTAAAATACAATAACCTCTTAAACAAGGGCTGCTGAAGACTTTCCTATTCCACTAGATCCATGCCAGTAATTTGGAATACGTCCTTCCACAACAGATGCCTTTTTTTTTTTTTACTTTTTAAATGTTTTAATGTATTTCTGTTGTAAATCGCTTTGATGTTTCTATGAAATAGAATATATATTTAAATGTAATAAAATTATACAAACACATGCATATATACATATGAACATGAGAAGAGCCTGGTTTCTGGATCGGGCCAAAGTGGGCCCATTGAGCCCAGCATCCTGTTCTCGCGGTGACCAACCACATGCCTCCAAAGGGAAACCCGTGAGCAGGATCCGAGCACAAAAGCATCTTTCCCCTCCTGGTATTCAGAAGCGTTACTTCCTCCACGGAGCTCAAGGAGGTTTATGTGGTTCTCTACCTCTCCATTTGAACCTCGCAACAACCCTGTGAGGTAAGCTAGACTGAGAGCTGATGACAGCAAGCTTC
The DNA here is from genome assembly GCF_964188315.1 of Podarcis muralis. NCBI lineage: Eukaryota > Metazoa > Chordata > Lepidosauria > Squamata > Lacertidae > Podarcis > Podarcis muralis. Next base: position 117,900,175 of record NC_135656.1, on the reverse strand, counting down.
ATGGCAGAGTGGGGATTTGATCATAGTCCATTGCAGTAACCACTACACCACACTGTCTCTCTGTGTGTGGCAGGCTCAGTAGGTTAGAGCAGGTGCTGACAACGCCAAGGTTGCAGGTTCTATCCCTGTATGGGACAGCTGCATTGCAGAGGGTTGGACTAGAAGATCCTCGGGGATCCCCTTCCAGCTCTGAAATTCTGGGATAATTATTATTATTATTTATTTATTCATTCATTCATTCCCTGCCCATTGGGCTGGGTTTCCCCAGCCACTCTGGGCGGTTCCCAGCAGAATATTAAAAACAGGACAAAACATCAAACATGAAAAACCTCACTAAACAGGGCTGCCTTCAGATGTCTTCTAAAAGTCAGATAGTCTATGCTTCTATAATTCTTCAACATTTCCTATTCAAAAAACATTTCCTATTTAAAACCAAAAGGAACCAGCACGAAATGTTTAGAATGATTTAAACGCAATCAATCAATCAATCAATCAATCAATCAATCAATCAATGAATGTATAGAATAGATAAAATGCACATTTCCCAGCTTGTGCTCCACCCACTGAGCCTCACAGCCAAGCGAGGGAAACACCCGCAACCCACTCGAGGTCTTCGAAGAGTTAAAGCCAGCGAGCTCCTTGCCAGTCCTAGAGGGGTTCTGGGAGGTGTGTTTTAGGCTTCCTAGGGTGGGAATGCGGAAGTGTGGGTGTGCATGTTTGGGTGCGGGGATGTGCAAAAGAGAGAGAGAGAGAGGCAGGCGAGGCAGGACGTGAAAAGTCACAATTTCACTTCCTGTGTGCCATTTCTTCCTCTCCAGCTGGTTGGAGCCTCTTCTAGAGAGAGAGTGTGTGGTTTTGGGGTGAGTTCTTAGAAATTGCTTCAAATTGCAGATTGTCCTTTTGCTTGCTTGCTTTTTTTAAGCGGGAGGAGAGATGCAAGAAGTTAAGAAGCGAGAGGGATTCCTTCGGTGGCTGGAAAGAAACGAACAGCCAAGGTTGCAATGAGCAGGTGCCTTGCAACATTTGCAGCCTCCAGAATTAGGGCAAACGATGCCCCACTCCAGCCCCACCCACCCCCGTCTGCAACCCTGGCAAGCCACTGGCTGTCACTGACGACAATGGACCCAGGGGTCTGACTCTGTGCAGCTTCCTGGGTTCCAGTGCATAGAAATCCCAGTTGCTGGAAACCACAGCCCTCAGCTCCTGTTTTCCCACAGATTGGCCACTGTGAGAACAGGACACCGGACTTAGAGGGGCTGCTGGCCTGATCCTGGGGGCTCTTGCAAAAGTCAGACTAGGATAATAGCAAGCCAGGTTCCAGCCCTCCTCCCTCAGACTCAACGCTCGCTGGGTGACCTTGGGCTGGTTGCTTTCTCTTGGCCCAGCCTACCTCCCAGGGCTGTCGCTAACATGAGAACATGAGACAAGGCTTGCTGACGGGTTGGGCTGAAACATAGATGTCAACTTTCAGATTTGAAAATAAGGGATCAGCAGCCTCAGCTGTCTACAGGATAACTAACAATCTGGGATAGCAGTGGGAAGCAGCGGGAAACGGCGCTGGAATAAGTGAATTTCCCGCCAAAAAAGGGAAGGTTGACAGCTATGGAAAGCCAGCAGCGGCCATTGTCTTCCATTTTGTGATGTAGCCCCTTGAGGAACAGCAGGTATAAGATGTGTCAGGTGAACCTTATGATGTTTATTTTGAAGCTATGAAAAGCTGTGTTGTCTGATTTCTGGGGATCAGAACTGTCAAAGGAACAGGAGCCGCCCAGGTTGTATTTTTCTGGACAGTTGGCAACTGTACATTGGGGTCTTCTTTTAAGAACCACCTGATATATTTTTAGGACCGCTTTATTTTAGTGATTGAAAGTTTTAAAAAACAAATATAAATCATCCCTGTTGCAGGCCAATGCAACTACAGTCATACCTTGGTTGGCGAATGCCTTCGACTCGAACGTTTTGGCTCCCAAACACCATAAACCCAAAAGTGAGTGTTCCGGTTTGGGAACATTCTTTGGAACCCAAATGCCCGACGTTGCTTCCGCGGCTTCCAATTGAGTGCTGGAAGCTCCTGCAGCCAATCAGAAGCTGTGCCTTGGTTTTTGAACATTTTTGGAAGTTGAACGGACTTGCGGAATGGATTCCATTTGAGAACCATGGTACGACTGTACTTTTACTCTGGGTGTTTTATGATTTATTAATTTTTAGGCTACTGTTTTCTCTTCTTTTCTGCAATTGTTTTGGAGTTGCTACCTCAAGTGGTGTATTTTATTGCAGTGCTATGGAGCCCTTTTTCACCCCAAAGGGCAAATTCTCTTATGGGAAACCTTCCAGAAGCCACTTGCACATGGCCGGATATAGCAGTTTTAAAATGCAATATTATAATCAGTTAAAACACCTAAAGAGGGTGAAAATCAGAGCCAGTAAAGGATTTAGGCTGGGAAGAGTCGCAAGAACCAGACAGGGAAGATTGAAACGCCACATTCCCCCTCCCCTCCCCACAGACTTGAGGTTGCTCTTTTTGTAAGTGCAACAGCAGGGATCATTCAGTTTGTAATGTAAGGGTTAATTCTGATACCAGTAAGTCAGCTTGGCAACCAGGCAGAGTGGCATGATGTTTACTGAGGTAGTAAATGCTGTGATTGGCTGTGTAGTTCTGAGGGAGTTTTTATTCTGTATGCTTGGGTCACTGTCTCCCTGCTACAGGCAAGGCTTGAAGTACAAAAGACTTCTCTATGTTTCTTTCTCCTCAGATCATACTCTGTAGAGTGCTTTCATTCTTGTGGGCTTACTTTGTTCAGTTTTCTCAGTAAAGTGTTGAGGCAGGACTTCTCTCCAGACTCTTGTCTGCCTTGTTTGAGTGTCTTTGCTAACATTTCAAATAAATCACTCGTATTTCTCTGAGACCTGGGGCTGTAGGGCGGCATATAAATTTAATAAATAATAGCATAAATGCCTCTTTTGCACAGGGAGCCAGGACCTCCTCTTCAGCCCCCTCTGTGATCTTGCACGAGAAGCTTGCGCCAGGGATGAAAATGGAGGAGCCAAGCCAAGCAGCCCCCAAACCGGTGGAGGGAGCAGAGAGTGTGAGGAAGCCCCACCAGAGGGGCTGCATCCGGGAATTCCTGCAAAAGATGCCGTCCCAGCACCAAGTGAAAGAGGAAGGAGGGGAAGGGCTCCTTCAGCGCTGGGAGGTCCAGTGGCAGGAGTTCCTGAAGGAAGTGGAGTCCCCTCATGTGGGTTGGGGGGTCCTGCAGCCGCCAGAGGAGCCCACCCCCTGGGACGACACCAAAGCCTTCTTCGCCTCCTTTGAGCAAGTGGCCGAAGCCTGCCGCTGGCCCCGGGAGGAGTGGGTAGCTCGCCTCTCGCCGGCCCTCAGCGGAGAAGCCGAGCGGGCCTTCCGCAGGCTGGAGGGCCGGGACAGAGAGGATTATGGGAAAGTGAAGGCGGCCATCTTGCGCGGGGACGCCATCAGCAGGGAGAAGAACCGCCAGTACTTCCGGCGCTTCTGCTACCGGGAAGCTGAGGGGCCGCGAGGGGCCTACAGCCGCCTCCAGGAGCTCTGCCGGCGGTGGCTGAAGGTGGAGAGGCACTCCAAGGAGCAGATCCTGGAGCTTCTGATCCTGGAGCAGTTCCTGACCATCCTGCCTCCAGAGATCCAGAGCTGGGTCAGGGAACGGGGGCCAGAGACCTGCTTCCAGGCAGTGGCCCTGGCTGAGGACTTCCTGCTGAGGCAGCAGGAGGCAGAGCAGCCAAAACCTCAGGTGAGCTCCCTGTGTTCTTTGCTTTCCCCAAGTTGGGAACAGATGAGCAGCCAGTAACCTGGGGAAGGGGGGGCAGGTTTTTATTTATTTTTATTATTCATTAAATTTCTATACCACCCTTCATCCGAGGATCACAGGGCTGTTTATATTATAACAACAAAAAATACATAACATAATAATCAGCAAACATAATATCAAGTAAAACAATTTTAAAAAAACCACAGGGTAAAAGGCCATTGATTGTTTAATTAGCCAAATGCCTCGGGCTATAAAGGCTGCAGATAGTGTATCAGATGGGCGGGAAATTTTGTAATTGGTGTTTCGTTTGGATACTTGTCATTGACCATCATAAAATGACTTGACTTGATTCGGTTGGCAATTAGGTAGCTGACACATTTCCAACCACTTTCCAACCAAAACACAGCCATCCATCGAAATGGTTGATTCTCCAAATGTTGCAGTTCATTTCTACAGCCAAGTAACAGGTACAAAAATTGTGCTGACTCTTACTGTTTATTATCATTATTATTTGTTTGTTAAATATATCACCCCTTATCTGTAGACCTCAGAGGGGTTCACAGCATAAAAATACAGTGGTTACATAAGCTTCAGGTTACATACGCTTCAGATTACAGACTCCGCTAACCCAGAAATAATACCTCGGGTTAAGAACTTTGCTTCAGGATGAGAACAGAAATCGTGCTCCGGTGGCACGGCAGCAACAGGAGGCCCCATTAGCTAAAGTGGTGCTTCAGGTTAAGAACAGTTTCAGGTTAAGAACGGACCTCCGGAACGAATTAAGTACTTAACCCGAGGTACCACTGTACATTCTAAAAACACAAAATACGTAATAAAAACACGAACAAGACCAAAACAAACCAGGAATCCTCGCTCTCCCCCTCCCAAAAACACATTTAGAAGGATATAGGATGTTCATCAGCCAAAGCCCTGGTGGAAGAGGAACGTTATATGCCCAAAGCTGTATAATGAAGGTGCCAGGTGAGTCTCCCTGGAGAGAGCATTCCACCAATCATCATCTTGATCAAAACCCAATATATAGATATATTTATAATAAAAAGAACCAGCGAGCCTATGTAAAAATGTGGAGAAAGGAACTTGAAAGACTGAGAAGGTCGAGAATAATAAAGGACAGCATCTCCCATCTGTAATCGCAAAGCTTTCCTCTGTTGCTCATGTGGTCCCTTGCTGAAAAGGGCTGGAGGGGAACTCAAAGGGCCAGGGGAAGTCTGGCGGAGGGCCGCATGCAACCTGTGGGTCAGGGAGGGTTCCCACTCCCACCCCTGCCCTAAATCCTGTCCTTAGAGAATCTCCTCTGCTATTTCAGGTAAGCGTGCCGTTTGAGGAGGTGGTCCTGAGCTTCTGCGAGCCGGAACTGGTTCCTTCTGACCCCGCCCACCGGCAGATGCGCCGGGAGACCAAGCAGGAAGCTGACCACGGAGAGGCCCTCTTAACAGGTGAGGATGGCAAAAGTGTGTCTTAAGGCGCTTGTAATAGGTTGGAAGGTTCAGGACCACCGAAAGAATATCCTTCTTCACTTAAGCTCATAGTTAAGCTGCCTCGTTCCCAGGAGGCAGTGTTGGCGCCCAACCTGGGTGCCTTTGAAAGAGGATTAGACAAATTCATGGGCGGACAAGGGGATCACATCCCCTTTGGTCAATAGATTGACAATATGGCAACAGAAGGTTATTTATGTAAGTTAAAAGGTAAAAGGACCCCTGGACGGTTAAGTCCAGTCAGTGGTGACTATGGGGTTGTAGCACTCATCTCGCTTTCAGGCTGAGGGAGCCAGAGTTTGACCACAGACAACTTTCCAGGTCATGTGGCCAGCGTAGCTAAACCGCTTCTGGTGCAACGGGACACTGACGGAAGCCAGAGCACATGGAAACGCCGTTTACCTTCCCGCCGCAGCAATACCTATTTATCTACTAGCACTGGCTTTCGAACTACCTAGCTTTCGAACTGCTAGGTTGGCAGGAGCTGGGACAGAGCAATGGGAGCTCACCTTGTTGCAGGGCTTCAAACCTCCTACCTTACTGCAGCCCGTGTTTGGTTAGCCCAGAAATGGAAAACGAGTGAGGTCCCAACTAAAGAAGAATGGCAACTTAAGCTGATGGAATATGCGCAGCTTACAGACTTAACATATAGAATAAGAGGACAAGAAGAACATACATTTAGAAAAGACTGGGAAATGTTTATTGAATATATGGGGGGAAATTATGTACACTTGAAAACGTTGGCAGCATTAAGATAAATTCAACAATGCAAATAAGCTTTGATGGATGGAATAATGGAATAATGAATGGTTTAGTTTATGTAAAATATGCAGGGATTTATGAAATGCAAAATGAACCATGGAAAGTGAAGAAGGGAAGTCACGGATATTTTAAGGATGTTTAAATGAGTATTCAAAAGTGTAAAACAGAAAATTTAATAATATATAAATTCAATAAACATTTTCCAATTTTCTTTAAACCTATGTTCTTTTATTCTGTATGTTAAATAGCTGCGTATATCCCATCAGTTTAAGTTGCCATTCTTCTTTGGTTGGGACTTCACTCGTTTTCCATTTTTGGCACCTGGGAATTTCCATCTGAATTATCCCCAACAAAAAGAACACTGGTTGTTGTTGTTTTTAAGTACATTTAAACATTTTTTTCAGTTCATTATACAATTATTTCTCAGAACTCTTTTACCGTTTTACAAGTCCACCACACATGATAAAACATACCCTCAACCTCTTTGCATCTCCAGCACCTATCTGAAATGTTATTTTCCCATTCAGGAGCTAAAGGGTGGACGAACCTCAACGAAGCGGAGAGGTACAGCCCGGAAGATCGCGAGCATCTGCCACCACGTGGGACGTCGGTTTGGAGAGCAGGAGAGGACGTTTCCTGTTTCCGCGAGCAGGGAAGCGCTCAAGGTGGGCACCAGGAAGTGGACTTGGGGCGAGAAGTCGGTGTGTCTGTCCCGTTTGGGGGCACATTCCAGGATCTGAAGGAGGATGCACACCAGCGGAGGAGTCACACTGGTAAGAGACCAAGCGTCTGCACTGCGTATAGGAAGAGGTTTGGCCAGAGCGCGAACCTCCTTAAGCACGAGAACATCCACTCGGGAGAAAAGCCATTCAAGTGCTCCGACTGCGGGAAGCGGTTTGGCCAGAAGTTCCACCTTCTCGGGCACCGCAAGAGATGCGAGAGCGAGAGGCCTCACAAGTGCCCCACCTGCGGGAAAAGGTTCTCTCGCAGCTCCTACCTTAACACTCACCAGAGAATCCACACGGGGGAAAGACCCTACGAGTGCTCACGGTGCGGGAAAAGCTTTAGCCAGAAAGCTAACCTTAACACGCACCGCAGGATTCATACGGGGGAAAAGCCCCACGAGTGCCCGGTGTGCGGGAAAAGGTTCTCTCGCAACACTTGCCTTAATAGACATCAGAGAATCCACACTGCGCGCTAAGCTGTAAAGATGGCATGGACTGCAGGAGGGTTATTTTTCCATGGCTGCGGGGCGAGATGCAGGAGATCAGTACTGCCAATGAGTGATTGAGTGGATTGCTCACCCGGGCTAAACTTCAGTCGCAAAAATGTCCTGTGTATAGACATTGTGTATTGCAGGAGCATTCGGTTGCTAACACAATAAAGAATATTCTCCATTCTTTCCACGGCTATTTTGATTTTTTATTATTATTTTTTTGGAACAATTGTCTGTATGCGCACACACAACCAAAAAACAATCAAAGGGCCAGAGCAACTCTCCTCGAAGGAAAGGTTACACCCTTTAGGGCTTTTTAGCGTAGAAGAATAAAAAGTGAGGAATGTGATGATAGAGGGGTATAATATTTTGCAGGTTTTGGAGAAAGAGGTTTTTCACCCTCTCTTATAAAATAATAATCACAATTTATTATTTATACCCCGCCCATCTGGCTGGGTTTCCTAGCCACTTTGGGCAGCTTCCAACCGAATATTAAAAGCAATACAGCGCCAGACATTAAAAATTTCCCTAAACAGGGCCGCCTTCAGTTGTCTTTTAAAAGTAAAATACAGTGGTGCCTCGCAAGACAAAAATAATCCGTTCCGCAAGTCTCTTCGTCTAGCGGTTTTTTCGTCTTGCGAAGTAACCCTATTAGCGGATTAGCGCTATTAGCGGTTTAGCGGCTATTAAAGGCTTAAGGCTATTAGCGGCTTAGCGGCTTAGAAAAAGGGGGGGGAGCGGAAAAAAAATCGCAAGACTTGCAAGACGTTTTCGTCTTGCGAAGCAAGCCCATAGGGAAAATCGTCTTGCGAAGCAGCTCAAAAACGGAAAACCCTTTCGTCTAGTGGGTTTTCCATCTTGCGAGGCATTCGTCTTGCAGGGCACCACTGTAGTTGTTTATTGCCTTGGGAGGGCGTTCCATAGGGCAGGTGCCACTACCGAGAAGGCCCTCTGCCTGGTTCCCTGTAACTTCACTTCTCACAGGGAGGGAACTGCCAGAAGGCCCTCAGAGCTAGATCTCAGTGTCCAGGCTGGATGATGGGGGTGGAGACGCTTCTTCAGGTATACAGGACGAGGCCGTTTAGGGCTTTAACAGTCAGCACCAACACTTTGAATTGTGCTCAGAAATGTACTGGGAGCCAATGAAGATCTTTCAAGACCGGTATTATATGGTCTTTGTGGCCGCTCCCAGCCACCAGTCTAGCTGCCGCATTCTGGATTAATTGCAGTTTCCGAGTCACCTTCAAAGGTTACTAGAACTTGTGGGCACCCAATGAAGCAAATGTCAGAAGAGTCAGGACAGGAAAAATAAGGTACTTTTTCACTCAGTGTGCACAGTTAAACTACAGAACTCCCTCCCACAGAGGCAATGAGGGCCACCAGCTTGGCTGGCTTTGTGAAGAACGTGGACAGAGGGAAGTTCTGTCCGAAAAGGTAAATTTGAAGCAGCCGCTTGAAAGGATTTTCAAAGGATTAAAAATGTAGCGGCTTGTTCAAAATGTCAATGTCTGGTAAAAATGTAGTATAGCGAGTCCTAATTCTTTCGGCTGATCATGCCTTAGATCCTGCTCACGAATTCATCATACTATAATATTTCTTTAAATAGTCCAAAAAAGGCTTCCATTCTTCCACAAAGCTGCCATCATTAGGTTCTCTTATTTTAGCTGTTAACTTTTCCATTTCTGCATAGTTCATCACCTTACTTATCCATTCTTCTTCCTTCCATTTTTGAGCATATAAAATCCTTGCTGTTGCTGTAGCGTACATAAACCACTTAATTATCTTTTTTTTTCTTTTCCATCCCTATAATCCCTAAAAGGAAAGCTTCAGGGTTTTGGGGTGGGGCCTCCAGCTGTTTTGAACTACAACTCCTACCACTCCGACAGGAATTGTAATTCAAAACCTGGTTGCCCAAGACTGCATTACAGTATATCGAACAGCACACACATTCTAAATGTAAAACCTTACATTTTCATGAAGGGCGAGGTGGGGTTGTCATCTAAAGCTAAGGCTTTGATGGTAGGCTGATCTATGAAGCCCCCACTTAAAAAAACAACATGGCAAGCAGCACAATGGTAGTAATTTTAGGGTCTCACACCGATGGTGACCCCCTAGACTCCATAGCCAACAACACCTCCTTGCAGAATACAAATTAAAAGTGAAATGAAGTGAAACCCATCCAGGTGGAAAAGCTTGTCGTAACAAATATGGCTTCCGACTGTTTCCGGAAAGTACCGCCAAGTGGGTGACCTGTCGTATCTCAGCAGAGAATGGAAGCACTGCTTTTGAGTTACGGTGGAGAAGGCTTCTGAGATCCTTGGACCCTACAGGCCTCAGGGACCTTCTGGGTAGATAAGGGATCAAAGCAGACTCTCGAGTAACCCAGTCCTGAGGTGTGTAGGACAAAGATGGGGAACCCTTCCCCAGTTGCTTTCAGGAGGGTCTCCTCCAATCTGGATCCAACTTGTTGATGTATTTGTATGCATTTATTGCTCTTGTATCCCACGTCCCTTCCTCCCAAGGAGCTCGAGGTGGCCTACGTGGTTCTCTCCCTCCTCTTTTACTCCTCACAACAACCCTGTGAGGTAGTTTAGGCTGAGAGGCAGTGGCGCCCAAGGTCATCCAGTGAGCTTTGTCGATTTGAACCCAGCTCCGGAAGGTCCTAGTCCGGCACTTTGCAGCACTAACACAACATTGGCTCCTGTTATAACTTAGAAAAGACCAGAGTTTCTGATTTCTGATTTTCCTGGTCAATTTCGCCATTTCGGTGTAGTCCAACATCTTCATCAGCCATTTGTCTCTGGTCAGGACTTTGTCAGAAACCAGGAAGAGAATAACTTTAAGAAGGAATGGGGAAATTTTACAACGTACTTAAGAGAACATTGTAAACAACTGAAGACTTTGGCAGGATTTTAGTAATGCTTGTAAAGTACGGAAAACTATGGTATAGAGTGATACCTCGGGTTAAGAACTTAATTCATTCTGGAGGTCCGTTCTTAACCTGAAACTGTTCTTAACCTGAGGTACCACTTTAGCTAATGGGGCCTCCCGCTGCCGCCATGTGATTTCTGTTCTCACCCTGAAGCAAAGTTCTTAACTCGAGGTACTGTTTCTTGGTTAGCGGAGTCTGTAACCTGAAGCATCTGTAACCCAAGGTACCACTGTAAATGGATTATTGGAAAAAAATTAGAGAAAATTAAGGGAAGCAGTTGAAAATAAAAAGATTGAAAATGGTAACCACCGAAGGCCGGAGGGAAGTCTAAGCATTCAGAGAATCCTAAATGAGGATGCTGATGTTTAATGTTTGAATTTAAATTTGTAATGTAAAATTCAAGAAAAACAATTTAAAAGAAAAAGAAAAGGCCAAAGGGCTCCCTCTGGATCCTTTTCTTTCTTTCTCTTTGTTTCACTAGGTGTTTGGCAGGCAAGTGGGAATGGAAGGAGCCCCAGTCACCAGGAAACCTCTGACCGGCTAGATCAACCATGTGGGATGTCTCCAGGAGGTGGGACAGAAGAGGACCTCTGTGAGGACCACGCCTCTGGGGATCCTTGTAGGCCGCAGAGGCAGTCCGGGAGCAAACCTGTTCCTTGTGGAATAGGGAAGATGATATTTGCCGGAGCCCTGCCAGAGCATAAGCCCAAGACCTGCGTCGTGATCAGCATGGCACTGAAAAACTCGGGCCTCTACAAGCAGGAGAAGAACATCGACGGGGCCATCATGTACCAGTGCACTGAGTGCAGCGAGAGGTTCACTCACAAGAAGCACATGTTCGGCCAGCCACCGCAGAGTCCACAAAGGGAACACGCTGTACGACTGCCCCGCGTGCGAGAAGAGCTTCGTCTGGATGTCAGACCTCACCCGACACCAGAGAATCCACACCGGGGAAAAGCCGTACGCCTGCTCCCTCTGCGGGAAGAAGTATGGGTCGCGCTCGGGCCTCATTCAGCATGGCCACGGCCACGCCGGCGAGAAGCCCCACCGCTGCCCCGACTGCAGGAAGGGGTTTGTTTGCAAGTCGCACCTCACCCGGCACCAGCGGGTCCACGTCGGCAGGAAACTGTATGCTTGCTCTGAGTGCGGCGAAAGCTTCTGCCAGATCTCGCTCCTCATGCTGCACAAAAGAAACCACGCCGAAGAGAGCCCAGCAGAGGTCAGGCTCCCATCCTGAACTTCTGGAATTCCACTGTCCCCTTTGAACTGTTTGCAATCGTGCATTTTCTTGTGTCGCTTCTCAGAATTAGAATTAGAAATTTTATTGTTACGGTCACAGACCAGTTCCAGGTCACTTACAATATCGGGAAAATCATAAAACACAACAGGGATACATTGAATTGCAATTGGGTATAACAGAGACAATTCAGATATAGCGGCAGTTAAAAAAATATATTAAATCTTGATCACTAAAATATAACCTAAAATTATCATTTAATACCTTAATCATTTTGGTAGCACAGCTTGTTCCCTAAGTTTTATGGCATTCGCACAGAATTTGGCCACCCTTAGCGTAATCTCTAGATCCTTGTCCTCTACCAGGAGTTTTAGACATTGAAGTTCAGACCCATTTGGAGATTTTTGTATAACAGGAGTGATAAATACCGAGCGTATATCCCCGTAGAAACGGCAGCATAATAAGACATGAGAGACAGTTTCTACCTCCATCAAGCCACAGGGGCAAACTCATTCCGTGTATGGTTTACCCTCGAATCTGCCCCGCAATAAGGCAGGTGGCAGCACGTTGAATCTAGTGAGGGTAAATGACCGTCTGTATTTGTAGTTTTGACAAATACCCGGTAATTTGCTGGGGTAAATCCTCTCCCATTATCTTTTATTGCTGGGTGTTTATTCATCTCGCTCACGTGGCATTGCAGTTCCACATCCCAAATTCGTTGGCGGATTATTGCTCTAGCTTTCTCATAACCTGCAGCTATCAGGGCCTGTGTATTCTCGGCCTTCTGGCTAAGATCCAGTGTCGCTTCGCAATTTAAAATAGTCAGCCTCAGAAGGAAAGCACTCTGCGGTTTTTATCATTTAAAAGGTTAGGCCACACTTCGGATTTATGCTATGAATCAGGGGTGGGGAACCTCTAATGCGGGCCGAAAAGCGGCCCCCCGGTCATCTCCATGTGGCCCTCAGAACACTCCCCAGTCAACATCCTTCACTGGCATGTCCCACTCTCCTCGGGTGTTTTTACTAGGCTGGAATGCAGCCTTGAACTCCAGTAAGGCCTCTTGCTTGCCTGCAGGATGTATGTAAAAACCTGCCCCCATACCAGTGCCATGTGGCCCCCAAAAGATTCCCCAGCAGTGAATGTGGCCCTCAGCCTCAAAAATGTTCCCCACCCCTGCTTTCAAGCTCCTTGGGGCAAGGACTTCCCCACCACCCATTATTATTTTATGAATGCAACAGAACCCTGGATAAACCTGTTGTCAGGGGCTCAGGGACTGAGCCACAGGAGAAGGAGGAGATGGAGAGCGAAGGGGAACAATCGGAGGGGAGCGCAGGAGGGTGTGACAGTGACCAGAGAGATTCCCTGAGTCTCTCCAGCGAATCAGAAGATTCCCAGAAGGAGGCCCCCAGGGTCAGGGCAAGGGGGGCCAGTGGGGAGTCGCCAAGCGGCAGCTGGAAATCAGGGCTAGCTTCCCCACCAGAGCGCAGCGGGGGGGAAAGAATCCCACAGATTAGAACAAAAGCCTCCTCCTGCAGGAGGAGAGAGTGAGGCAGGACTGACCACGCCTCCGTCAGAGAGTGGAGGGGCGGAGGAGAGAGCAGGGCCGGCCAGCCTCCCTGAAGGAGAAAGCAGTGAAGGGAGCAGTGTAGCCGTTAGGAGGAAAGTGGGCGGCTGGGTGCGCGCGCCAAGTTCAAATGTAGAGGCGCGAGGGACAGCAGAAAATCCGGATTGGGAGCCAGGTCCCAAAGCCCGCCGGAGACAGGGGGAGGAGTCAGAAGAATCCGCCTCCGAAGAGTCCAGGAGGGTTGGGACCCCAGAGGGCAGGAGGACCCGGAGGCGAAAGGAGCAGAGGGAGGAAAGGAAGAGGTGGAGCAAAGCTCGGGTATTGAACTGGTGTAAAGGAGGGGCGGATTCAGACGGGACTTCGCCGGTCTAAGGACTCAGACGTAGCGCTGCGCGCCACGGATGTCAAACCAACAATGAACCACAATAAAGACTTTTGTTTATAAAGAGCAACTGGCGTTGGTCCTTTGTGAGCTGGGACCTGAGGCAGCCGCTGACACCTGTATACCTGGATGTTGTAAAAAGTAATAATAAAAATAATACTGGATTCGTGGCTGAAGTGCAACTGCAGGGACGGAGGTCGTATCACCGCATGTATGGCTTTTAATGAAAAGTTAGCTTGTTAGAGCAGTGTTTCCCAACCTTGGGCCTCCAGCTGTTTTTGAACTACAATTCCCATCATCCCTGACCACTGGTCTTGCTAGCTAGGGATGATGGGAGTTGCAGTCCAAAAACAGCTGGAGGCCCAAGGTTGGGAAACACTGTGTTAGAGGAATGACTTGAATAAAGCAGATGGAGTCCAGAGCAAAAAGATAGTATTTTATCAAGTAAACTGAATAGGAACAGGGTATAATTTGAGGAGAAATAAGCAGAGGGTTTTGTTTCGGTCAGGCCTTGTACATAGCAGGAAGACATACAATGACTAACCAAGTACAGGAGGGAACTCCCTCAGAATCGCACAGCCAATCAGAGTACGTGTTACTTCAGAAAAGATCATGGCTGGTTGCTAAGCAACACCTCTGCAACCATTTGGTTAACTGACTCGGGGGGGGAATTAACCCTTGGGTGACTAACTGAATGATCCCTGCTGTTACAAATCCGACAACCTGCTCTGACAAACCCGTTCTCCGCATTGGTGGCGAGAATCGCCGCCAAGCCCAGCATTCTGTCTCCCAACTGGGGCCAGTCAGATGCATCCAGAAACCTTTCTTCACTGTTTATCGCTCAGCAGCTGTCATTCAACGGTACACTGCCTCTGCATATGGAAGTTCTCTTTGGGCTCTTGCAACTTATAACCATCGCTAGGCAGACTGCCTGGCCCCATCAATTTGCCCCATCTTTTTTTTTAAAGTCAGCAATCCCTGTATTTCCAACAGCAAACCACATTACATGCACAGCGTAAAGAAGGAGCAAATTTTGTTGTCTATCACTCCAAACCATTGGTCCACTGAAAATTATTATTAGCAGTAGTAGTAGCAGTAGTAGTAGCATACTGAAGGGACAGGTTACCCAAAACCTGACTGTGTAGTCACCCACAACTAGGCCCCAAGACTTCCCAAATTCTTTCTTTGAGGATTCCCCCAAGGGATAGCCCCATTGATCCTCTGTGACCAATTCCAGTCAGGCTGGCAGACTGCAGTCCTGAACACCCTCCGGAAACTGGGTTTTGCCCCTCAAGCCCTTCTAAGTTTGGGCCAGGCAAAAGCTATGGTCAGGCAAAGAATATTAGACACCGAGAGACAGCTGGACTGCGCAAGGTACCCCGACTATAGAATTGGATAAATCCAGAGATATATAGCCGCACCGGCAGCATATCTCTTCTTTCTTGTATCTAGGGTTGCAAGAAGGGCCTTTACACTCGCCAGAAGCTCGGCTCTTCCCTCGCCAGTCCTGGATGGAGCTTTTAGAAAAGTCCCCTATGCTCAGAGACTTTGCACCTGTCCATTGGGAGAGATAGGAAGCCCAGAACACTTGTTCTTTAGATTTCCCTCTTATGAAGAGGCACGTAGTAAGATCATGGATCCCCTACTGGTGAGGCTCGCCGACCTCCCGCAAAAGCAAAAATTTGACCTTTTGCTGTTAGGCAAAGGCAAGAAGATGACCTGGATGGTTGCCAGATTCTGTGTACAGATCTGTAGGCGCAGACCATCGCCCAATTCAAAATAGTCCGGCATGAAAAGCCCCAAACACGGTTCCATGGGTGATTCTGAGTCAACTCCCTGGGACAGTTTATCATTGTACATTTTTGCTAAATTCAGTGTTGTACATTGTTTTAATTGTCTGTTTTAACCATATTTGCACAGCAGTTTCTAATGTTGAGTGTCCTCTATTTAAGAAGCTTCTACTCTGCAGCCTCTTATAGTTGTTTTAACTGCGAGTCTTTGTTTGTTTTTAGTTCTTATCTGTTTTAATTATCAGTTTTTTATCCATCCATTATCCGTGTTTAATCTTGTATTTTATCCAAATGTTTTATCCTATGCCTGTTTCCTTGTCCTAATTTGCTCTAACAATTATCGGTTAAAAAATCCTAACTGCTATTTTATCAATATGCTTTTTTAATTCTGGTATGAGACCGTAATAACGTTCATTCATTCATACTCGTGTAAAGAAGGCAGTGTCAGATTGGGCTATTACAACTGATCTACACCAGCCCCTTCAGCTCACCATTTCTCGGCGCCCACCAGACGACCGCCCTGCTGGTGCCACCCCCAGGAAGCTGGCACCTCTACGCACGGCAGAAGAATCCAGCATGGATTGAAAGAGGACGTTTTCTTTTATTTCCCTTTGAATATATAGTTTTATGGGAGGATGGCTTTTTTTCAATAAAACAAATAAAATTTACCCTTCGTACGAGGATGAGACCCCTGCAGGCAGTATGCTGCCAGCATCGGCGAAGCCTTCACCATCAGCTGCAGAGAGCAGGAAGAAAACTCAGGCCCCTCCAGTAGTCTTGCCAGAGATGTTACTAGGCCCTTTGATAATCTTGCTTCTTTTCTGCTCCTGTGTACCTTGCTTATTGCAATGATTGCAAAATATGATGCATAAAATGGTGTCATGAATGATTCGGCCTCAGATTATAGCACTAGCCCGAGAATACCAGCCAGTGCCTTCGGACGAGCCAGAAGGCTGTCCAAAATAAGAGGGGGGAATGAAGGGACAGGTTACCCAAAACCTGACTATGTAGTCACCCCAACTAGGCCCCAAGACTTCCCAAAGCTGGCACCTCTACGCATGGCAGAAGAATCCAGCATGGATTGAAAAAGGACGTTTTCTTTTCTTTCCCTTTGAATATATAGTTTTATGGGAGGATGGCTTTTTCCCCTAAAAAATAAAATAAAATTTACCCTTCGTACGAGGATGAGACCCCTGCAGGCAGTATGCTGCCAGCATTGGCGAAGCCTTCACCATCAGCTGCAGAGAGCAGGAAGAAAACTCAGGCCCCACCAGTAGTCTTGCCAGAGATGTTACTAGGCCCTTTGATAATCTTGCTTCTTTTCTGCTCCTGTGTACCTTGCTTATTGCAATGATTGCAAAATATGATGCATAAAATGGTGTCACGAATGATTCGGCCTCAGATTATAGCACTAGCCCGAGAATACCAGCCAGTGCCTTCGGACGAGCCAGAAGGCTGTCCAAAATAAGAGGGGGGAATGAAGGGACAGGTTACCCAAAACCTGACTGTGTAGTCACCCCCAGCTAGGCCCCAAGACTTCCCAAATTATTTCTTTGAGGATTCAGTAGCTAAAATGCATTAGCTAGAGCTGTATTTCTTTCTTTGAGGATGCAAACTTAAAATGTATTAGCTTTTGCTGTATAAAACAAAGTAGCTAAATGAACAAAGCCTTCTCCTCTTCTCAGTCCATGAAGGCGTAAAAGATGGCCTTGTCAGTCCCGAGTAAGAGACGGGATGGCGCATCCAACCTATTTTACCAGGTTGCAACTGTCTTGGCTGCGCTGACGCACAGACCCCGGGAATGGTGCCAGGAGTGCCAGATAAGAGTGCAGAGGCAATTTCTATTCATCATGAATGGAGATTGTTTCTGCCAACATACGTGTGCAAACTCGTGGGGCTGGATTCCTGGGGAGGGGAAAGGGGACCCTAAAGAGAATATAGGCTGTCTGTGTCTACTCTAAAACTGCTGCTTGCTGTGAACTAACCACGCAAGTGCCTTTCTGCTGCCTGGGAAGCAGAAATAAAAAACTCTTTCTCTGAACCTACCCTCGGTGTCCGTTTGGCTCCTTCCTCCCTCCCCGGGCGCAACACTCACCCGACCCATGGGAAAGGCCGGAAAGGCTACAATACCACCCATCATCTGTAGATCTCAGGCAGTTCACAACATAAAATTACAAAAACCACAAAATACATAATTAAAAATAAGAACAACAAAAACAATAATTCTACCCATTCCAGAACACATTTAAAAAGGCATTGGATATCAATCGGCCTGGTTGGAGAGGAATGTTTTCGCCTGGCTCCTAAAGATATGTAATGATGGCATGGAAAGTCTGCATCAACAACCAAGGGAACGACTAATAATGGTTCTGCAGAGAATCTAAGTGATGGAGCTGGGATCTAAGAGTTCAGGTGACTCCTGAGATACCCTGGACCTAAGTTGTACAAAAAACAGATTGCTGCTGTTGCTGCTCCGGTGAGTGTTTGGGAAGACCGCTCCCTCCTGCAAGCCAATTCCATTGGGCCCAAGGGCCACGGCCTACACTCATACATACTCTGAGCAGCTCCCTGCAGCAAGTGGCAAAAAATGGTTTTAAATTTTTTAGGGGTTCTTAATTTGCTGCACCTCAAATGGTGTTTTTTTACAATATTACTTTATTATTTTCTTTCTGCTTGGGGTGGGATGAATGTTTAGTCGGGGTGGGGAGTAGTTTAAATTTAGCATAATTGTTTCTTGCTTTGTTTTTACTTTCATTATTTTGTTAAGTTATTGTATAGTTTGTATTTTGCTTTTTAAGGGTCAGGGTCAGGGCTGCCTGGGAGTGGGCCTCAGCCAATAGAATGGCTGGGGCAGGTTTCACAGAGGGGGATGTACTGGGACACCTGATCTCAGTGATCATGGGCAAGAGGAGGAGTTACGCTAAGACCAGACCATGTCATTACCAAGGAGGCAGGCTTAGTCATTGTTTGAGGACTATCCCTGCCTCCAGGTCTGGTCCTGACTGGACGGATACTAGAATCAGCAAGGGAAACCCACATGACCTGAAAGTGTTGCTGTGCAATGCCAGGTCAATGATGAATAAGACCACTGCCATCCATGACCTGATTGTGGATGGAGGATTTGACCTGGCATGTGTGACAGAGACCTGGCTGGATGAAGCAGATGGGCCTGTCCTTGCCGCTGCTTGTCCACCAGGTTTCTCTTACGCACAGCAACCCAGGTCATGTGGGCGGGGAGGGGGGGTTGCAGTGATTTTAAGGAAGTCATTAGTCTGCACCAGGCGTCCTATTGGGAAGACCCAGTTTTCTGAGTGCATGTTCTGGAAGTTGGGCAATAGGGGCAGTACAGGATTCCTTTTGGTGTACCAACCTCCCCGGTGCGCCAAGGATTCTCTGCCCAAGCTGCTTCAGGTCATGGCGGATGTGCTCCTGGAGACACCTAGTTTGGTTGTCCTGGGGGATTTTAACATCCATGCCGACACAACCTTACAAGGGGCTGCTCGGGACTTCGTGTAAAGCATGGCCTCCATGGGGCTGTCCCTGAATAACTCTGGCCCAACCCATCGCCGCGGACATGCCTTGGACCTGGTGTTTACCTCTACGGATGTTGGTGATCTGACATTAAGTAAAAGCAAAACAAAAGAAGTGCCATGGTCAGATCACTTCCTGGTGCAACTGGACTTCTCCGCGACCCTTCCCCTCTGCAGGGAGGTGGGACCTTTCTTACAAAGTCAGTACAGGCACCCCCCCCCCATTATGTGTGTTCAACTCATGCACGACCTTGTACAGTATATGGCGCTGGGAAACAAACAATTCAATTCAAACCCGGAAATGGTGGCAGGGAGCTGTAGAGGAGACCACATCAGCGGCTGCTTTCCTGCTCGTCCTCCAGCCTTCAACCAGCCCCAGAGCTTCAACTCTAGTTGCTGATATTTTTTGATACAGTATTCGTCTGGATTCGAAGAGAGTGTGGCACAGGGGGCATTTAAAGGGTGTTTAGAGGATTTCATGGCCCTGGAACGAAACCTGCGCGTAAGTGGGGAGTCGTCTGAACTTGTGAAACGAAAACAAAAAAAGATTCTTTCCAGCACGTCAAATAGCCAGATTTGAAATCCCATTAGAACACCCAGGGAGAGTCAAGGAAAAGAAGATTCATCTCCCTGGATAGTTTTCCCATAGTCGAGTTGGATGGTATTCAGAGTCACTGAAGACTCGCAGAGAGGACCTTTTCCAGAAGGGTTCCACTTTGCTTTGTGCCTTTTGTAATACATAAGGGCTGCTGTGAGTTCAATTTGACCCCACACACTGAAGGCTGGTCGATTAGGGCAACCTAAGCCTGCCCTCCTTCAGCACCCGGCTTAGTTACCACCCAGCCCAGGAGGTGACCCTGCCTTTAAGCTTTCTCCTCCTCCTCAGTCTGACAGGATAGGAAGCTCCCTTATACTGAGTCACACCACGGGGTCCATCTAGCTCAGCGTTGTCTACACTGACTGGCAGCAGCTCTTGAGGGTTTCAGACCGGACTCTCTCCCAGCCCTACCCAAAAACGGCGGGTTTGAACCTGGGACATGAAAGGTCTGCCACTGAGTTACAGCTTCTGCTCTCTCAGTCTCAGTGTTGCCCCTTGTCAAACTCAGCAGGGAAGAAGATTGGGGGGGGCGGGAGGAGCAAAGCTAGAATTAGCAGGCTCTGCCTGTCTTTGGCTCTCTGGCGCCACCTACTGTTGACCTCCCCGCTTTCCAGCCTACCAGCCCCAATGGGCAGCTCCGGGTGGATATTTCTTCCTGGTGGGTTATCTGAGGTTCGCTAAAGGCAAAATCACAACCAAAACTCATCTCCCAGACGAAGCGCTCGTGCCGTTCTCCTCCCTGTGGCTGCTTCCGTAAGAAACACCTTCCCTGGAAGTTCTTGTTGTTGTTTAGTCGTGTCCGACTCTTTGTGACGCCCTGGACCAGAGCACGCCAGGCACTCCTGTCTTCCACTGCCTCCCACAGTTTGGTCAAACTCATTCTGGTAGCTTCGAGAACACTGTCCAACCATTTCGTCCTCTGTCGTCCCCTTCTCCTTGTGCCCTCCATCTTTCCCAACATCAAGGTCTTTTCCAGGGAATCTTCTCTTCTCATGAGGTGGCCAAAGTATTGGAGCCTCAGCTTCAGGATCTGTCCTTCCAGTGAGCACTCAGGGCTAATTTCCTTCAGAATGGAGAGGTTTGATCTTCTTGCAGTCCATGGGACTCTCAAGAGTCTCCTCCAGCACCATAAATTCAAAAGCATCCATTCTTCAGCGACCAGCCTTCTTTATGGTCCAGCTCTCCTCCAGCAAAGCAGCCATTGCGGACGGGAAGGAGCTCATTCCGGCGGAAGCTCTTTCCAAGCTAAGCAACGGCACGCCTTCTTCCCGGTGTGGATTCTCTCGTGTTTCACGAGGTGGGATTTCTGGATGAAGCTCTTCCCACAAACGGAGCACTTGTAGGGCTTCTCACCGGTGTGGGTCCTCAGGTGCACCGTGAGGTTGGCGTTCTGGCTGAAGCTCTTCCCACAGGCGGAACACTTGTAGGGCTTCTCCCGGGTGTGCGTCCTCTCGTGGATGATCAGCTGGCAAGTGCAGCGGAAGTTCTTCCCGCAGGCGGAGCATTTGTGCGGCTTCTCCCCCGTGTGGATCCTCTCGTGGAAGACGAGGTCCGACCTCTGGCGGAAGCACTTCCCGCAGTAGGAGCATTGGTGGGCCTTCTTCTTCCTCGTGTGGATCTGCTGGTGCCTCTTGAGATGGTCCTTGCAGCTGAGGACCTTCCCACACTCTGCGCACTGGTAGGACCCCTCCTGAGCATCATGCGTGATGGGGCCCTGCTGGAAAGCTTCCTCTGGGACACTGAGGGAGTCTGATTTCTGCCACCTGAGGCTCCCATGGAAAGCCTCTTCATCCAACATGGAGGAAATGGATCGATCCATCATTGCATTCCCGAGGCAGTGGTCAGCCAGCTGCCCCCGAGGTCTGTGCTCATCCTCAAAGGCTCCCTCTTCCCCGTGATCCTGAGGAAAGCTTTCTCTGGCTCTCCTTTGAGAAGGCTCCATGGGCTTTAGATCCTCAAGATGGTATTTATTTTCTTTGCTTTCATCTCCTTGTCCATAATCTGGGGCAAATGAGAGAAAAAAGCCAGCTACTGTAAATAACGTTAACAGTTTAATTTTCTAAAATGGGCATGTTTTCTCAACATCAACTTCGTTGAACTGGTCACGTTGTGCGGATGCCTAATGATCGTCTTCCAAAGTGACTACTCTATTCCGAACTTAAAAATGGAAAGCGTAATGCTGGTGGTCAACAAAAGAGGTTTAAAGACTGTCTCAAGGCAAATCTAAAAAAGCTGGGAAACACTGGCCTGCGAGTGCTCCAATTGGAGAACAGCCTTTATCAAAGGTGTCATGGGTTTTGAAGATGCTCAAACTCAAGAGGAAAGGGAGAAATGTGCTAAAAGGAAGACATACTTGGCAAACCCTCACCATGATCAACTCCCGCCCGGAAACCTATGTTCCCACTGTGGAAGGACATAGGGATCCAGAATTGGCCTCCAAAGTCACTTATGGACTCACTGTTACAACCGTGTTTCTGGAAGACAATCTTACTCACCTATGAGTGATCGCCAAAGAAGAAGCTGCTTATGTTGAATTATGTTGTCTGTTTTTAGCATGGAGTTTTTCCTTTGGCAGTAGCTCTTATGTGATTGGCTGACTGTGGGTCACACGAGAGAGGCATTCCATTCTGTTGTGACTGTTATTCAATTAACTGTTGTTTTTAACTGTTTTTCTGTCTTCTGTTTTTCTCCCTTCCAACTTTATGATTCTATGAGCATCCGAAGACTCGAGGGCAAGGGAGCAGACTTACCCAAAAGGACGGTTTCACCTCCTGGCTTAGTTTCCAGGCACAGCTCCCTCGGTTTGAGGTTGGCCGAGGCCGGGCCTGCCTCGGAAAAACTCACAGCCACCTCCACAAACGGCATCAGGATCTGGATGGAAGACAAAGGGCAAGATGATGGGGATGGGGATGACATGAGTTTATTTGTCATTTACTACAAAACGTCCCAGAGTGACTTTCGATTATGAAGGCATACAGGATACAAAATTTAAAATTGATTATGTCATCTGCATAATCTCCTCGTCTCCTATCATCTCCTATTTTCCCTCCCTGCTGCAGACAGCTCAACAGTAGCTGGTGGCTGGAAAATGGGTTTCTGATTTTTCTCCCCATATACATAAAAAAGTAAGGCTGTCATCACGCAGCCCCCATTGGAGGATGTGTAGAGCCACACCACCATCCTGGATTTGCAGGAAGAAACGGGATTGGGAAGGTGACAAGTGAGCTTAGTAGTTACAACAGTAATAATAATAATTTTATTATTTATACCCCACCCTCCTGGGCAGCTTACAACAGTTACCTAAGGTGGGAAGGGGAAACTAGGGGATTAATGTAGGGGAAATGACAGGGGAATGGGGAGTTGGGCACAGGGCTTAGTGATTGTGTATTGGCATTGGGTTGTTGCTTTTATTTTCATTATGTAATTTGTGGTTTTATATCTTGATTTTATTCTGTAAACCGCCCTGAGACCCCCGGATATATGACAGTATATAAATTCAATAAATAATAATAATAATAATAATAATAATAATAATAATAATAATAATAATAATAATTGCCTGATACATGGAGAGCGAGAGGCCAAACTGCACTGAGTCAATTTGACACAGTATGGTTTGTATTCCCAACTTACATAAATGATCCTCTTGAGAGTTCCACAAGTCCAACTACCCACCCTGGATTTGGGAGGGGCTATGTCCGATACCAGTATTTTTTTATTTTTTTAAAGATATTTATTAAGATTTTTAAAGTGTTACAAAATGAAAAAAGAAAAATACAAAATAAAAATAGTTAAAAACAATTCCATCTTTCCATTACTTATCTTTCATTTGCTTGCTTCCCAGACCTCCTCACACCTCCCTTTTTTGTATTCCAATTCAATTTGTTAATTCAGCAAATCCTTTCCCTCTTTGTTTATCCTAATCTTTAATCTTAAAATATTTTAACCTTAAATTTTAACGTATTAATAATCCATTTTTTCATATTCCTTATAGCATTATAGCTAAAAACCACTTAACTTCTTATCCAACATCATTCTAACATTCATTAATTTTACAGTATTTCTGTAGGTAGACTTTAAACTTTTTCCAATCTTCTTCCACCGACTCTTCTCCCTGGTCTCGGATTCTGCCAGTCATTTCCGCCAGTTTCGATACCAGTATTTTTTACTGCTTACCCAGTTTTAATGCTCATCGCTTCTTTCCAATCATATACTGTCACAGCAACACATCAAGGATCTGCAACTGTTTGTTTTGCTATTTTTGTGCTTTATGATACTGAAATTTGTGAATTAAAATTATTCCCCCCCCTTTTTAAATTTAAGATCTTGCCCTGTAGGCAGGGCCGTAGCTAGGGGGTGGTGAGGTGGGCCCCCACTAGGTAAAAAGCAAAAGCGCTAGGCAAAAGCAGCTAAAAATATGTTCATAAATATAAATATTGATTATTGCCTCATAAGAAATGGTTTTTTAAATCTTTT
Source organism: Podarcis muralis (assembly GCF_964188315.1). Lineage (NCBI taxonomy): Eukaryota > Metazoa > Chordata > Lepidosauria > Squamata > Lacertidae > Podarcis > Podarcis muralis. The sequence continues at coordinate 117,876,410 of NC_135656.1, read as the reverse complement.
GTTGGACGTCGCCTAGAGCGGCTAGGGAAACCCAGCCATATGGGTGGGGTAGAAATAAATAATAATAATAATTATTATTATTATTATTATTATTAATAATAATAATAATAATAGAGAGGGAATTGAATGGGGGGGGTTGGAGGAGAGGTGGAAAGAAGAACTAATTTGTCTGTGGCTAGGGATCACAATTGGGCCGGTTCTGCCAGGGGCAAACTCCACATTGGCTACATAGGCAGCTGCCTCCTACAGAGTCAGACTATTGGTCTACCTAGCTCAGTATTGTCAACACTGGCTGGCAGCAGCTTTCCGCCATTTCAGGCAGCGGACATTCCCAGCTTCACCTGGAGATGCTGCCAGGGACTGAACTTTGTACCTTCTACATCTGCCTTGTGTGCAGGTCCTGATCCCTGGCCTCTCTACGTAGGGCTGGGAACCACTCCCAGTCTGAAAATTTATTTATTTACTTACAGTGGTGCCTCAGGTTAAGAACTTAATTCGTTCTGGAGGTCCGTACTTAACCTGAAACTGTTCTTAACCTGAAGCACCACTTTAGCTAATGGGGCCTCCTGCTGCTGCCGCGCCTCCGGAGCACGATTTCTGTTCTCATCCTGAAGCAAAGTTCTTAACCCAAGGTACTATTTCTGGGTTAGTGGAGTCTGTAACCTGAAACATCTGTAACCCGAGGTACCACTGTATTAGGTTTATATTCCGCCCTTCATCGAAAGACCTCAGGGTGGTTCACAGAATAAAATACAAGACAAAACATGCAAATAAGTATCCTAGACAGCTGCTGCCAGCCCGTGTCAAACAACACTGAGCTAGATGGACCGATGGTCTGACAGTGTGAGGTAGCTGTGAAACGGCCTCACCTGTTTCTCCTCTCTCTCGGCCTCTCGCTGCCTCAGGAGGAAGTCCTCGGCCAGGGCCACCGCCTGGGCGCAGGTCTCGGGGCTGTGCTCCCTCACCCAGCTCTGCATTTCCCGGGGCAGGATGGTCAGGAGCTGCTCCAGAACCAGCAGCTCCAGGATCTGCTCCTTGGTGTGCTTCTCGACCTTTAACCACCCGTGGCAAAGCTCCCAGAGCCGGCTGTAAGCCCCCCTCGGCCCCTCGGCCTCCTGGTAGCAGAGGCAACGGAAGTGCTGGCGCTGCTTCTCCCTCCGCATGGCGTCCTGCCACAAAATGGCCGCCTTCACTTTCCCATAATCCTCTCTGTCCCGGCCCTCCAGCCTGCTGAAGGCCCGCTCGGCTTCTCCCCGGAGGGCCGGCAGGAGCCAGGTCACCCACTCTTCCTGGGGCCAGCGGCAGGCTTCGGCTACTTGCTCGAAGGAGGCCAGGAAGGCCTTGGCGTCGTCCCAGGGGGTGGGCTCCTCCGGCAACCGTGGGGTCCCCCAGCTTGAGTGGGGAGACTCCGCTGTCGTCAGGAACTCCTCCCACTGGGTTTCCCACCTCTTAAACCAGGGGTCTGCAACCTTTAAGACAAAAAGAGCCACTTGGACTCATTTCCGAAGAAAAAAACCCTGGGAGCCACAAAACCATTGCGACATTTAAAACAAATATAGACCTGCATGCGCGCCGCTGCCCTCCGATCTGACAGCGGGTGGGAAGGTGACGTCGGGACGGTGCATGACTACCGCACGCACCGCCCCCATGCGACGTCACAGCCAGTACAGCGCCCACCACAGTGGGGAGTGTCGGGGCGCACAATGCGCCTCCTCCCCTTGCTAGTATCTGTCCCGGAGCCGCGGCAAAGGTGTAAAAGAGCCACATGCGGCTCCGGAGCCGCAGGTTGCAGACCCCTGTCTTAAACTTTCCCTCGTCCTTTTCCTGTTTGATCTGTTCTTCCGGCCTCCTTAGGTGGAATTCCCTGGCGCTCTTTGGTTGTGGGGCATGAGGTGCGGCTCCTGCCCCTCCAAACCCAGTCTTCACCATGCAGTTCACAGAGTCTTGATCCTCCCTTTTCATCCTGGGGACACCTTGGCTGATCTCTCCACTGTGTTTGTGAGACTCTATAATGACAAGATGGTGACAGCAGTCACGAAAATAAAAGGCGTCTGCTTCTTGGGAGAAAAGCAATGACAAACCTCGACAGCATCTTATAGAATCATAGAATCATAGAGTTGGAATAGACCACAAGGGCCATGGAGTCCAACCCCCTGCCAAGCAGGAAACACCATCAGAGCACTCCTGACATATGGTTGTCAAGCCTCTGCTTAAAGACCTCCAAAGAAGGAGACTCCACCACACTCCTTGGCAGCAAATTCCACTGTCAAACAGCTCTTACTGTCAGGAAGTTCTTCCTAATGTTTAGGTGGAATCTTCTTTCTTGTAGTTTGGATCCATTGCTCCGTGTCCGCTTCTCTGGAGCAGCAGAAAACAACCTTTCTCCCTCCTCTATATGACATCCTTTTATATATTTGAACATGGCTATCCTATCACCCCTTAACCTCCTCTTCTCCAGGCTAAACATGCCCAGCTCCCTTAGCCGTTCCTCATAAGGCATCGTTTCCAGGCCTTTGACCATTTTGGTTGCCCTCCTCTGGACACGTTCCAGTTTGTCAGTGTCCTTCTTGAACTGTGGTGCCCAGAACTGGACACAGTACTCCAGGTGAGGTCTGACCAGAGCAGAATACAGTGGCACTATTACTTCCCTTGATCTAGATGCTATACTCCTATTGATGCAGCCCAGAATTGCATTGGCTTTTTTTAGCTGCTGCGTCACACTGTTGGCTCATGTCAAGTTTGTGGTCAACCAAGACTCCTAGATCCTTTTCACATGTACTGCTCTCAAGCCAGGTGTCCCCCATCTTGTATTTGTGCCTCTTATTTTTTTTGCCCAAGTGCAATACTTTTCATTTCTCCCTGTTAAAGTTCATCTTGTTTGTTTTGGCCCAGTTCTCTAATCTGACAAGGTCGTTTTGAAGTGTGATCGTGTCCTCTGGGGTGTTAGAAAGCAGAGACCTCACCTTGCCAACAAAGGCCCATATAGTCAAAGCTATGGTTTTCCCAGTACAGTGATACCTCAGTTTAAGAACTTAATTCGTTCTGGAGGTCTGTTCTTAACTTGAAACTGTTCTTAACCTGAAGCGCCACTTTAGCTAATGGGGCCTCCTGCTGCCGCTGCACGATTTCTGTTCTCATCCTGAAGCAAAGTTCTTAACCCGAGGTAATATTTCTGGGTCAGCAGAGTCTATAACCTGAAGCGTATGTAACCTGAAGCGTGTGTAACCTGAGGTACAACTGTAGTGATGTATAGAAGTGAGAGCTGGACCATAAAGAAGGCTGATTGCTGAAGAATTGATGCTTTTGAATTCTGGTGCTGGAGGAGACTCTTGAGAGTCCCATGGACTGCAAGAAGATCAAACCTATCCATTCTTAAGGAAATCCGCCCTGAGTGCTCGCTGGAAGGACAGATCCTGAAGCTGAGGCTGCAGTACTTTGGCCACCTCATGAGAAGAGAAGACTCCCTGGAAAAGACCCTGATGTTGGGAAAGATGGAGGGCACAAGGAGAAGGGGGCGACAGAGGACGAGATGGTTGGACAGTGTTCTCGAAGCTACCAGCATGAGTTTGACCAAACTGCGGGAGGCAGTGGAAGACAGGAGTGCCTGGCGTGCTCTGCTCCATGGGGACACAAAGAGTCGGACACGACTAAACAACAACAATAATGACAAGTGCAAGTCAACAAGATCGAAATATCAGAAGCCTAATATTAGATCTAATAAAGGAAAGCATGGGAGACAGTTAAATGATGTTAAAAGATGTTTAAGGAGGGAGAGAGTTTTAGAAAAAGTATAAAATAGTGGAGGCTGGCAACTTATTATATCCGAAGGGAGTCAGGAGTTGCAAGGCAGGGAACTGATTGCATGTATTTCTGAAGACATAAAATGAATGCATTTTAAGGAAAAGTGACAAGAAAAAGCTTTAAAGGAAATCTAGAACAAGTCAGAGCCCCGTCAAAGTATCTGCTCCCATTATTAAGCACCTTTTCCATCTATTTATAATACTTATTCGGCTCTGTAGTGGTAATATGGTTTTATTTTAGAAATGTTTTAAAAATTACGGTAACTATTTAAACACTGATGTTTGTGGCATTTTGGGCACTTAGATTGTACATTGATTGTATGCAGTAATAGAACCTGGTTTAGAAGGAGAAAGGTTACAACAGCCAGCCAGCCAGCCATACGTAATCCTAGACCATAGCTGTCAACTTTTCCCTTTTCTTGCGAGGAATCCTATTCAGAATAAGGGAATTTCCCTTAAAAAAAGGAAAAAGTTGACAGCTATGTCCTAGACCCCTTCAACCAGGTCCCACACCCCTGACTCGCCTTTTCTCCAAAATAAAAAAGCCCTCGATGTATTCCTAATCTTTCCTCCGCAGCAGAGCTGTTCCATCGTCCGGATCATTTTGGTTATCCTTTCCGGAATCTTTCCTAGACTCGCACGTCTATTTTAGGTTGTGACATTAGGAGGCAATGCAAAGAAATGATTCGACCCGCCGCCCCATCGATCGAGCCCCTCTCTGGCCGCTTCATGAAACGATGCAACATTCCCCTCTTCCTCCCCACATCCCACTTTGGGGATCAATTGTTTTCCATCCCCCGCTTGCAGTTCAGAGTTGTAACTCACCAAGAACCCGGCTCGCTCTTCCCCGGGAACCTGTCGCGCGCCCCCACCAAAACACACACACAATAGACTTTCGAGAAGAAAAACTGATCTTAGAAGCTGGGATGGGAGAGAGAAAGAGCGTGTGAAAAGGCTGTTTCCGGAGGAGGAGACAGAGACGTAAGGAGGGGCGTCTGGTGTTGACATCCTCCTAGTTAGAGACAGGGGAGAAAGGTGGCTGCGTAAAGACGCGTGTACCGGGGGGGGGGGGGGGAGAGATCGCGCACAAGCTTTCAGCGTTTTGCTCCTTTTGCAAAAAAATTAATGACTTTCTGGGGCTCTGGCAAGGCTCTCGGAGCAACTCACAGAATGCAAAGAATTAAAATGAAATTTTTGTTGGCATCTGTCGACAATGGAGTGCGCCTCCGGGGGTGAAGTCAAACAGATGGGGAATCGCAGCGCCTGCTGTGGCTGCAGAGACACGTAACTTGCAACTGCTGCCTCCTGTGTTTTTTAGCAGCACCCAAGTGACCACGCCCAGGTGCAAGCCTGGGCAGCGTGTATGGAGGTCCTGGGCTGCCCAGATGACCATACCCGCCTCTTGGCCTCACTGATGTGGTCCAGAGGAAAGCAGAGCAATACATCTGGGCAGACCTCCGGTGTGAAAGGAAAGCAGAACAAGGCGTTTGGCACCAGCAGGAGTTGCTAAACGCACCATCCAGCATTCTCAGGTATTCCATTCCGGATTTGTCTAGGGTTTACTCCTTAGCCATTTCTTCTCCCAAGGTGTTGCTGTTAGTATATAAAGCCCTTCACAACTTGGGACCAGATCACTTGTGATACCGTTTTGCCCCATATATGCCCACTTGGCACCTTCAACCTGTGGCACTGACACTGCTACAAATGCCCCATAACACTCGTTCAGCACTTGTAATAAATCCATCTTTCAGTGTGGCTCTTTGGGACTCCCTGCCTCTTGACACTGGGCAGGCAAGGCCTTCACTGTTTTCTTTTCAGCTCCAGCTCAAAACATTCTTGTTTAGACAATCCTGCCTGGATACATGGATGCCGGTGGTGCTGTGGGTTAAACCACAGAGCCTAGGACTTGGTTATCAGAAGGTCGGCAGTTCGAATCCCCACAATGGGGTGAGCTCCTGTTGCTCAGTCCCTGCTCCTGCCAACCTAGCAGTTCGAAAGCACGTCAAAGTGCAAGTAGATAAATAGGAACCACTCCGGTGGGAAGGTCAACGGCATTTCCGTGCGCTGCTCTGGTTCGCCAGAAGCGGCTTAGTCATGCTGGCCACATGACCCGGAAGCTGTATGCCGGCTCCCTCGGCCAATAAAGCAAGATGAGCACTGCAACCCCAGAGTCGGTCACGACTGGACCGAATGGTCAGGGGTCCCTTTACCTTTTACCCAGATACATAGGATGTCAATATGTGTTTCGATCTGTCTTCATATTCTTCTTGGTGCTAGCTAGCTATTTATTTATTAGATGTTTCAGATAGTTGTTTTTAACTTTTTTCTTTTTTATGATTTTTATTAATTTTCTAATTTACATTTTAAAGTATTCATAATAATAATAATAATAATTTTTTATTTATACCCCACCCTCCCCAGCCAAGGCCGGGCTCAGAGTGGCTTACAAGCAATAATAAAAACATTCAGACAGTAATACCATAAAATGTCATATTAAAAGGCAATCAGAAACCATGCCTATTCCTGCATTGCATGGGTTGACCTTCCAACTGTACAATTCCAAGGAAGGTAAATGGCGTTTCCATGTGCTCCTTTTTCCGTCAGTGTTCCGTTGTGCCAGAAGCGGTTTAGTCCTGCTGGCCACATCACTCAGAAAGCTGTCTGCGGACAAACGCCAGCTCCCTCGGCCTAAAAGCGAGATGAGCGCCGCAATCCCATAGTCGCCTTTGACTGGACTTTAACCGTCCAGGGGTCCTTTACCTTTTCACCTTTTTTTTTTACAATTCCAAGGAGAGGACCTTCTCGGTAGTGGCACCCACCCTGTGGAACACCCTCCCATCAGATGTCAAGGAAATAAACAACTATCTGACTTTCAGAAGACATCTGCAGGCAGCCCTGTTTAGGGAAGTTTTTAATGTTTGATGTTTTACCATGTTTTTAATATTCTGTTGGGAGCTGCCCAGAGTGGCTGGGGAAACCCATCTAGATGGGTGGGGTATAAATTGTTAGGATATCTGCCAGCCATATCAGGAGAAACTGGCCACTCTCCAGGCTCCCGGCACGATCTCCTTGTGACCTCCCTGTCTGCATTCCCAGCAGATGCAGGCAAGGTCGCGATTGGCGATCCTCCTCAAACGTGAGAAGAACACACCGCTCTTCCCCCCCTCCCAGGCTGGGGGAAAGAGAGATAGACAGAAATGTATTTACATGCCTTTATTTCTGTCTTTGCAGCATTACAGAGAAACACGTCCTCTCTCATCAGCGTCCATCAGAAGAGAGACAAAACTCCTCCTCCTGTACTTCCTGTACAGGTCACTCTGAGCTATTTCCGGTGCTTTGCACTGAAATAAGACTCTCCCTCTGTTCCCACGGAACAGTTCCAACATTCCCATTATGTTCTGCTTTCAAGCCACCTGCTGCTCGCGGTTGCATTGCATCCATATCGTAACAACAATAATAAAATTATTATTATTAGTATCCATGTTTGGAATGAGATGGAATGTGTCACCTCCCGGCTTCAACCACATATCCACAGATACTGCCGCAGGCCACCTGAATTCAGTTCACATACCACATACTGCATAAGAGCCTGGCAGCTGGATCAGGCCAAGGGCCCATCTGGTCCAGTATCCCTTTCTCACAGGGGTTGAGCAAATGACCTGATGGGAAGCCTGGAAGCAGGACCTGAGTGTAGTAGCAAATCTCCCCTCCTGTAGTTTCCACCGACTGGTATTCAGAAGCCTTACCGCCTCTGGGAATCACTCCAAGCACAACCTCCTCTGAGAAATGTTTTAACATTGTTTATTGTTGTTGTTGCTTAAAACCAACCCTGAACACATTAACATATCAGCATGCAAATCTATCCAGAGGAGAAAGATCTGTATAGGACAGTTTGCTGCCTGCTTAAATAAATACAAAGTGAATATAACAGTACATGATGTTTTTTTAAAAAAAATAATCAAGGAAAACTCTCTTTTTATGTAGTTTTTGCATAAGGTGACTGCTGACACAAAACTTTTATATATCTGGAAAGCAGCTGGAATACTGCCTCCTTTGGCAATTTAATTGCTTGCTGGAGAACTCGGAGGATATTTTCAAATGTTTGCTGTCCTTAGGATCTGTTCTGCTTCGATTCCAATTTTTGAAACAACCCCCCCACACACACCGTCCAACTTCCAAGACGCATTGCCAGACTTTATTTAAAGTACGCTCAGTTTTCAAGTGTCTCGGAAGCCGAACGTTTCAGTTTTTGAACGCCGAAAATCCGGAAGTAATTGCTTCTGTTTTTGAACGCGCCTCGGAAGTTGAACGGCTTCTGCTGAGGTTTTTTTTTAATTTTCTCCGCTGAAATTGCAGGCTGCCCTTTGCGCCTTGGTTTTCGAACATTTTGGAAGTTGAACGGTCTTCCAGAACGGATTACATTCGAAAACCAAGGTTCCACTGTAACTGGGGTATTTTTTTTTGCTAAACTCTGAGCATTTATACAGTTTCTCCACCGTGAGAGGGTTCTCAGACAGGGTAGTTGTGACTGTTCTATGTGTGGGGAAAGCTTCGTTTTTATGATTTCTCCCCCGGGTGCATTTTCTTATGTGAAGTGAGATGGTCGCTCCGACTGAAGCTCTTGCCACACTCCAGGCATTTATACGGCTTCTCCCCTGTGTGCATCCTCTGGTGGATAGTGAGGCGGTAACTCCGGCTGAAATTCTTCCCGCACGCCAAGCATTTGTAAGGCTTCTCTCCGGTGTGGATTCTCTGGTGTGAGGTGAGGTCGGTGCTCTGACTGAAGCTCTTCCCACACTCGGCGCACATGTACGGCTTCTCCCCCGTGTGCGTCCTCTGATGTAAAGTCAGGTGGTCGCTCCGGCTGAAGCTCTTTCCGCACTCCGAGCAGGTGTAGGGCTTCTCCCCTGTGTGGGTTCTTTTGTGTGCAGTAAGGTTTGACACTTGGATGAAGCTCTTTCCGCACTCGGAGCACTTGTACGGCTTCTCGCCCGTGTGGACTCTCTGGTGGGCCTTCAGGCTCGATTTGCAGCTGAAGCTTTTGCCGCACACAAGGCACTTGTTCGGCCTCTTTCCCTTCTGCTGGCTGAGGAATTCGTGGAAGTTGCCGACCTGAATGGCGACAGACTTATTCCTCCTCTTCTCGTTTGGTTCCAGATTCCTTCTCGGCTGCCTGTTTGGCCTGCCTCGATCTTCAGAGTGCTCTTCCACCTCCTGATGCAGAAGTGTTTCTGAAGATGCTGCGTCTGGCTCCACCTCGATCTCGCCGTCCCACACAGCTCCTGCTGGGATAAAGGCAAAGAACTAGCAAAAGAAGGAACATTTTATCACATGTGGTGGGAATGTAAAAAAGTGAAAAACTTCTGGGAAATGATATATAATGAGATGAAAAAGATGTTGAAATATACATTTATTAAGAAACCAGAAGCATTTTTGCTTGGCATTGTAGGAGATGATATAAACAGAAAGGATTGCAAGTTGTTTTTATATGCAATGATGGCAGCAAGAATATCACACTGACACAAAAATGGAAGCAAGAAGAACTACCGACGAGAGAAGAATAGAGGATGAAATTGATGGACTATGCAGAATTAGATAAACTAACAGGAAGGATTCAAAACCTGCGGGACCAGAGATTCTCAGAAGGCTGGAGTAAATTTGCGGACTATTTGAAAAGTAATTGTGATGAACAGATCACGCTAGTAGATTTGCAAGAAGTTTTGTAAGCTGAATTATTTGAAATATTGCAAAGAAGACAATGAGGTGAATTATTAGTTAAGGATAATTAAAGGTAATATGAAATTAAGAAATGCATGATAAGTGACAAAGAACGGAAAATCACCAGAGGCATTGACGGAAGTCCAAAAATATTGTATAGGATGAGAAGTTAAGCTGTATGAATGTTGGAATTAATTTTTTTAAAAAAATTAATAAAAATGTATATAAAAAAAGGCAAAGAACTATCAAGAGTTCAAACCAAGAGACTCTAATTAGCAGAGGTGATCATTAGCAAATAGGTGAGGAATGGAAAAGCCTTCCGGATACTGGTGAACTACAGCTCCCAGCAAGCACAGCCAGTGGTCAGGTCTGGTGGGAGTTATAGTCCAGCAACATCTGTTCCACAATTCTGATCTACAAAGCAATAAAGCAGGGGTGACTCCCCAAACGTCTTGTCCTGTGAAGCACTTGAAGATCGGGTCTTGGCTGACCACTTTATGAATTTCCTGCCTGTTGTAGCATCTAGCCCAGCCCTCTGCAATGCAGAGGTCAACCAAGGGAGCAACTACAGAACGCTGAAGAACTTAAGGGACATGGGTGGCGCTGTGGGTTAAACCACAGAGCCTAGGACTTGCCGATCAGAAGGTCAGCGGTTCGAATCCCCGCTACAGGGTGAGCTCCTGTTGCTCGGTCCCTGCTCCTGCCAACCTAGCAGTTCGAAAAGCACATCAAAGTGCTCCGGCGGGAAGGTAAACGGCGTTTCTGTGCGCTGCTCTAGTTCACCAGAAGCGGCTTAGTCATGCTGGCCACTGACCCGGAAGCTGTACGCCGGCTCCCTTGGCCAATAAAGAGAGATGAGCGCCAAAACCCCAGAGTCGGCCACGACTGGACCTAATGGTCAGGGGTCCCTTTACCTTTACTTTTGTAGCATCCAGCCCAGCCCCCTGCAATGCAGAAGTCAGCCAAGGGAGCAACTACAGAGTGCTGAAGAACTTGGGCGCAAGCAAGGCTTGTCCCTCCTTACCCAGCAGGCCGGCCTCGTCGATGTCGTCGTCATATTCTTGCTTGGCCTCCCTGCACAGCTGTCTCTGCTCGACCTCAGATGGGGCCTGGCCTGCCTCACTGGAACCCAGAGCTGCCTTCTCAAAGACCACCTGAAACAGCAGAGAACCTTTTTGAGATCATAGTAGAGTTGGAAGGGACTCCAACCCCACGCAATGGAGGAATCTCAGCTCCAGCATCCATGACAGGTGGCCACCCAACCTCTGCTTAAAAACCTCCAAGGAAGGAGAGTCCACCACCTTCCAAGGGAGACTGTTCCACTGTCAAACAGCTCTGACTGTCAGAAAGTTATTCTTGATGTTTCATTGGAATCTCCTTCCTTGTAACTTGAATCCATTGGTTCGGATCCTACCCTCCGGGGCAGTTTAAAACAAGCTTGCTCCATCTTCCATGGGACAGACCTTCAAATGTTTGCAAGTGGCTATCTCCTCTCCAAGGTCCGTATAGTTAAAGCCATGGTCTTCCCAGTAGTGATGTATGGAAGTGAGAGCTGGACCATAAAGAAGGCTGATCGCCGAAGAATTGATGCTTTTGAATTATGGTGCTGGAGAAGATTCTTGAGAGTCCCATGGACGGCAAGAAGATCAAATGCATCCATTCTTAAGGAAATCAGACCTGAGTGCTCACTGGAAGGACAGATCGTGAAGCTGAGGCTCCAGTACTTTGGCCACCTCATGAGAAGAGAAGACTCCCTGGAGAAGACACTGATGCTGGGAAAGATGGAGGGCACAAGGAGAAGGGGGCGACAGAGGACGAGATGGTTGGATAGCGTTTTTGAGGTTACCAGCATGAGTTTGACCAAACTGCGGGAGGTAGTGGAGGACAGAGGTGCCTGGCGTGCTCTGGTCCATGGGGTCACGAAGAGTCGGACACGACTAAACGACTAAACAACAACAACATCTCCTCTCCTCTCAGTCTCCTATATCAGGGGTGAGGAACCTGTGAACCTCTGGTTTTTGCTAGAGTAAAGTCCCATCATCCCCGAGCATTTAGAGCAGCGGTTCTCAACCTGTGGGTCCCCAGATGTTGTTGGACTACAACTCCCATCATCCCCGAGCTCTGGCCTTGCTAGCTAGGGGTGATGGGAGTTGTAGTTCTACAGCATCTGGGGACCCACAGGTTGAGAAAGGCTCATTTAGAGAACTGGAAGCTGAGGTGGCCTCTGTGGCTAGCAGTGCCTTTTACCAGCTATGGTCAGGAAGCCAACTGCAGCCATTCTTGGACAGGGGTAGCCTGACCACAGTCATCCAAGCGTCGATAGCCTCCAGACGCAATTATTTCAATGTGCTCCATGTGGGGACATTCTTGGGCCTGGTCTGGAGGCTCCAGCTGGTGTAAAATGCGGACTGTTGATGGGGACAGACTACCGCCAGCACATATACCCTGTTGAACTTCCAGTGCTCCCTGAAGACATTTTTAAAAAAATTCCAGCAGGCAGTTTAAGTCTGATTTTATACTTTTAACTGATGTTTACCTTTCCTGTACTGTATCTTAGAAAACCACTTAGAGACTACTGCATTTAAGCAGCATACAGTGGTACCTCAGGTTACAGATGCTTCAAGTTACAGACGCTTCAGGTTACAGACTCTGCTGACCCAGAAATAGTACCTCGGGTTAAGAACTTTGCTTCAGGATGAGAACAGAAATTGTGCGCCAGCGGCAGCAGTGGGAGGCCCCATTAGCTAAAGTGGTACCTCAGGTTAAGAACAGTTTCAGGTTAAGAATAGACCTCCAGAACGAATTAAGTTCGTAACCAGAGGTAAAAAGGTAAAGGTAAAGGTACCCCTGCCCGTACGGGCCAGTCTTGCCAGACTCTGGGGTTGTGCGCCCATCTCACTCAAGAGGCCGGGGGCCAGCGCTGTCCGGAGACACTTCTGGGTCACGTGGCCAGCGTGACATCGCTGCTCTGGTGAGCCAGAGCCGCACACGGAAACGCCGTTTACCTTCCCGCTAGAAAGCGGTCCCTATTTATCTACTTGCACCCGGGGGTGCTTTCAAACTGCTAGGTTGGCAGGCGCTGGGACCGAGCAGCGGGAGCGCACCCCGCCACGGGGATTCGAACCGCCGACCTTTCGATCGGCAAGCCCTAGGCGCTGAGGCTTTTACCAGAGGTACCACTGTATAAATGGCTTAAATAAAAACAAGCAAGCAACAGGGTCAGGAAGGTAATAAGGGGTTAATTATTCTTCCCCCCTCCCAAAAAAAAAATCCTGAAGGACAAATTAGGATTGAGTTTTCCTAGAAAATAGAACTCCTTATAAAGGAAAACCTAATGGAGTAATTGCATTTATAATTTATGGTTTTTATTTATTGCACCTTTTCCTCCAAGAGGCTTGAAGTGGTGTGCATGGCTCTTCCCCATCTCAATTAACCCCCACAACAACCCTGTGAGGTAGGTTAGGGTGAGAGACAGTGACTGGCCCGAGGATACCCAGAAAACGTGCTGTGAATTCACGGCATGCTGTACGTTGAAGGAAAATTATATATACTGTTGGTATTGAACACTAAGTAAGTTAGCAAATATCAGGTACAAATATCTGTTGGAAATGTAAAGAAAAAGAAGGCACCTTTTATCATATGTGGTGGATGTGTAAGGTAATAAAAGCATTCTGGGAAATGATATATAATGAATTGAAAAAAATGTTTAAAATAAGCAGAGGCTTTTCTGTTAGGAATTTTAAAGGTTGCCCAGTGAACTTCATCATGGCCGAGTGGGGGTGTGAACCCTGGTCTCCCAGGTCCTAGTCTGACACTCTAACCCATGGGTAGGCAAACTAAGGCCTGTGGGCCGGATCCGGCCCAATCGCCTTCTAAATCCGGCCCGCGGATGGTCTGGGAATCAGCGTGTTTTTACATGAGTAGAATGTGTGCTTTTATTTAAAATGCATCTCTGGGTTATTTGTGGGGCATAGGAATTCATTCATTTTTTTTCTTTCCAAAATATAGTCCGGCCCCCCACAAAGTCTGAGGGACAGTGGACCGGCCCCCTGCTGAAAAGGTTTGCTGACCCCTGCTCTAACCCCTACGCCACGCTAGCTCTCCGAGGTTGTGAGGTTGTGCCTCACCTGGAGCATACGTCGTCCCACACTGCTGTTGCACTTTCAACACCACTAACTTCAATATGTCTCACCTGCAACCTGTCAACGAACCCTGCCAAGTGGCCTCACCTGGTTTACCTGCCTCTCGGCCTCTCGCTGCCTCAGCAGGAAATCCTCCGCCAGGGTGACAGCTTGGCAGCAGGTCTCCGGGCCACATTCCCTCACCCAGCCCTGGATCTCTGGCGGCAGAATAGCCAGGAACTGCTCCAGGATCAGCAGCTCCAGGATCTGCTCCTTGGAGTGCCTCTCGAATCTCAACCACCGGCGGCAGAGTTCCTGGAGCCGCCTGTAAGCCCCTCTCGGCTCCTCAGCTTCCTGGTAGCAGAAGCGCCGGAAGCGCTGCCGGTTCTTCTCCCGCTTCATGGCGTCCCCTCGCAAGATGGCCGCCTTCACTTTCCCATAATCCTCCCTGTCTCTGGCCTCCAAGCCGATAAAAGCCCGCTCGGCTTCTCCGCTGATGGCCGGCAGGAGGTGGGCCGTCCAGTCCTCCGTGGGCCACCGGCAGGCTTCGGCCACTTGCTCGAAGGAGGCCAGGAAGGCCTTGGCGTCGTCCCAGGGGCTGGGCTCTTCTGGTGGGGGAGGGGATGGCCAGCACACTTCTTTGGGGGTCTCCACCGTCCTCAGGAACTCCCGCCACTGGGCTTCCCAGTGACGGAGGGAGTCCTCGGCCGGTTCCTGCTTCACGGCTCCCCAGGGTCTCCTCTGCAGGAATTCCCCGGCACCCCTAGCCTGGAGGACGTGAAGGGCTTTTCCTTTTCCTTCCGCTGAGGTGGGACCTGCAAGTTCTTGCTCCTCCATTTCCATCCCAATCGCAAAAGAGGTGCGTCGACCTACAAAAATGGGGGAAGAGATCAACGAGAAAGCAAAAGGAGAACGAGCACAAGGTGACATGTCAGCGTCTGACATAAGATTGTCTTCATCGGATCCCCGAATTCTTAAAGAGTCAGGAAGAAGCAAGGGGGCTTATGAGCTTCCCCCTCCCTTTGTTTTATCCCCCCAACAGAGGTAGGTTAGGATAAGCAACTGTGGCTGGTTGGCACCCGTCTGTCTCGAGAGACAATGGAGTGCGCCTCCGTGGGTGAGGTCAAACTGCTACGTCAGCAGCACCGAAGCATAGCTGTCAACTTTTCCCTTTTTTTTAAGGGAAATTCTCTTATTCCGAATAGGATTCGCAAGAAAAGGGGAAAGTTGACAGCTATGCACTGACAGCTATGACCTCCCCGGGGTGCAAGCCTGGGCAGCGTGTCTGAAGATCCTGGGCTGCCCAGAGGACAAGACCAGTCTCTCGGCTTCACTGATGTGCTCCAAAGGAAAGCAAAGAAAGGCACCAGCTTGGAAGGAGGCAAACAAGGCCCCATCCAGCCGTCTTAGGGGCTCCATTTCGGATTTGTGTGGGGTTTGCTCTTGAGCCTTTTCTTCTTCTGAATATTTCCCGCAAGGTTTAGGATCAGAGCTTTCCTTCTCCCAGATGGGCTGCCTTCCCAGGTGGGGGAGCCCCATCTGCCCCTCACTTCCCTCTACAGCACGTGCAGAAACCACCTTCTTGACTGTTGGGCCCATTCTTGGTCTCATCTGTTCCACGGAGCTTGTCTTTACTTGCAGGAGAAGCCCCTAACTCACCGAGGGTTTGAGACCCATCGGCTACGCTCACCTGGTTTAGTCGGCCAGTCAAATACGTTTCCCAGGTCTGTGGCTGCTGTTGCATGCTGACAGCTTTTTAAAAATTTTATTCTTATTATTTTCAGTGCAAAATTACAACAAAAATTACAAACACTGAATCCAAAATAAAACAGTACAAACAAGAAAAACAAAACAAAACACAGAGAAAAAAGAACACAAAAAACAAAAAAAAACCACATCTACAAATAAAATGATATCATTCTAATCTAGTCATTACATACATATACACATATTGACGTCCTTCCTTTGTTCTAAGACCTCAAAATTTTTACTCTTTCTAGGTTGTTGTAAAGATAGATTACCTCTATCTTTATACTTTTTACACCATTTTTCTCTTTCCTTACCCCTGCAAAGCATCATTCATTACATACCGATGTGCTTACCCCAGAACAATGTTTTTTCATATACTCTTTAGCACATCCCCACTCTTTTAATAATTTTTGGTCCGATTGTCCCCTTATGAATGCTCTGAGTCTTGCCAGGTTTATATATTCACAAAATTTAATTTGCCATTCTTTCATTGATGGATTTTTTCTCCCTTTCCAATTTTTTGCTATGAGCATCCTGGCAGCTGTTGTCGCGTAGAGGAATACTTTCCTATGATTGTCAGGAACATCGTTTGTGATTATACCTAAAAGGAATGCCTCCGGTTTTTTACTAAAAGATATTTTAAACATCTTTTTGATTTCGTCATATATTTCATCATATCTTTTAAACAATTTTGGAATGAAATATATGCACGCTGACAGCTTCAGGACATCCTATCTGCTGATGGATGGCCACACCTACTCAGCCCCGAACACACTGACCAGATGCTTGGAAGCTGTGGCTGGATGGTTTCGTGGGAGCCGATTGAAACTAAATCCTTCGAAGACAGAGGTCCTATGGCTAGGTCGGGATGGCATGGGGATGAGGGACCAACTCCTTTCTCTTGCGGGGGCCCAATTAGTGCCATTGCCTTCCGTTAAGAGTTTGGGTGTAATCCTTG
Source organism: Podarcis muralis (assembly GCF_964188315.1). NCBI lineage: Eukaryota > Metazoa > Chordata > Lepidosauria > Squamata > Lacertidae > Podarcis > Podarcis muralis. Next base: position 117,860,064 of record NC_135656.1, on the reverse strand, counting down.
ACGCCTCCCTTTCCATGGAGGCGCAAGTTACAGCAACAGCCAAGGCGACATTTTTCCACCTTCGCCGCATCAAGCAGTTGGTCCCTTACCTTTCCCGCCCCGACCTGGCCTCAGTGATCCATGCGACGGTCACCTCCAGGCTTGACTACTGTAATTCGCTCTACACGGGGCTGCCCTTGAAGCTGTCCCAGAAACTCCAGAGGGTGCAGAATGCTGCAGCGAGGCTCCTCACGGGGTCTCTGCCATGGGAGCATATTCACCCAGTACTTTTCAAGCTGCACTGTGGAGTACAGGGTCAGATTTAAGGTGCTGCTTTTGACCTTTAAAGCCCTCCACGGCCTAGGACCCTTGTACCTACGGGACCGCCTCTCCCGGTATGCCCCACGGAGACCCTCAAGGTCCATAAATAGCAACACCCTAGTGGTCCCAGGCCCTAAGGAAGTTAGATTGGCTTCAACCAGAGCCAGGGTCTTCTCAACACTGGCCCCGGCCTGGTGGAACGCTCTGTCTCATGAGACCAGGGCCCTGCAGGATCTGATTTCTTTCCCCGGGGCCTGTAAGACAGAGTTGTTCCGCCTGGCCTTTGGCTTGGAGCCAAATTGATTCCCTCCCCCTCTTTCTTTCTTCTTTTTCTTTTCTCCTCCTGCGATGAGGCTGCATTTTAATATTTTAATGTTCCATTATTTTAATGTTGCGTTTTATTTTTGTTTTTAAGTTGTAATCATTCTTCTTGTTTTTATTATTGCTTGTATTGCTTAGCTGGGGAGGGCGGGGTATAAATAAAAAATTATTATTATTATTATTATTATTATTATTATTATTATTATTATTATTATCATTATTATTAGAGCCACAGGTGGGAGCTGAGTGCAGGTTGAGGACCAAAGGTGGGCAAACTGCCCCAGGAGCATGACATGCCCCCCCACCACAGGTACCACCCCTCCCCTTATACACAAAGATAAAAAAAATAATCACATCTACTTTCCCTCTGGTCCTGCCCATCACCCTTGGCAGTGGCCCCTAGGCGGCAGCCGCAAAGGGGTGGCACCCCATGGGCTGAATTAAAGCACCCTTCCACCTGCCCTAAGAGAAATAAACGCTGCCTGGACTATCCACCCACTTGGGTCTTCTTTGCTTGTCAAATCAGGGAGCAGCTGAGTGGAAAAGTAGACCCCTGACGCTGGGATGCAAAAAAAATAAGGGAATGGGATGTGTGATGAGTTTGGGGGTCCTCCCCTTTTCTGCTTCCCACCCCCTTTATTGGAACCAGCTTCTCCCCATCCTTTTTACCCGGTCAGCTGTCCATGCACCTTCCAAAATCCAGGATATTTTTTCTGCCCTCCACTCTCTCCTGCTGCTGCAAAGGAGGCCAGGGGTGCAGCAACGACACCCTCCTTTCCCCACCCCCTTCCTTCATGCTCCTTGGCATCCCTTTCCTGCTCTTTCTAGGAAAGCAACGCTCTGTCAGCTTAACCCTTTGGAGGAAAGCCCCGTCAGGGCTGCAAGGCTCCAAACTGCAGGAAGGAGAAGGGAGCGTGGCAGTTTTCAAAGGATCTGCATTTCCCAGGCAGTAATTCAATCCCCAGCACCTTAAGATTTTTCTGCTGTATCAAGCCAATGTATTGCAAATGTCACCGTGTGCACTACATAAGAACAACAAATATTGGGAGAATACGTGCATCTCCCTGTGAATCAAAGTTTCTTTTTGGTTTTGGTTTTTCGTCGCTAGTCCTCATGATAGTGAAGCTGTGCGTGACAGCGTTCTGGCTACCGTTGCTGACATCTCTCTCCCTTCCTGCAGCTTCCAGCAAGCATTACGGCCTCCAAGTGTGGCTAGTTGCCATCAATAGCCCTTGTCCTCCAGGTATTTGTCTAATCCTCTCTTAAAGCTATCTAAGTTGGGACTCTTGTGGGAGTCCCTCAGTCCAGTATATCTGAAGGAGCGTCTCCACCCCCATCGTTCTGCCCGGACACTGAGGTCCAGCTCTGAGGGCCTTCTGGTGGTTCCCTCACTGAGAGAAGTGAGGTTACAGGGAACCAGGCAGAGGGCCTTCTCGGTGGTGGCACCCGCCCTCCCACCAGATGTCAAAGAGAACAACAACTACCAGACTTTAAGACGACATCTGAAGGCAGCCCTGTTTAGGGAAGCTTTTAATGTTTGAAGCATTACTGTACAGTGGTACCTCGGGTTAAGTACTTAATTCGTTCCGGAGGTCCGTTCTTAACCTGAAGCACCACTTTAGCTAATGGGGCCTCCTGCTGCTGCCACACGATTTCTGTTCTCATCCTGAAGCAAAATTCTTAACCCAAGGTACTATTTCTGGGTTAGCAGATCTGTAACCTGAAATGTATGTAACCCAAGGTACCACAAGGTATTTTAACATTGTGTTGGAAGCCGCCCAGAGTGGCTGGGGAGACCCAGCCAGATGGGCGGGGTATTAATAATAATAATAATAATAATAATAATAATAATAATAATAATAACAACTCAACTGTGCACTATGTGAAGTCCTTTCTTTTATCTGTCCTGAATCTTCCAACCTTCAGCATTCGTGGGATATCCGCAAGTTCCAGTGTTAGAAAAAGGTGGGGGAAAGTTCTCTCTTTCCGACTTCTCCAACATCCATCTTCATTGTAAACAGATTGGGTAGCAAGGGAAAGAGGGAAAGGCTTGGGCCTCTATAGGTGGTACATGACCCCAGTCAAGCTTGCAAAGATCTACCATTTGCCTGATAATAAATGTTGGAAATGTAAACAGGCTGAAGGTACATTCTTTCACCTTTGGTGGACATGCCCAAAGATTAAGGCTTTCTGGGAAATGATATATAATGAACCAAAAAAGGTATTTAAATATACCTTTCTGAAGAAACCAGAGGCCTTTCTCTTGGGTATGGTCGGCCAATTGGTGCCAAAGAAGGATAGAACTTTTTTTATGTATGCTACGACAGCAGCAAGAATACTCATTGCAAAGTATTGGAAGTTGCAAGAACTACCCACCTTGGAAGAATGGCAGATGAAGGTGATAGACTATATGGGACTGGCAGAAATGACTGGCAGAATCCGAGACCAGGGAAGAGAGACAGCAGAAGATGATTGGAAGAAATTTAAGGACTATCTTAAGAAACATTGTAAAATTAATGAATGTTAGAATGACGCTGGATTAGAAAATATGTGGTTTACAGTGGTAATGGTTAAGTATAGAAATGAAAGGTTAAAAAATTTAAACGGAAAATAAGGGAGAGGATTTGCTGAATCAACAATTGGAAATTAGAATACAGAAAGGGGAGGTATGAGGAAGTCGGGGAAGTAAGTTACAAGAAAATAAGGGTTTGAAATTATACTTGTTTTTGTTTGTTCTTTTGTTTTGTTTTGTTGTTATATAAATTTTGAAAACTTTAATAAAAATCTTTTTTTTTAAAAAAAGGGAAAGGCTTGGGCCTCATTCACACCCTGGGTTTAAGGCTCTATGTTGGCTTGTGTTTGTCTCCAGGGACAATGGAGTGCGCCTCTGGGGGTGAAGCAAAACTGCTTCGTTAACAACACCGAAGTGACCTCCCCGGGTCACAAACCTGGGCAGTGATCACCCACCACCCACACACACACACACACACACACCCGCCTCACTGATGTGGTCCAAAGGAAAGCAGAGCAAGATGTTTGGCACCAGCTTGGAAGGAGGCAAACGAGGCACTATCCAACCACCTTAGGGACCCCCCTCTGGATTTGTAAAAGGGTTTACTCCTTAGCCTTTTCTGTTCCTGAAGGCATCCTGTGAGGCAGCAGAGCTTTAGGATCAGAGTTTTCCTTCTCCTAGGTGGGCTACCCGCAGCACATGCAGAAACCATCTTCTTGATTGTGAGACTCACTACTGATCTCACCTGCTCCATCCGCCACCGTCTGTCTCTGCATGCAGGGGAAGTCCCTAACCCACTGAGGGTTTGAGACCCATCGGCTGCCCTCACCTGGTTTAGATGGCTATTCGAAGCCGTTCCCTGGGATCGTGGCCGCTGTCGCGTGCTGACGGCTTCTAGGAGCCACAGGTGAGAGCTGAATGCAGGTGGGGACCAAAAATGGACAAACAACCCCAGAAGGAGCAGGACATGACCTCCACCAGAGGTACCGCCCCCCCAACACCCCATACGCCCCTTAAAGCGCTAAGATACTACATTATCATGGCTGCCCACGAAAAAATTCTGGGAGATGTGGTTTGTTAAGGGTGCTGGGAGTTGTTAGGAAAGACCTCCTGTTCCCCACACAGTGCTACAATTCCCAGAGTTCCCTGGGAAGAGGAAAGAATAATTGAAGCATTTTGGAGACTCCTCACAATTCTCAGCACCCTTAGCCTACAGCTCCCTGAATTCTTGTGGGGGGGGGGGGGGAGCCATGACTTTTTAAAGTGGTATCACAGCGCTTTAAGCGTATGGGTTGAATGTGGCCACCCAGCAGAATTCCACTTCTCAGTCAAGGTGACTGGTGTCTTTTGGGGTTGATAGGGTAGAAAACTGGGAGCCCAACAGTAGTAGTAATAGTAGTAGTAGTAGTATAAGTAGTAGTAGTAGTAATAATAATAATAATAATAATAATAATAATAACAACAATAATAATTTATTATTTATACCCTGCCCATCTGGCTGGGCATCCCCAGCCACTCTGGGCAGTTCCAAACAGAAGAGGAAGAGGAAGAGGAAGAGGAAGAGGAAGAGGAGGAGGAGGAGGAGGAGGAGGAGGAGGAGGAGGAGGAGGAGGAAGAAGAAGAAGAAGAAGAAGAAGAAAGCGATAAAACAAAACATTAAAAACTCCCCATAACATTTCCCTAAACAGGGCTGCCTTCAGATGTCTTCTAAAAGTCAAACAGTTGTTTATTTCCTTGACATCTGATGGGAGGGTGTTCCACAGGGCGGGCGCCACTACCGAGGAGGCCCTCTGCCTGGTTCCCTGTAACATCACTTCTCGCAATGAGGGAACCACCAAAAGGTGCTGGATCTCCGTGTCTGGGCTGAACGATGGGGGTGGAGATGCTCCTTCAGGTCTACTGGGCCGAGGCCATTTAGGGCTTTAAAGGTCAGCATCAACACTTTGAATTGTGCTTGGAAATGTACTGGGAGCCAATGGAAGTCTTTCAGGACCGGTGTTATGTGGTCTCGGCAGCCACTCCCAGTCACCAGTCTAGCTGCCACATTCTGGATTGTAGTTTCCGGGTCACCTTCAAAGGTAGCCCCATAGAGTGCACTGCAGTAGGTGGCACCAGAGGCAATGGCACCTAATTTTAGTTTTCTCTCCATCTTCTGCTTCCCTGTTAAGTTCATAAAGGGGCAGCACTCAGTGAAGAAAAGGAAGGTGACAGCCAAGGCCACCTTCTGGACAGGATGACAGGTGTTTGTGGGCTAGTTGTGGGCAGACTGAGTTTGGTGGGGCAGTGCCCCATTGGCTCTCACGAACCAGCTTCCATTGTCACTCCAGAGGCGGAAGTCCTAGGCTCGAATGAGAAATAGGCCTGGACTAAGGCCACTTCCTATGAACATTTGTCACCCGCTCTGCTTCTACAATTGCAGTCTTGGAAGGAAAGGGACCCCAGGGTCATCTAGTCCAACCCTCTGCAATGCAGGAATCTCAACTAGATCAGCCATGACAGATGGCCATCCAACCTCTGCTTAGAAACTTCCAAGGAAGGACAGTCCACCACCTCATGAGGGAGTCCGTTCCGCAGCCAAACAGCAACATCTGGAGGGCCAAAGGTTCACCACACAACAGGGAGGCCCAAGCAAGCTCAGGTAATCCTAAATTCTGCAGAAGTGCAAAGTATCTTTAGAGGAGAAAAATCTCTTAACTGAGGGGGCCGGGGAGGAGATAACCCAAAACACCCCAATGAAATAATAATAATTTATTATTTATACCCCGCCCATCTGGCTGGGCTTCCCCAGCCACTCTGGGCAGCTTCCAACAAAATATTAAAATACAGTAATGTCTCAAACATTAAAAGCTTCCCTAAACAGGGCTGCCTTCAGATATCTTCTAAAAGTCTGGTAGTTGTTTATGGCTTTGACATCTGATGGGAGGGCGTTCCACAGGGCGGGTACCACTACCGAAAAGGCCCTCTGCCTGGTTCCCTGTAGCTTTGCTTCTCACAATGAGGGAACTGCCAGAAGGCCCTCGGCGCTGGATCTCAGCGTCCGGGCAGAATGATGAGGGTGGAGACGCTCCTTCAGATATACTGGAAAACTGGGAATGCTCAAGGACCACAGAATGCTGACTGTTGGAGAGGGTTAGAATGGAGTATCTTGCAAAAGGGCATGGCTGGCAGGCTGGCACCCTGAACAGGAGGCGCTCCACGATGCAACACTTTGTTGCAGATCTCACTCATTTTCCCCATGTGAGTACTTTCATGCGAATTTCAGAAACGTGCTTTGACCGGAACCCTTTTCGCTCCAAATAGTTACACAGTTTTATCCTTATTTTATTCAGTTTACATAAAAATTAATTACCATGAAGTGATTCACGCCACCCCACCAAAATGCACCAACAAACAACGGGAAAAGCTCCAGAGAGAACATTAAAAACAACTACTGTTAAGACTCTGTTGCTTCTAACTACCTTCCTAGCTTCAGAAACCCAGGATGGGTGTGGCTCCGAAAGGATCAGATCCATCTGTTGTCCTAATAACATACATGTGATTAAGGGAATTCTAGTCCATGGCATATTAACATGCCGCAATAACCGTGTCGACTTCTACGATGCCACCAGGCCGTTGGCAGGATTCGTGGAAAATACTAAGACGGCCATTCCCGCGTTAAGCATGTGGGCCGGTTCGGAGGGCATCTTCCCTTCCGTGTGGATTCTCTGATGTAAAGTGAGGTTGGTGCTCTGGCTGAAGCTCTTCCCGCACTCGGAGCACGTATACGGTTTCTCCCCGGTGTGGATCCTCTTGTGCCTAATGAGGCTCGACTGGTCGCGGAAGCTTTTGCCACAGTCGGAGCACATATATGGCCTTTCCCCTGTGTGCATTCTCTGGTGTGCGCTAAGGCTCCCCCTGTGGCTGAAACTCTTCCCGCACTCCAAGCACTTGTAGGGCTTCTCACCGGTGTGGACTCGCTGGTGCTGGATGAGGCTGGGCTTGTCCGAGAAACTCTTGCTGCAGTCCGTGCACCGGTGCGGTTTCTCCCCTTTGTGAAGCTTCTGGTGCCTGAGGAAGTTTGTGCTCTTGTTGAAGCTCTTCCCACACTCCAGGCACTGGTACGGTTTCTCCCCGGTGTGGATTATCTGGTGCGAAGCCAGGTGGGCGCTCTGTACGAAGCTCTTCCCACACTCCAGGCACCGGTACGGTTTCTCCCCGGTGTGGATTATCTGGTGCGAAGTGAGGTGTGCGCTCCGACCGAAGCACTTCCCACACTCCAAGCATTTGTACTGCTTCTCCCCTTTGGGGATTCTCGGATGTTTAGGAAGGTCGGACTGATCACAGAAGCTCTTGTTTGTGTCCGAGCATTTATACTGTTCGTCACCTCTGGGGGCATCTTGATGTGATCTAAGATCTGAACTGTGACTGAAACCCTCTCCACCATCCAGATATATATAAGAGTTTTCCTCTTTCTGGAGCGTTGCACATTTGGTAAGCTGTCTGCTCTCAATAAAGTCCCTCCCAAACATGGCGGTCTTATTTTGCTTCTCCTCTGTGTGGATTCCCCAGTGATCACTGGGAAAACCGCTCCCTCTTTTTTCTGTTTGGTTTTCCTTTTGGACCAGGGTTTCGTGGAAGTCTCCACCCTGGCGAGGGATAGACGCAGGTCTCTCTTGGCTCCAGAAATTCTCTTTCAGCTCTTCGTACTTGGCTCTTCCTGAGAAATCCCCACACAGCTCCCCTTCATTCTTGCTTTTCCACTCATCGCCTGTTGAAATTAAGAGGAGGAACTCAATAAAGGACCCAATAGAGAAAACTAAATCTCTCAAACCAGTCTTCTAAAGCAGGGGTGAGGAATGTGGGGACCTCAAAGATGTTGAGAAAATGTTGACCTACCACATAAGCCAGCATGGTGTAGTGGTTAAAATTCTGGACTAGGACCTGGGAGACCAGAGTTCAAATCCCTACTTGGGTCATGAAGCTAACTGGGAGACCTTGAGCCCGTCACTGCCTCTCAGCTGGTGGGGATTGCCGTATTTTTTGCCCTATAAGACTCACGTTTTCCCTCCTAAAAAGTAAGGGGAAATGTGTGTGCGTCTTATGGAGCGAATGCAGGCTGCGCAGCTATCCAAGAAGCCAGAACAGCAAGAGGGATTGCTGCTTTCACTGTGCAGCGATCCCTCTTGCTGTTCTGGCTTCTGAGATTCAGAATTTTTTTTGTCTTGTTTTCCTCCCCCAAAAACTAGGTGTGTCTTGTGGTCTGGTGCGTCTTATAGAGCGAAAAATACAGTGGTGCCCCGCAAGACGAATGCCTCGCAAGACGAAAAACTCGCTAGACGAAAGGGTTTTCCGTTTTTTGAGTCGTTCCGCAATACGAATTTCCCTATGGGCTTGCTTCGCAAGACGAAATGTCTTGCGAGTTCTTGCGAGTTTGTTTCCTTTTTCTTAAAGCCGCTAAGCCGTTAATAGCCGCTAAGCCGCTAATAGCCGCTAAGCCGCTAATAGCCGTGCTTCGCAAGACGAAAAAACCGCAAGACGAAGAGACTCGCGGAATGGATTAATTTCGTCTTGCGAGGCACCACTGTACGGTAAATTATGCCATTTTGGGCTCCATGAACAAAAAAAGTGGGCTATAAATGCAATGCCATAAAACAAATAAATGTTGCTGTGCTGCTCTGAGGTTTGGTTAGGGCTGACTCAGAGGCCCTACTCTGTATTATACATTTAAAGCAGTATTGTAGCAAAGAATTGTGGGAAATGTAGTTTGTTGAGGCTGCTGAGAGTTGCCCTATTCCCCTCACGGAGCTACAATTCCCAGAGTGGTTTAACAATCAATTCCTTCAAGAATGACATATCTTTGCTGGTGGGGATGTTGAGCATGAGGAATATTTCCCCCCACTTATTTTGCAAGTGCCCACTGGTAAAAAAAATCCTGGTCCAATGTGTAGCAGGAGGTATCTATTACCTTAAAGAAATACTGGACAAATGACCTTGCAGCTTCCACTTCTAAATATATAAAGACTGCAACCTAAAGAATTGGCAACGTGGCTGCTGGCAGAGCACAAAGACAGAAGATTCTGGATTCTTTGGCACTACCAATATGGGAAATAATGGACCTCTTAATGTTTCTGCTCACAAACGTCTTCTCACACCTTCCAATTTTGTTGGCAGATAAAGAGAAGAGACACATGGGCCTCTTTCTGATATTTCTGTATTTTTTACGTTTGTGTGTGTGTATCATATGTATGATGGAATAAAATACATTTAAGTATTCAAAACAACAACCCGATGCCTCCTCTCAGGGAACTGTGGGAATTGTAGGCAAAAATATTCAAGGCAGATGTGGAGCCAGGCTAGTGGCTTCTTTGTGAACCACCCTGAGACCTTTGGGTATAGGGCAGTATATAAATTCAATAAATAATGATGATGATGATGATGATGATGATGATGACAGGTGTGACCTCAGGCAGAGGGGCATGTGGTCTGGGAAGAGTCTTAGGGGTCCGAGGTTAAGAATGTTCCAGAACATTCCAGAAGGTTCCAGAAACCATCCCCTCCTTACCCATCAGGCTTGCCTCCCTGTTGTCATCTTCCTGCTTTGCCTCCACACACAGTTGCTTCTGCTCGATATCAGACAAGGCTCGGCTTGTATCCGTCTCCTCAAATGCCACCTGTAACAGCAGAGGGAAACCCATTCAGAGGAGAAATAAAAGGATCGTCCTAACCCTCTTTCACACCCAGTACATGGCTGCTCCTTTATAACTTATGGGGAGAAGAAAAGAAGGGCTGAATTTCTTTCTTTCTTTTTAATTGCATGTACACATATATGTGCACCTCCCAAAAACAAATCAGTCACTAACATAGCTCAGGACCTCAATACCTCAATAATACTAATACTACTAATATTAACAATGGCTGCCCCTACATACACCAATAGCCTGCCTTTCCTTCATCACGGAACTGGAGGTTAGCATTCATGGGGTTCTTAGGCAAACTCTCATCAAACAGCAAAACATAATGTCAGGGCTGCCTCAGGTCCCAGCTCACAGAGGACCAACGCCAGTCCGTTGTTATATTAAATAGTCTTTATTAAAGTTCAGTCTCTCATTTACAGCCACGGCGCGCAGCTCTACGTCTTGAATCTAGACCGCCGAAGCTCCGTCTGAATCTCCTCCCCCCAGGCACCAGTTCAAGACCCTAGCCTTGCTCCACCTCTTCCTCTGCTCCCTTTTCCTCTGGGTCCGCCTGTCCGTCGGGGCTTTCCCCTTTCTAGACTCTTCCGACGCTGACTCTCCCGAGTCCTCCCCCTCCCTCCGGCGAGCTTTAGGACCTGGTTCCCAATCCTGGCTTCCTGCTGTCCCGCTCGCCTGCACATTTGAACTTGGCGCGCGCGCCCAGCCTGCCACCTTCCTTCTGACCGTTATGCTGCTCCTGTCACTGCTCCCCTCTTCGGGAACGCTAGCTGGGCTTGACTCCTCCTCCCTGCTTGCTGGAGGAGACGCTGGCCCTGGCCTATGGGACTCTTCCCCCCCACTACGCTCCGGTGGGGAAACTGGTCCTGATTTCCAGCTACTGCTTTGGGAGTCTCCGCTGGCCCCCTGCTTCTGGTGTGTCCCCCCTGGGACCCCCCTTGCCCTGGCCATCGGCGCCCCCTTCTGGGAATCTTCTGATTCACTGGAGAGGCTCATGGAATCTCTCGGGTCACTGTCATTCTGCTCTCCGCTGCCCTCAGATTCCTCCCCTTCGCTCTCCATTTCCTCTCTCCCCTGCGCCTCTGCTCCTGAGCCCCTGACACATAATAATAATAATAATAATAATAATAATAATAATAATATAATACCATGGCCAGCAGCTTCCCTTCTCAACCCCTGCTCCAGCACAGAGTTGGAAGGGACCTCAGGAGCCATCTTGTCCAACCCCCATCTCAACATGCCGTCCCCCATCCAATTCGAAACCTCACCAGACCCTGCTTAGCTTTGCTGAATGGGCCCGTGGTTTCGCCGCTGCACCGCAAGCCCGACAGCAAACATGCTTCACCTGCTTGGACGGCTTCTTGGCCCCCCGCAGCCTCAGGAGGAAGTCGTCCGCCAGGGCCACCGCCTGGGAGCAGGTCTCTGGCCCGCGCGGCCTGACCCAGCTCTGCATCTCGGGCGGCAGGACGGCCAGGAACTGCTCCAGGATCAGCAGCTCCAAGATCTCCTCCTTGCTGCAGCTCTCGACTCTCAGCCACTGCCGGCAGAGCTCCCGGAGGCGGCTGTGAGCCCCTCCGGGACCCTCGGCCTCCTGGTAGCGGAAGCGCCGGAAGCGCTGGCGCTGCTCCTCCTGCCGCATGGCGTCCCCTCGCAAGATGGCTGCCTTCACTTTCCCATAATCCTCTCTGTCCGCGGACTCCAAGTTGCCAAAGGCCCGCTCGGCCTCTCCGCTGAGGGCCGGCAGGAGCCGGGCTGCCCACTCTTCCTTGGGCCAGCGGCAGGCTTTGGCCACTTGCTCGAAGGAGGCCAGGAAGGCCTTGGTGTCGTCCCAGGCCTCTTCCGGCAAACATGGGGACGCCCGTCCGGATGGAGGGGATTCCACTGTCTTCAGGAACTCTTGCCACTGGGCCTCCCACTGCTGTAGGGACCCCTCGTCCGGTTCCTGCTTAATCTCGTCTCCCGGTGTCCTCGGAAGGAATTCCCTGACAGTCTCGGGCTGGAGCGCCCAGGGGTCGTTCCTCCTCGTCCCCTCGCCCGCCGGGTCTTGCTCCTCCATTTTCATCCCGGGCTGATCTCACAAAGAGGGCGCCGCAGGGAAGGAAATTCTAGAAGGAAGAAGGGCGAGCGCAGATTCTAAATAGTCACGTCGAGTTTCCTCCCTGGGGTGGGGAAAGAAGAGGATGGGAGACTGAATGATCCCACAGGAGCCCCTATTTCAAGTCGGGGGCCACATTCCTTTCATGGCAACTTCCCGAGGGCCGCATGCGAGTGTTGAGCAGGCCCAGAGGCATCAGGGGTTGGAGCGGCAAATGTAGATTTTGCCCTCGTATGGTCAGCTAGTATCTACACAAACCCCTCTCCATCCAAACAGGCGAGAGGCGTGAATTCAAGGGCATAGTCCGGTCAGGCAAAACCACTCAGGGAGGGTATGAGGCAGGGCAATGAGGGGTGAGAACTGGGGAGACATTACAGGGCTGGAAAGAGAAGCTTGGAGGGCTGAATTTTCCCTCCTGCCCTGAGGTTCCCCACCCCTGCACTGTTCCTAGAAATAACGGCCACGTATGCTAAATACGCAGAAGGCGGGTGGCACTGTGGGTTAAACCACAGAGCCTAGGACTTGCCGATCCGAAGGTCGGCGGTTCGAATCCCCGTGACGGGGTGAGCTCCCATTGCTCGGTCCCTGCTCCTGCCAGCCTAGCAGTTCGAAAGCACGTCAAAGTGCAAGTAGATAAATAGGTACCACTCCAGTGGGAAGGTAAATGGTGTTTCCGTGCGCTGCTCTGATTCACCAGAAGCGGCTTAGTCATGGTGGCCACATGACCCGGAAGCTGTACGCCGGCTCCCTCGGCCAGTAAAGCGAGATGAGTGCCGCAACCCCAGAGTCGGTCATGACTGGACCTAATTCAGGGGTCCCTTTACCTTTACCTATGCTAAATATATGCAGAGAATATGTAAATTATGTAATACATGCAAATTTGAAGCAATACATTCCCCCCCTCCCCATATATTCTCCTTTGGGATCAGGGGGGCTATTGGGTTGTTTTTTTTATTTTTATTATGCATTTTGTTTTATATCTTGATTTTATTCTGTGAACTGCCCTGGTATATAAATTCAAATTCAAATAATAATAATAATAATAATAATAATAATAATAATAATGGCAGGATATACATTTAAGAAATAAAATAAATGTAATGCATAAATCAAATTTGGAATTATATAGGCACGTCAAAGGCAGTCTAGTCCAACCCCCTCCCACTGCAAGGGCATTGCTTCCATGACCCACGGTGGGAATTGTGGGGTTGGGGTGGGTGTTACTGAAATATCCTTGGCCTCGTCTGCAGTTTACATTTAAAGCAGTATCGCAGAACTTTAAACAGTCCTGGCTTCGGCCCAAAGAACCCTGGGAGCTGTAAGGTGCTGAGGGTTGTGAAGAGACCCCTATTCCCTTCGCAGAATTACAATTCCCAGAGTGGTTTAATAATCAATTCCTCTTCCTAGGAAACTCTGGGAATTGTAGTTCTGGGGGGGGGATAGGGGTCTCCAAACAACCGTCAGCAGCACCCTTTAAAAACTACAATTCCCAGGATTCTTTGTGCTAAGCTAGGATGTAGAGCCGAAGGTGCAGCCCAAATCCCTCCTGTGCTGCTTAAATGCAGTTTAAGGAACTGGACGGACCCACACTTACTCAGAAGTAAATCCTACTGGGTAGCATGCAATCTTTGCCATGCTCAGAGCACGTCCATTGAACTGAATGGGCTCTGGTGCACAAGCGCTTTTTCTGCGGTCTGCAGCCTGTTCTTTGCATTGCATCAAATACTCTTCTCCCCACCCCAATTTTATTTTTTATTGCTTTTTTATTTCTTCTGCGGGGCTAGAACTGAGATCCCGTGAAATCCAAACAGCAATGCAATAAAATGCAATGTGTAAGAAATAAGAGGAGTGATTAAAAACTGGGTTAAAAATCATACGACATCTAGCCCAGCACATTACAATTGCTACAACAGGCAGGGTGGGGGGAAATTATTAAGCGATGGGGCCAGGATCCTCAGCGGGAAGTCTCAAGTTCGATCCCCAGCATTTCCAGATCCCAAGCCTGAAATCCAGGAGAGCCGCTGCCAGCCAGTGTCTGCAGCACTGAGCTAGACAGACTCCGTCTAAGGCGGCTTCTAATGTTCCACCCTCCTTGCTTTTTCAGTGTTATTATAATAATTACGCCTCATTCTTAACCTGTTTTTGACAACGCGACGATTCTCCTTGGATCCCTCCCAGCCAGCTCTCCTTCAACTCACCAGATCGCTCCAGATCCTTCCTCAATGCAGATGGGGTACCCTAAATCTTTATATTGCTGGAGGATTTTGGGGGTGTTAGGGGGGGGACCATGCATGTATTTTGAAAAGGCAGTTTCCGGGCAAGGGTGGAGCCAGACCAGGAAGGGGGCTGTGCTATGCTAGGTTCACATCCTGGTCTCTTTTGCACTTATTTATTTATTTGCTTTTGAATGAATGGATCGTGCCCGGGAGATCGAGGCTCCTCCGCTCTCAGTTGATCCTTACAAGTGCCTCTCTCTTGCTGATGGGAATTGCGAAAGAATCCCTTGCCACTCAGAAACGCGTGAAATTCTTTTGCACGGGTGTTCTTTTGTGTACACACCACGCGTTTGAAGCACATTCCCACGCAGCTCCGCCTGTGCAAGAATCCCGGGAATTGTAGTTTGCTCCTCGCAGAACTACAGTTCCCAGCACCCTCAACAAACGATCTTGCAGTGCTGGATTGTATGTCTATGGCTGTTCAGGGGGGAAAAACACTTTAAAATTCAGCAGAGAATATTCTTCTGAACTGTATACCTACTACACGAAAGTTAACAAAAATGGATTTTACGTGCTCTAATACTAGTCAAGAGGCTGATGTTGATGAACTGGAAGAGTAAAGACATGATCTCCTTTAATCTGCAATAAGAAATAAGAAATCAGTGGATTGATAATATGATTACACTTGCAACAGACTGCTCACAGCTGTAGACTCTGCTTGAATAAATACGACAATATTTGGAACGAATTTATACAAAATGTAACAGACTATTCATATTTACATTAGTATTAGGATAATAATATCGAATTTATAAAAGAATGTATGGGTTAGGTATTTTTGAATATATTCATATAATGTCATTGTCCCCCTTTTATTACAAGGTTGTGTGTTTTGTCCTTTTTTTTCTCTTTTTGTATCACTTTGCTGCTTTATATTTGATTCCCCCCCCCCATAAAATATCAATTCAAAGTTGGGGGGAAGCAAAACAAATGACCTTGCAATTCACATCTTGCAGCGAGGAGTTCCAGAAGTATGGTGCAATGGTTGAGTGTGTTCAGACTTTGACCATTGGACGCCTGCCCTACTCAGAGTAGCCCTATTGAACTCAGTGGGCATGGCTACTTTGGGGGCATTCGTTTGATTTCGTTCCTTTTATCTGCGGCATTCACATATCTACATTCGCAGGGGCAGTTTGATCCGTTCTCATGGCATGACCCTAACTGCAAATTTATACATTGCATTTGAGCTTTAACCTGACATGGAAGACACTTCCAGAAATATAACATAATACAGTGCAAGTTTAACACTCATTTTCATGTTATTTGCAAAAAGGTGGTTTTTGTGTGTGAAATTCAGGCCCAAGGTTGCCCAGCAAGCCTCCAAGCTGAGGTTGCAAATCTGGGTCTTATACTGCAAAACTCTGTATGCTTGATGAGAGTTGCATTTAGGTTAATTTGATTTATTCCCTGGTAGCAGTCACAAAATTAAAAGACGCCTGCTTCTTGGGAGAAAAGCAATGACAAACCTAGACAGCATCTTAAAAAGCAGAGACATCACCTTGCCAACAAAGGTCCGTGTAGTTAAAGCTATGGTTTTCCCAGTATTGATGTATGGAAGTGAGAGCTGGACCATAAAGAAGGCTGATCGCTAAAGAATTGATGCTTTGGAATTCTGGTGCTGGAGGAGACTCTTGAGAGTCCCATGGACTGCAGAAGAGCAAACCTCTCCATTCTTAAGGAAATCAGCCCTGAGTGCTCACTGGAAGGACAGATCGTGAAGCTGAGGCTCCAATACTTTGGCCACCTCATGAGAAGAGAAGACTCCCTGGAAAAGACCCTGATGTTGGGAAAGATGGAGGGCACAAGGAGAAGGGGATGACAGAGGACGAGATGGTGGGACAGTGTTCTCGAAGCTATGAACATGAGTTTGACCAAACTGCGGGAGGCAGTGGAAGACAGTGGCGTGCTCTGGTCCAGGGGGTCACAAAGAGTCAGACATGACTAAATGACTAAACAACAACAACAACAAAAGCTTGTCTAGTCCAGCTTTGTCTACAGCAATTGACAGTGGCTATCTTGGTTTTCAGGCAAGGGATGTATCCAGCCCTACCTGGAAATACTGGGGACTGAACCATGCAAAGCAAATCTTTTACCAGCAAGCTACAAACCTTTGGATCCAACGCACAGCCTTGGCGTTGCTGCCCCAATCCCTACCCCAAACACAACACTTAGGAATGGAAGCTTTCCTCCCTAAGCCTAACTGGGATTTTGAGGGAAGCAACACCAATTCATTAAATTTGTGCTTCCGTGTAAAATTGCTCCAAGCTTTGCACTGAGATATGACAATCAACGTTTCCACTGCTTAAAGGCCGTCTGAACTGTAGAAACTTGGAAGGGAGTCGAGTTTTATCTCTGTGCTCTGAAAAGCTGCCCATGGTGTGGGTGGGTTCGGTTCTGCGGGCTAGGAAGGGACGATCACTCACCTAAACAAAATATTGCAGCACATCCTAATTCTCCAGCAATTCCTCTTCCCAAAGGGAACCAGACTCAGGCTGGCATTGCCCCTGAAGCCCCTCACTGCTGGGAACACATCACATTGGTGTCAGATGTGGGATGGAACCCAAATGGAGAATGGGGGCAGTGACATTCCTAGGGCACATGGAGCTGATGTTCCAGCAGCAAATGGGAGCCTTGTAGTGTCAAAACAGATTATCTGGTTGTGGACCCCAGTCATGTCGCACCCACACCCACAACCCCACACAGTTCTGTGCCCTTTCCCTAAATTAGTGAAACAGGCAGTTCGATGTATAAATGTTTGCAAGTTGTTTTAATTTACAGCTTTTCTAAGTGTAGAATGTAAGATTCCTTGCACCGTTTGTTTGTTTGTTTGTTTGTTTGTTTGTTTGTTTGTTTGTTTGCTCAGTATTTGTTGTCTTCTCTAATTAAAGAGAGCAGAGTGGCCCTAATAGGGCAAGGCTTGCTTGGGAGAAAACAAAGAGGGATAGGATCCTGCACTTCACAATACAAATTTGTGTGTGTGCTTGTGTTCTGCTTTCTTTATGCATCCGGGTCACAAAGGGAGAATATGCAACTTAGCATATTAAAACCATTTCCCCCAACCAAGGATTTGAATTGCCAAAAAAAGATGTCAGACTGTTTTTGTATGCCACTACAGTGGCAAGACTTTTATTAGCCCAAAATTGGAAATTGCAAGAGATACCAACAATAGAAGATTGGCAGATGAAGATGATGGATTTTTTGGAGCTGGTCGACCTGACTGGAAGAATCTGCGACCAGAAAGAAGAGGAGACACAAGAGGAAAGAGGACTGGAAGAATTTTAAAGAATATTTGGCTCAATATTCAAGAGCCAGTGTGATGTAGTGGTTAAGAGTGGTGGACTCGTAATCTGGTGAACCGGGTTTGATTCCCCGCTCCTCCACATGCAGCTGCTGGGTGACCTTGGGCCAGTCACACTTCTCTGAAGTCTCTCAGCCCCACTCACCTCACAGAGTGTTTGTTGTGGGGGAGGAAGGGAAAGGAGAATGTTAGCCGCTTTGAGACTCCTGAAGGGGAGTGAAAGGCGGGATATCAAATAAAAAAATTTTTTTTAAAAATTCTAACATAAGATTAAGAGAAATTTCTTGGAAGTAATAATTAGGCTTAGGGGTAGAATAAGAATATGTTGTTAAACATTAAGGATTAACATTTTAATAAAGGAGAAGAAGTTATTAAATGTAAGAAGTTAATATTATTAGAAATATGAATTTGGAGAACTGCTAAACAGGAGATGTAATGAAATTCAGTTAGAGGGGATTCGAGGAAGTCAGTTATCAATGAAATGGAATTAGATTTTGGAAGTAAAAAATTCTTTTTTGTGTGTCTTTTCTATGTTGTTTTTGTGTATTGCAATGTTTTTCTTCCTTTTTCTTTTTTTTATGTGATAAATGTGAAAATCAATAATTTTTTTGGGGAAAAACCAAAACATTTCCGCCACCCTTAAGGCAAAATTATTTTATTTTACTCCAGCCTCTTAGAACAGAGTCTGGCTGCTTATGTGCTGGCGGGAATGATCTGATGTGCAAGAAGTTTCTGCTCGTCGCTGAAACTTTTCCCACAGTGGATTCTCTGATGTCTAGTGAGGCTGGATTCAAAAGCAAAGCTTGCCCAGCAGAATGGACACTTGAATCTTGCGTCCCCTGCATGGACCCTCCGGTGCCGGCTGAGACTTGACTTGTAACTGAAGCTTTTCTCACAGTCCACACACTTGAAAGGTTCTTCCCCTGCATGGATCGTCTGATGAATAGCCAGATTCGAGCTCCGCCTGAAACTTTTCCCACAATCGACACACTTGTGTGGCTTCTTCCCGTGGTGGAGCCTCTGGTGCCGTGCAAAGTTCTGGCTGTGGTCAAAGCTCCTCCCGGACATGTGGGGCTTTCCCCCCGTGTGGATCCTCTGGTGCGCAATGAGGCTCGTGCTCCAGCGGAACCTCTTCCCGCAATCCGGGCACTTGTAGGGCTCCTCTCCCGTGTGGATTCTCTGATGTCGGAGAAGGTTTGACTTGCGGCTGAAGCCTTTTCCGCAAACACCGCAGGTGCTCTGCTTCTTCTCCAGCCGCGGTTTCTGATGGGCCGGGAGCTCGTAGAACGCTCCAAACTGGCTTAGCTGGCCGGCTACGGGTCTCTGGTTCCACATCTCCGTTCGATTCACCCCCTCGAGGACGTCTTCTCGGTTCTCAGTGTCAGCTTCCTCCTCTCCGCTCTTAATTCCTCCCGACCACACCTCATGCGATTCCCAATCCTCGGTTCCCCAAGCATCATCTGTTGGAATAAAATAATAATAATAATAATAATAATAATAATAATAATAATAATAATAATTTATTTATACACCACCCATCTAGCTGCGCTTCCCCAGCCACTCTGGGCGGCTTCCAAAAAAAATTACAATACTGTAATACATCAAACATTAAAAGCTTCCCTAAACAGGGCTGCCTTCAGATGTCTTCTAAAAGTCTGGTAGTTGTTGTTCTCTTTGACATCTGGTGGGAGGGCGTTCCACAGGGAGGGCGCCACTACCGAGAAGGCCCTCTGCCTGGTTCCCTGTAACTTGGCTTCTCGCAATGAGGGAACCGCCAGAAGGCCCTCGATGCTGGACCTACAGCAGAAGTCCCATTAAAGGAAGAATGGATACTAAAACTTATGGAATATGCCGAAAGAAGAATGGAGGATGAAGCTGATGGACTATGCAGAATCAGGTAAACTAACAGGAAGGATTCGAAACCTGCGGGATCAGAGATTCTTCGAGGACTGGAGTAAATATATGAACTATTTGAAAAGTAATTGTAATGAACAGATTATGCTAGTAGGATTGCAAGATGTTTTGTGAGGTGGAGTATTCAAAATATTACAAGAAAGACTATGAAAAGAGTTATTAGTTAAGGATAATTAAATGCAATATAAAAATTAAGGAACGCAGAATAAGTTATAAAGAATGGAAAATCATCAGAGGTGTCAACGGAAGTCAAAAACATTGTATAAGATGAGAAGATAGGTTGTATGACTGTTGGAACTGATATATTTAAAAAATTTTAAAAAATGTATATAAAAAAACAAAAAAACCTTATGGAATATGCAAAAATGGCAAAACTTAGTGGGAGAATAAAAAAATCGAGCTGACAAACTTTTTATAAAAGAATGGAAATGGTTTATTGAATATTTACAGATAAATTGTGAACAGATAAAACCATTAGCAGGATTATTGTAATAACCTGCAGTTTTATAAGGGTATATAGTTACAGTAGATAATTAAAGGAGCAAATTAAATGAATTTGGATATGCAGAAGATATTAAGCAACCGCAGAAAGAGGGGGAAGGAAGTCAAATTTTGAAATGTTAAATTAATTGTGAAACTAATGAAATGTATAAATTTGAAAAATATAAATAAACTTTTAAAAAGGACAGAAGAGAAGAGAAGGGAAAGGAATCCTATTGGGTCAGCTGAGACACCAGCACCTTATGGCCCCTTCCAGCTGGTCTTAAGAACAGCTTTGTAACTAAGTTGTGTGTTGTCCTCTTCCCTCCTAAACCCTCTTCCTTTTGTGCCATGTCTTTCAGACTGTAAGCTTGAGGGCAGGGGCTGCAATGTTAACAATCTTTGTAAGTCACTCTGGCAACCTTTGTAATCATGCAGGAGTGCTTGGCTGCCTGTCGTTTTTTTCATAGATTCGTAGAATCTTAAGAGATGGTAGGGACCTTGTGGGTCATTTAGTCCAACTCCCTGCAATACAGGAATCTCAACTAGGAATCTCAGTCTCCTCCTCCCTCCCAATCCCTCTTCCTTTTGTGCACTGTCTTTCAGATTCTCCCATTACAGATCTCTGTTAGCCACTCTGGGGACCCTTTTCAGCTGAAGAGAAAGGTAAATATCCTTCAGGTAAAGGAAATAAATATTTGAAATACCACACTATAGATGCTGACCCAGAGAAATGGCATAATCTCCGCTCTCCTGTTTGATCTCCCCACGGAGGAGGCCCTGTCCAGACTCAGATGACGCCTGTTCCTCTTCATCATCAGGAAATTTCAGGACTTGGGACAGGCCCGACACCTGAAATAGTTGGCAGCGTTTTCAGTTTGTTTTGCAAAGGTCTCTGCCGGCTAAGAGAACTCAGTCTATGCTTCTTCACTGAATTTAAAAAACTTATTCTGCCACCTTTCAGGGCAGAGGCTCCCTGAAATATACTCGGAGTCGAGTGTGGATTTCATGCTCTTTATGCAGCTCATAGTAGTGAGGAATGGAGGTGAGGGACACGGGTGGGGCTGTGGGTTAAACCACAGAGCCTAGGACTTGCCGATCAGAAGGTCGGTGGTTCGAATCCCCGCAACGGGGTGAGCTCCCGTTGCTCTGTCCCTGCTCCTGCCAACCTAGCAGTTTGAAAGCACCTCAAAGTGCAAGTAGATAAATAGGTACCACTCCGGCGGGAAGGTAAACGGCGTTTCCGTGCGCTGCTCTGATTCGCCAGAAGTGGCTTAGTCATGTTGGCCAGATGATCCGGAAGCTGTACGCCAGCTCCCTCGGCCAGTAAAGCGAGATGAGCACCGCAACCCCAGAGTCAGCCACGACTGGACCTAATGGTCAGGGGTCCCTTTACCTTTACCCTTTAGTGAGGAATGGCAGTTTCCCCGAACTGTCTGCTTTATATACATTATTTACAAAATGGGCCCCACGTGATTGGCTAATTCCGGGATTCTCCTGTAGGCCAATCAGGTTGCGGATTCACTTCCACCTGGAGTTGGATTGGGTGGTTCCTGCGGATCAATAAGACTGCTGCATTCTGGATCCTATTGTTCTAGGACCAATCAGACTGCTGGAATTTGGATCCTATTCAACTCAGTACATAACACCACCCAAGACAGCTAAGAAAAAGACAATTCAAACCATTAAACCAGGCTTCCTCAACTTTGGCCCTCCAGATGTTTGGAGACTACAATTCCCATCATCCCTGACCACTGGTCCTGCTAGCTAGGGATCATGGGAGTTGTAGGCCAAAAACATCTGGCGGGCCGAGGTTGATGAAACCTGCGTTAAACAATTGATTTGTTGAAGTACATATTAGATACAAAAATAAATAATACAACGATAAATGTCTGGGTGGAGATTCAAGTAAGTTGTGTGTATAGAACAAGGTCCACTCACACAACAGGGCTTCCCCTGCCCCTCCCCCCCACAAGCCCAGTGTTGTGTACTGAGTTGAATAGGATCCAAATTGCAGCATTCTGATTGGTCCTAGAACAATAGGATTCAGAATGTAGCAGTCTGATTGGTCCTAGAACAATAGGATTCAGAATGTAGCAGTCTGATTGGTCCTAGAACAATAGGATCCAGAATGTAGCAGTCTGATTGGTCCTAGAACAATACGATTCAGAATGTAGCAGTCTGATTGGTCCTAGAACAATAGGATCCAGAATGTAGCGGTCTGATTGATCCACAGGAGCCACCCAATCCAAGGTGGAAGTGAATCCGCAACCTGATTGGCCTACAGGAGAATCCTGGAATTAGCCAATCACATGGGGCCCATTGTGTAAATAATGTCTATAAAGCAGACATTTCGGAGGAACTTCCATTCCTCCTCACTGCTATGAGCTGAATAAAGAGCATGAAATCCACACTCGACTCCGAGTATATTTCACCCCCCAAATCTGCTCTGGAGGGTTGAGGGAACCCCCTAAACTTGTAGGAGAACGAGAGGAAAGTTCTGCTGTGTGAACAGACTTTGTTCCGTACATGCACATCCCACTTAGCGCCAAGTTGAATTCCACCCTATATGTATAGCTTTTCAAAGGACTGTAGAGTTGGAAGGGAACCCGAGGGTCATCTAGTCCAACCCCCTGCAATGCAGGAATCTTTTGCCCAGGTGCGTCTTGAACCCACAACCCTGATATCAACAATCTCATGCTCTACAAACAGAGCTATCCCAAGGTGTTCAGGTCACCTGGTCCACAGGGCCCAGGTGAGCACACCCTCCCTCACCTGTTCTTCCTCCTCTTCTCTTTGCTCCAGAAGGAGCTCCTCGGCCAGGGCCACCGCCTGGGAACAGGTCTCCGGGCCTCCTTCCTGGACCCAGCTCCGCATCTCCGGCGGCAGGACGGCCAGGAACTGCTCCAGGATCACCAGCTCCAGGATCTGCTCCTTGGTGTGCCTCTCCGGCTTCAGCCACCGGTGGCACAGGTACCAGAGGCGGCTGCAGACCTCATGGGGGCCCTCGGCCTCCTGGTAGCGGAACCGGCGGAAGCTCTGGCGCTGGGCCTCTGCACCGAGGGCAGCTGGGGAGCCAGCCCCCTGCTCTGCCATAATCCGCCTGCCGATGGAACGATGGGGAAGGAAGATTTTGCCGCCACCCCACAGCACAGTCTGTGGGTCTCCCCGGTCCGACCCTGGGAACCGCGAGGCCTTCAGGAACGCCTGCCACTGGGCTTCCCAGTGCCGAGACAACACCCCCTGGGTCGGTTCCTGCTTCATCTGTTCCACGGTCCACCTCAGAAACTGCCCCATGGCGCCCGCTTGGCCTTCTTCCTCGCTCTCAGGGGTCAAGCCCATTTGAAGCCACCGCTCTAACGCAGCTGGGAACTGAAGGCAGGAGGCGGAGGGTTCCCCGGCTCCTGCTAGAGCCATTTCCGCTTGCAGGGAGGATTCGAACGCAGCTCTGTCCCTCACTGGTGTGTGGTGGGGCAGAGGGCAGATGAGGAAGATGGGCCTGCCCTTGGCCTTCCACCCAGAGCTATTTTTCTAGAAAAAGAGGGGCCGGAGCTCACCGTGAACTTGGAAAAGGGTCACCCACATCCCAAGGCATGACTCTTGATCTCAGGGTCATGGGTTAGAGTTGGGTTGGATTAGATGACCCTTGGGGTCATTCCAAACTCTACAATTCTATGAATTCTATGTGGGGGGGGGGACGGGGACTCCTTTCTGATACAATTCAGAAAGAGGGGGTGCCTGCTACTCTCAGGAACTTCCGAAGCTGCCTTATACCGAGTCGGGCTACTGGCTTATTACTGTCAACTCTGACTGGCAGCAGCTGTCCAGAGTTTCAGGGCAGGGAGTCTCTCTCCCAGCCCTGGCGATTGAACATGGGAATTTTCTGCATGCCAAGCAGCACATGCTCTACCCACTAGGCAGCACTTTCTGAGCACGCACCTCATTCATTGCACCCCATGCACCAACCTCCTAGCAATGCAAAAAATAAATCTCAGCCAGGCAGCATTTTAGCTGCAAAGCCGGGCAAGGAAATGCATGGAAGGCTGTCCTCTGTCCTGCCCCACTCCTCCCCTCACATTTTTTCTTGCCTCGCTAGGAATTAAGCCGCGGATGTTGATTTAACCATTAGCCAGCCATCTACCTCTATACTGCCAGCACGGACTGGCAGCAGCTCCCTAGTTTTGCAGCCCTACCTAGAGATGCCGGGGATGCATGCAAAGCAGACGCTCTGCCACTGATCAATGCCCCTTGCTGCTCTCCTGTAGCGATAAAAAGCATTGCAAAAACAGCTCGCTGCTTGGGAGGCTGCTGGTCCTAATGCAAATTGCTCTGTTAGCTTCTGGGTCCGGTCTTTGCTCCTTCAAAGGGTTAAATCCACCGAGCTCCGTTTCTTAGAGCGGCCCAGGAAATTTGGATGGGGGAAGTAAACAATGAGGACAACTTCCTGGGTCTAAGCCCCGCCCTCCTCCTGGCATTAGACTCCTGCAGAAGACAGACAGGTGGGTGATTGAAGCCATAAACTGAAAGCTAGGATCATTCATAGTGGCGTGGTGGAAGGGAATTAATCCATGCAATGCAAAATAGGGAGGGGAAACCATTTAAAAATAGTAGCCGGGCTCAGATTCATTCTACCAGAGCCAACCTTTCTCTAGATCATTTGGAAAAATGAAATGTGAGGGTGCACATTTCTTTTTCTGAGTCTCGACAGGGGCTGTGGGCAGATGACCTGGGATACTCAAAATGGCACTTGCTCAAAAATCCCAGAGTGATCTGAGAGTGATTTCAATACTGCACTTGAAAAATTAGCGCAAATTAAAACAAGGCGATTTTGAATAAATTAGAGTATACTGTGCTATCATTAAAGGCAAAAATGAAAAATAAAAAGTCCCAGAGTGGCCACAGATCTAAAAATGTCAGTAACCTCTACTGCGTAGGAGGCAAATGATAATAATTTATTATAATAATTTGTTATTTATACCCTGCACATCTGGCTGAGTTTCCCCAGCCACTCTGGGGGCTTCCAGTCAAGTGTTAAAAGCAATACAGCATTAAATATTAAAAACTTCCCTAAACAGGGCTGCCTTCAGATGTCTTTTAAAGATAAGATAGCTGCTTATTTCCTTCACATCCGGTGGGAGGGTGTTCCACAGGGCGGGTGCCACTACCGAGAAGGCCTTCTTCCTGGTTCCCTGTAACCTCACTTCTCGCAATGAGGGAACCGCCAGAAGGCCCTCGGCGCTGGATCTCAGTGTCCGGGCTGAGCCAAGGGGGTGGAGAAGCTCCTTCAGGTATACAGGACCGAGGCTGTTTAGGGCTTTCAAGGTCAGCACCAATGGTTTGAATTGTGCTCGGAAACGTACTGGGAGCCAATGCAGATCGCTCAGGACCGGTGTTATATAGTCCCGGCGGCCACTCCCAGTCACCAGTCTAGCTGCTGCATTCTGGATTAGTTGCAGTTTCCGGGTCACCTTCAAAGGTAGCCCCACGTAGAGCGCATTGCAAGTAGTCCAAGCGGGAGATAACTAGAGCATATGCACCATTTCTGGCAAGACAGTCCATGGGCAGGTAGGGTCTCAGCCTGCGTACCAGATGGAGCTGGCAGACACCCTGGACACAGAATTAATCTGCTCCTCCATGGACAGCTGGGAGTCCAAAATGACTCCCAAACAATTCATCAGGAAACTTCTTACTGATCTGTAACCTATTTTATTTCTCTCCGACTTGAGCAGGAGAAATGGCCATGGAGGAACGGAGAACGCGGCTCGTCTGCCCAAGTTTCAAGGTCCCAGGAATCAAAATGGAGAAGCTGGACTCGGCAGGCCCTGGCCAACGAGAAGCAGCAGGAGGAATCCCTCACACCGTTGAGGCCCAGAGTCTGAAGGAGTTCCTTTGGTGGGCTGCTCCTCAGCAGATGAAGCGGGAGCCGGTTTGCTGGGATGCCCAGTGGCAGGACTTCCTGAAGGCTGTGCAGTTCCCTCGCTCTGGACAAAGGGATCCACAGCTGGGGGAATCCACCCTGCAGGCGGACAACGGCAAGGCGTTGGTGGGCACTGCTGGGCGCGGCCCGTGGCTTCTGGAGGAGAGAGGGAGGTGGCTCTTGCCAAGGCCCAGCAGAAAAGCCCATCCAGCCTGCGTTCAAATGGCGTCCAGTGGCCAACGGGACGAGGGGGATTTTGCCAGGACAGAGGCCAACCGCCAGCGGTTCAGGCGCTTCCTCTATGAGGAGGCCACGGGGCCGCAGGAGGCATGCGGGCAACTCCGGCAGCTGTGCCGTCTGTGGCTGGAGCCAGAGAGACGGTCCAAGGAGCAGGTCCTGGAGTTGGTGGTCCTGGAGCAGTTTCTGAGCATCCTCCCCCAGGAGATGCAGGGCTGGGTCCGCGGAGAGGAACCAGTGACCAGCTCCCAAGCAGCAGGCCTGGCGGAGGATTTCCTGAGGAGGCAGCTCAATGCTGAGAGGCTGGAGCGACAGGTGAGGAGCCAGAGTATAAGCTTAATGTCCTGTTTCTTTTTTCTTTCTCTCTTTTTAATTTTTTTTAAAAAAATTATTAGATGTTACAAAAAAAGGAAAAGAAAAAAAGGAAATAGAAACAATACATAGGTAAAGGTAAAGGGACCATTAGGTCCAGTCATGACCGACTCTGGGGTTGCGGCGCTCATCTTGCTTTAATGGCCGAGGGAGCCGGTGTACAGCTTCCGGCTCATGTGGCCAGCATGACTAAGCCGCTTCTGGTGAAGCAGAGCAGCGCACGGAAACGTGTTTACCTTCCCGCCAGAGCAGTACCTTTTTATCTACTTGCGCTTTGACGTGCTTTCGAACTGCTAGGTTGGCAGGAGCAGGGACCGAGCAATGGGAGCTCACCCTGTCGCGGGGATTTGAATCACCAACCTTCTCATCGGCAAGTCCTAGGCTCTGTGGTTTAACACACAGCGCCACCCGCGTTCCTCTAAATTTTATTAGATGTTACCAAAAAAATGGAAAAGAAAAAAAGGAAATAGAAACAATACATAACCATACATAAAAACATACATAATTTTCCAGAATGCAGACTAGAAAAGAAGAAAGACGAAAAAGAAAAGAAAGAAAAGAAAGAAAGAATGAAGAGAAAAAATACTTTTCATAATAATTCCAAATTCATACTTCAAAGATTACAATTTATAAATCCTAGTTAAAATATTATAAAAGACTTCCACCACATTCACCACATGGCTCTTGGTTATCTAATTCACCTTTACATCTGTTTCTTCTTTCTTCGGTATGTTGTATCTAATCGTTTGACAATTGTGAACAGTAATCAGCAAAACTGTTCCAGAAAAGAAGTTCGGTAATATTCTGCCAGAAAACATCGCTTAGTGTAAAATGACAGTAGTTCTTCTTTTAAAACCCCCTCAAAACTTACTTGAATTTGCTTTGCAGAGCATAGCCATTGCGGCTAGTGGCCACTGATAGCTTTCTCCTCCATGAATCTGTCTAATCCTTTTTAAAGCCATCCCAGTTGGTGACTATTAACGTCTCCTGTGAGATTGAGTTCCGTAGCTTAAAGCAAATTGCTCTGCAAATAAGCACCGCGAAGATTGCACAGCCTGTCTTGCTGTTTACCCCAACACCCATGGGAAAGAATGTATGCTCTAGTTATCTCCCGCTTGGACTACTGCAATGCGCTCTACATGGGGCTACCTTTGAAGGTGACCCAGAAACGACAACTAATCCAGAATGCGGCTGCCAGACTGGTGACTGGGAGCGGCCGCTGAGACCATATAACACTGCTCCTGAAAGATCTATATTGGCTCCCAATATATTTCCAAGCACAATTCAAAGTGTTGGTGCTGACCTTTAAAGCCCTAAATGGCCTCGACCCAGGCAGAGGGCCTTCTCGGTGTTTTAAGTATGTTTTAAAGCAGGGTTGTAAGTTTTTCTTGATTTTGCTGCTTTATCTTTTGTAAGTGGCATATGGATTTTATGAACTAAATAAGCAAAAGAGACCCTCTCTGCTCTTTCAGAAACTGGAGCCCTACAAGGAAGTCGTGGTGGACTTCCCCGAGAAAGAGGAGGTCCCGCCATGCCTTGAGCAAAGAGGACGCCTCTTCAGGGAAGCCACGCAGGAGTATATCGAGGGCAGCATGCAACAAGGTCAGGCACTATTATTATTAATAATTTTATTTGCGCCCAACCCATCTGACTGCGTTGCCCCAGCCTATCTGGCTAGTTTCCACCATATACGGAAACATAATTAAACATCATACATTAAAAACTTCCCTACAGATGTTTTCTAATCTCCTTGACATCTGATGGGAGGGTTTTCCACAGGATGGGCGCCACCACCGAGAAGGCCCTCTGCCTGGTTCCCTGCAACCTCACTTCTTGCAGGGAGGAAACTGCCAGAAGGCCCTTGGAGCTGGACCTCAGTGTGGGTTGAACCAGTGTTTCCCAACCGGTGTTCCGCGGCACACTAGTGTGCCGCGAGACGTTGCCTGGTGTGCCGTGGGAGGGAGGCGGGCGAGTCGGGCGGCGAGAGGCGGGGCGGCGGCGGCGAGGATCCGCGTCGAGCCGGGGGCGGCTCCGCGGTGGTGGTGCCGAGGTTTCTCTCTCCATTCTCCCCTCACACACACACACAGGAAATAACACAGGATCAGCTGACAGGACCCGGCCAATGGGGCGGCGGCGGGGCAGCGCGTGCAAAAGGGAGGAGCGCGAGACAGCGGACGAGGAGGAGGCCGGCATGTCCGGGCAGCAGCAGCAACAACAGCAGCAGCAACTCCCGGCGACGGCTCCTAAAGCCCCGGGCAACCCTACTCCCTCACCGGCCTTGGCCGCCCTCCTGCTCCACCCGCCGCCGCCTCCCCCGCCGCCGCCGGCCACCTCGGCCCCGCCGCCGCCCCCTCCTCCGCCCGCTATCGCCGCCACCACCACCACAGCCGCCGCCGCCTCAGCTGGGCCCATGCCTGCCGGGAGCGGCGGCAGCAGCAGCAGCGCCCCGGTGCCCTTCCCTTCCGGCGTGACGCTGCGCGCTGACGTCACGGGGCTGTAATGGTGGTGTGCCTCAAGATTTTTTTCATCAAACAAGTGTGCCTTTGCCCAAAAAAGGTTGGGAAACACTGGGTTGAACGATGAGGGTGGAGACACTCCTTCAGGTATACTGGGCCGAGGCCGTTTAGTGCTTTAAAGGTCAGGACCAACGGTTCGAATTGTTATCACATGGTGCTAATAACCCCAAGTTTGGGGGTTCAATACCTATATGGGCCACCTGTGCAGTTGGAGGTGCCCTGCTCTGCTTTAAACTGTAGCACAGAGTCTAACAGCACCTCTTTAATATTGTTATAGATTTGTAACCATATGGACCTGGCATTTCATGGCAAATTTAGCTTGTCCAAAACAGGCAGAGCACCACCTTCCAGTCTAGAGAAACCAAACACCTCTGTCTTACACAGGAACATAGGAAGCTTACTTATACTGAGTCAAATCATTGGTCCACCAAGCTTAGTACTGTATACACTGACTGGCAGCAGCTGGGGGTGAGATTCCAGTAGGGGACTTTCCCAGCCCTAACTGGAGATTCTGAGTATTGAATCTGGGACCTTCTTTCGCTGAGCTATGGTCCTACAGGCTGTAACTGTGCCCCTGGCGGACCAGGTGCGCAGCCTAGGAGTCATTTTGGACTCAGAGCTGTCCGTGGAGGTGCAGGTCAATCCTGTGTCCAGGGCAGCTGTCTACAAGCTCCACCTGGTACGCAGGCTGAGACCCTACCTGCCCGCAGACTGTCTCGCCAGAGTGGTCCATGCTCAGGTTATCTACCGCTTGGACTACTGCAATGCACTCTATGTGGGGCTACCTTTGAAGGTGACCCGGAAACTACAACTAATCCAGAATGCGGCAGCCAGACTGGGAACTGGGAGTGACTGCCGAGACCATATAACATCGGTCCTGAAAGACCTACATTGGCTCCCAGTACATTTCTGAGCACAATCCAAAGTGTTGGTGCTGACCTTTACCACCACCTCCTCCTCCTCCTCCTCCTCCTCCTCCTCCTCCTCCTCCTCCTCCTCCTCCTCCTCCTCCTCCTTCTTCTTCTTCTTCTTCTTCTTCTTCTTCTTCTTCTTCTTCTTCTTCTTATTATTATTATTATTATCGTCGTCATCATCACTAGGCTGAGTTTCAGTTTGTTTACTCCTGTCCAGTCTGTTACTTATTTCACCCTTTAAAAAATATGTTGCAGGTATTGACCCCGAAGAAAAGCCAGAGAATTGTGCAGAAAAGCCCAGGCAACCCCAACCCGTTGAGAGCTCTTTGTGGGAAGCCGAAATCAACGCTGTGCAGATCCAGAGCCATGCGGGGGAATTCCTCGAAAGCAGAGGAAGAACCCGCGTAGGAGAGAAGCCGTACAAGTGCCCGGAGTGCGGGAAAAGCTTTCTGTACGGCTCGGATCTCATCAAGCATGAGAGGACACACACCGGGGAGAAGCCGTTCGCCTGCACAGACTGTGGGAAACGCTTCAATCAGAGCTCGCACCTCATCTCCCACGAAAGGGTCCACACAGGAGAGAAGCCCTACAAGTGTCTGGCATGCGGGAAGAGCTTTGGTTGGCGGTCGGACCTTGTAAGACATCAGAGAATCCACACAGGGGAGAAACCCTACATTTGCCCGGATTGTGGGAGGAGCTTTAGCGCCAGCTCAGACCTTACTAGGCATCAGAAAACCCACACAGGAGACAAATCCTACAAATGCGTGGCCTGCGGGAGAATGTTTAGCGGGCGATTGCAGGTTGCTAGTCACCAGAGACTCTGCACCGGGGGGAATTGCTGAAACCAGGAAAATGCCCATAGAAAAGGGCATTCTTGCGACTAAACAGTGAGCAGTCTTTTTTGCGTGACAAGCGGGGTATATTTCTTCAAGGAGGGGTCCACAGTAGTCTGTGGTTTGCTCTGTTTCCTAGCAAAATTTTGTACGTTGAATCAAGATTTCTGGTGTGCTTAATAAAAATGACTTTTTTTAAAAAAAAAGCTTTCTTTGCTGAAGTTTTCAACAGAACGATAACTTTCCCCTGAAATCTTGGAACCCGTTGAAAGGACCTCTTTTAGAAGAGGGCAGGGCCTTGAAACATCACCCACACAATGCTTTGTAATGTGTAAATTAAAGCTCAGTTGCTGCCATTTGTAGACTAATTTGTAGACACTGGTCCTGAAAGACCTACATTGGCTCCCAGCATGTTTCCAAGCACAATTCCAAGTGCTGGTGCTGACCTTGAAAGCCCTCAACGGCCTCGGCCCTGTATACCTGAAGGAGCGTCTCCACACCCATCATTCGGCCTGGACAACAACAACAAATAAATTCATAATAATAGTAATACAGTGGTACCTCGGGTTAAGTACTTAATTCATTCCGGAGGTCCATTCTTAACCTGAAAATGTTCTTAACCTGAAGCACCACTTTAGCTAATGGGGCCTCCCGCTGCTGCCGCCGCATGAATTCTGTTCTCATCCTGAAGCAAAGTTCTTAACCTGAGGTAATATTTCTGGGTTAGCAGAGTCTGTAACCCGAAGTGTATGTAACCTTGAAGCGTATGTAACCCGAGGTACCACTGTAATGATAATAAATAAATAAATAAATATGCAAATAAACAAACAAAAATAAAATAAAAACAATTTCCAGAGGGGTGCCATGTTCTCTCTCGCAGCAAATTCAGAATATTGTGGCATCTATTTCCCCCTGGCACAAGCTCTCAGTCCCACTACCCTCACTTGTCCTGAATAAAAGCTCATGCTATAATAAATGACCCTCCGACTGTTCAGTTCCACAAGACTCTAGAAAGAAATGCATAAGTAAGATTGAAAAAGGAAACAGAAACAACCACGAGGAGAGAAAAAAAGGCGATTTGCTGCTTTGCAAACAGAGATGCGAGGAAAAAAGCTGGCCACTTGCAATCAGCTTCCCCAAAATCCCACCCTAAAAAAGCCCAGCTGGTACAAGACTCTGCAGATTCCATGGTCTCAGCAGAGTCCTAGAGTGGCCCAAAACCATAAAGGTCATAGAGTTGGGGTTGCCCACTTTTCCGGTTTCCGGTTCCGCGCCGGGTCAGAGCGTTGAGATCCGTTTCCGGGAGCGATATCGCCAGTTGCAGAGCGCGCGGGAAGAGCGGTTGCGACCAGGTAGGTGAGTTGCAGAGAGGATAGTTCCGTAATAATAATAATTATTATTATTAATAACAGCAATAAAAATAAGAATTTCTGGCAATAATAAGGATAAGAGAGAGGTGAGCAGATCTGATCCTGTCTGCCAGCAAAGCCCCACTGAATTCAACGGGGCTGGCTCCCTAGAGAGGCTGCTTAGGATTGCTGCCACGTTTTTACCCGGAAGTAAGGCCCCGTGGGATTCAATGGGGCTCCTTCCCAAGTAAGCGCCTGCAGGGTTGCAGGTTGTAATCCTGTACCCGCTTCTCTGGGAATAAGCCCCCGTTGAACTTCGTGGGGCTCGCCTCTGAGCGGACATGGAGAGAATTGGGCTCGAAATTTAGAAACCATGTGGGGTTTGTGGGGGTGTTTACCCCGCGCCATATCGACTGGGGAGATCGCCTCCATTCCTAAACTGATCCTAAAAGGATTCCCCTCTTTGGTTTCCTAAATAGATTGGGACTAGATTTGGGATGTCGTGTTTTCCATTTCCCAAAGGAGCTGGGAAGCGTCCCGCGTTAATGTTAGCTTGTATCCTGGCATGTAGATTTTTTTAAGTCTCTTCTCTCTGTGACTTTTAACTTATTTTAAACTGTTTTTTTCCGTTCTGTTTTAATTGTTGAAACCTGTCCTGTGACCTTGGTGTGGAGGTCAGGTAATAAATCATAGTAAGTCCTACTCAGGGTGGACCCATTAAGTTAGTCATGTCTATTATGTTGCCTATCTGTTGTTTTTTTAAAAAAATATATTTATTAGGTTTTTGCAGGAAAAAAACACACAAAAAAACACATAACAACCACAAATATAAAAAGAAAACAGATCAAAACAACAGAGTACAGAAAAATAAGATTCCACCCAACAATATAAAAAACATAAAAACTCCAACTTTTAAAATCCTACTTAATTAACTTTCTTTCTTGACTTCCTCGCGCCTCCCTTTTTTGTATTCCTCTTTGCCCAATCAGATACAGCAAATCCTTGCCCTCTTTCAAAACCCATTTCTAATTATTAAATTCATTCTATTATGTCTCCAATCTTTCCTCCTTATACTTAAACACCTTTAAAATATTATTTACTTTCGACATAATATAGCTTTAGTCTTTCACCCTTTTCTGTTACGTTTTTGCATACTTTTTTTTAAACTGTATCACTAATGCCATATTATTTTCATATCCAACATCGTTTTAACATTCATAAACTTTGCAGTGTTTCTGCAGATAGTCTTTAAACTTCTTCCAGTCCTCTTCCACTAACTCTTCTCCCAGGTATTATGTTGCCTATCTGGAGGGTGTTCAGTTGGTGGGAGGCTGTTCTAAAAGCGCATTCCCCCCCCCCCTAAAAAAAATAAGATTCCTTGGCAGATTCCTGTATCTACAATTCAGTGTTTACTTGGCAGTTTTTATTTTTATTATTTATATTATTATTAATTGAATTAATCTTGTTGAGTTCAGTGGGGCTATGTGTTTAGAATTTTCAGTCCCCGTGAAAGCAAACCACTAAAATTTTGTTACTTGCCTATGATACTCAAACTCAAAAATGTTTAAACATTGTATTATTATTATTTTCTTTTTTATATAAGAATATGTCGTTGATAAAAATGTAAAACTCAATAAAAATTACAGTGGTACCTCGGGTTACAGACGCTTCAGGTTACAGACTCCGCTAACCCAGAAATAGTACCTTGGGTTAAGAACTTTGCTTCAGGATGAGAACAGAAATTGCACGGCGGCAGCAGGAGGCCCCATTAGTTAAAGTGGTGCTTCAGGTTAAGAACAGTTTCAGGTTAAGAATGGACCTCCAGAACGAATTAAGTTCTTAACCCGAGGTACCACTGTATTTTTAAAAAACAACAAAGTTTAGTGGCGACTAGTTGAAACTTTAGTTTTACCCAAATAGCAACTTCTAACTGCCATGCTGAGTTGTTGATCTGCTGTTTACAAATAAATACAGTGCACCATCTGGATACGAACTTAATTCGCCCCAGGGGTCCATTTGTTGTTGTTGTTTAGTCGTTTAGTCGTGTCCGACTCTTCGTGACCCCATGGACCAGAGCACGCCAGGCACCTCTGTCCTCCACTACCTCCCGCAGTTTGGTCAAACTCATGCTGGTAACCTCGAAAACACTATCCAACCATCTCGTCCTCTGTCGCCCCCTTCTCCTTGTGCCCTCCATCTTTCCCAGCATCAGTGTCTTCTCCAGGGAGTCTTCTCTTCTCATGAGGTGGCCAAAGTACTGGAGCCTCAGCTTCACGATCTGTCCTTCCAGTGAGCACTCAGGTCTGATTTCCTTAAGAATGGATGCATTTGATCTTCTTGCCGTCCATGGGACTCTCAAGAGTCTTCTCCAGCACCATAATTCAAAAGCATCAATTTTCGGCGATCAGCCTTCTTTATGGTCCAGCTCTCACTTCCATACATCACTACTGGGAAGACCATGGCTTTAACTATACGGACCTTTGTTGGCAAGGTGACATCTCTACTTCTCAAGATGCTGTCTAGGCCTGTCATTGCCCTTCTCCCAAGAAGCAGGCGTCTTTTAATTTTGTGGCTGCTGTCACCATCTGCAGTGATCATGGAGCCCAAGAAAGTAAAATCTCTCACTGCCTCCATTTCTTCCCCTTCTATTTGCCAGGAGGTGATGGGACCAGTGGCCATGATCTTCGTTTTTTTGATATTGAGCTTCAGACCATATTTTGCGCTCTCCTCTTTCACCCTCATTAAAAGGTTCTTTAATTCCTCCTCACTTTCTGCCATCAAGGTTGTGTCATCTGCATATCTGAGGTTGCTGATATTTCTTCCGGCAATCTTAATTCCAGCTTGGGATTCATCCAGCCCAGCCTTTCGCATGATGTATTCTGCATATAAATTAAATAAGCAGGGAGACAAAATACAGCCTTGTCGTACTCCTTTCCCAATTTTGAACCAATCAGTTGTTCCATATCCAGTTCTAACTGTAGCTTCTTGTCCCACATAGAGATTTCTCAGGAGACAGATGAGGTGATCAGGCACTCCCATTTCTTTAAGAACTTGCCATAGTTTGCTGTGGTCGACACAGTCAAAGGCTTTTGCATAGTCAATGAAGCAGAAGTAGATGTCTTTCTGGAACTCTCTAGCTTTCTCCATAATCCAGCACATGTTTGCAATTTGGTCTCTGGTTCCTCTGCCTCTTCTAAATCCAGCTTGCACTTCTGGGAGTTCTCGATCCACATACTGCTTGAGCCTGTCGCGTATTCCACGCGGCGTTTTCAGCAAAGCATTAAGAGTTCCAGGTTTTTCAGTGCAGTCCTTTTTAATGTGAGCTATACACAGGCTATATACAAAAGAAACAGTCCATACAGAGTACTTACAAATGAATACTCTCCACCACAGCACCACCACACTACAGCACAACCACCACCCACACTGTTAAACAGGCTTTCCTTTTTAAAACAGGTGATAGCCAATTACACTAATCACACTCCTGCTGAGTCACTCTGACCCAGCAGAGTATTGCATCATCCTGTTGAAGCCTGCAGACTTATCCAGTATCCTGCGAATCCCAACACTCCTCCTTAAGTCAAAGGCTTGAGACCTAATAATTCTCTTAAGTCTCGAAATTTAGGAGCATCCAAACATTTTGTATACAAATCTGCCACATTACATTTTGTGTTACAGTGCTGTACCTTTAACACATTTCTTTCCAAAGCATTTTTCACATTTCCGTATCTTATAGCAATATGTTTACTCTTGCTTTTAAAGTTCTGTTGGTTGGCAAGCTGTTGTGCAGCCATGTTGTCACTTAGCACAGTGATTGGCATTTCAGAAGGTATTCCAAGCTCTTTTGTTAGGCAAGCAAACCACTCTATTTGTGACACACATTCGCTTATGGCTGAGTACTCTGCTTCACAAGTACTTGTGGCAACAAATGTTTGTTTCTGGGATTTCCACTGAACCAGGGCATTTCCAATATATATGGCATAGCCAGTGGTAGACTTTCCATTTTCTCTGTCCCCCCAGCTGGCATCAGCGTATGCATACACTTGCTGATCATATCCTGTATCCAGCACCAGTTTGTAATCTTTTGTGCCTTTCAGATACCTTAGGATTCTTTTAAGTGCTACCCAATCTCTCTGAGCCGGGTCTGTACTTCTTCGGCTTAACATGTGCACTGCCAATGTTATGTCGGGTCTTGTCCAACAACTTAAATATAACAGAGAACCCAACAGAGAATGAAACGCTGTTGCATTCTCACATTTTTGCCCTTCTGGTTCATTTTTGTACTGGGTAGTTATGGGAGTGTCAACCTCATTTGCCCTCTCCATTCCATATGTCTTCAGTAACTTTTCGATTTTTTTCTTTCTGACTCAGAGAGTAGACGCCCTCTTCATTTCTCTGAACCTCTACTCCTAAGTAATTTTGAATCTCTCCCAAATACTTCAGTTTGTATTTGTTACCTAGGCTGTTTATAAACCAAGACACTTGCTTTTGTGTAGTTGTTATTAGACAGATATCATCAACATACAAAAGTAAATAACAAACACTTCCTTGCACCATTGCTGAATATAAACAGGAATCAGCCAGGCTTTGTTTGAATCCCATCTTTTTCAAAGTTGTGTCTATGCATTCATGCCATAGACGTGCACTTTGGTGTAAACCGTATAGTGCCCTTTGCAGTTTTAACACCATGCTGTCTTTTTCCAGCTCATAACCTGGTATTTGCTGTAAATACACCTCGGCATCAATAGGAGCATTTAAATATGCTGAGGCAACATCAAAATGATTAACTTTTAACCCTCTCAGACTTGCCATTGCTAAAACTGATTTTACTGTTTCAGCCTTTGCTGTTGGGGCAAACACTTCATCATAATGTATCATTTTCCTTTGTGTAAAGCCCCTTGCAACCAACCTGGCTTTCCTCTGACAACTACCATCAGCCAGTTTTTTTCACTTTAAAAACCCACTTACAGCTTATGGGCTTTTTACCTTCAGGCAATTCTGTAGGTACAAACACATTGTTGTTTAGCAGAGAGTTATACTCTGCCTGCATTGCCTTTAACCACGCCTCTTTCTCTAGAGTAGGTAACTCTTGCACTTCTTCAAAGTTTTCTGGCTCAGTTACACAAACCTGGTTTATGGTGGCTGGGAACCCATAACGGTCTGGAGGTTGACCTTTATTACTTCTTGCAGACCTCCTTGGTTCATTAATCTCACCCCCTGGGCTACCTTCAGGACTGCTTTTGGGGTGGATTGACTCTGTAGATCTACCTCCTCCTGTCCCTGTTGCACTTTCTTCTCTCCCCTGCTTTATGCTAGCAGCTGGAGAAAAATGCTCAACCTTTACCTCCTCCCTTTCAGTTTCTCTGGGAGAGCTGCCAATTCTCAGCTTTGTTTCAACTGCCTTATCAGGTATGCTCGGCAGTAAAACTTTTCCTGGCAGCAGGTTTGCATGTATCTTGGGCCAATTTCTTTGCTCATTAAAGCTGGCTGATCGACTATAACTCAAAAGATTTTTATCATCTTCAAACCTGTAGGCTTTCGTACCACTTTCATACCCAAGAAATAGCAACTGCTGTGCCCTTTTCCCACCTTTTCTTCGGTTCTTTACAGGTATGTCAACCCATGCCTTTGTCCCAAAGATTCTCAAATGTTGCAAACTGGGACTTTTGTTATAGAGAATTTTATAGGGTATGTCATCTAGTACCCTTGACCACAAGCGATTCCCAATATAATTTGCAGTCTTAATACTCTCAGCCCAGTACTTAATTGGAAGATTTGCATCTGCTAACAATGCTTTCATTTGTGTCTGCAAGACACCTCCCCTACGCTCTGCTACCCCGTTCTCCTGAGGCGTCGCCACATTGGTAAGCCTATGTTTAATCCCTTGGGAACGCAACCAGTTTCTTAGGGAGCTTGCCATAAACTCTCCTCCCCTGTCTGTCTGAATAGAGCACACCTTTTCGCCAAGTTGCCTTTCTACCCTTCTTACCCAGAACTTCAAAGTTTGGGCAACGTCAGACTTTTGCTTTAATGGATAGACCCAGCCAAATCTAGAATAGTCATCCACTAGGATCAAACAGTACTTGTTGTGGGAGACACTTGGTGGAAAAGGACCAGTTACATCAGCATGAATCAACTCCAGTGGTTTTTTGGTTTCTCTCTGGCTTGCTCTTGCTACTGGGCAAGCCCTGCTTTTAACCTCCTTGCAGATATTGCAGTCTAAGTAATTATCACAACTTTTAACGTTTTTCATCCCCCCACACAACTCCAATGTTTTGTTCAGCACCTTATAGCTTGCATGAGCCAGACGCCTGTGCAGGAGATGAATACACATATCATGGGTTGGGACATTTTGCACATTCGCAACCTTAGACTCACACTGCAGTACATACATATTAGCTTTAAGGTTAGCATTTGCCAGCACTGCCCCATTTTGCTTTATCTGGCACTGATCTCCCACAAAGTTTACTTCGAAGCCTGCTTTTGCCAAGTCAGGAATGCTCAGGAGATTGTTTTGCAAACTAGGCACACACAACACATTCCTGAATGTGTGTCCCAGCTGTGGGAACACAACCTCCCCTTCACAAACCACATTAGCTTTCTGGCCCGTAGCAAGACTTACATGTTTTTTGTTTGAAGCCCTAGCATCAGTTAGCAGTCCTTTTCTTTTACAAAAGGTTTGAGAAGCTCCACTGTCCAGAACCCACAGCTCTTCATTTTCTTGACCATCTGCAGACACCCAAGCGGTAGACTCCCTCTGCTGCCACTTGTGCTTCTGCTGTTTTTGTTGTTTTCTTGGGCAGTCCCGCAGCAGATGTCCACTGGACTTGCAGCAAAAACACCTTTTTACTTTGTTGACCACCGGCTGGTCCGCAGCAGCTCCTCCTGGCTGTTTCTCCGGCTCCCGACACCTCTGCTCTTCCCGGCTGTTGTTCCCTCTGGGATGCTCCAACAGCTGGGCTGAGGTCATCTTTCGCTCTGCACGCCTGTCCTCCTCTGCATACAACCGTCCGGTAACGTATTCCAGAGTCAGCTTATCAGTCTCTACAGACTCGAGGGAGTTGACCAGCATATCATAGCTGTCATCAAGGGAACTCAGGACTATAAAGACTTTGTCCTCTTCCCCCACAGGCCTCCCTCTTAAGGCTAGCTCCTGGAAACAGCCTGTTAAGAATTTTAGGTGGTTTACCAGGGAGTCCCCCGGTTTCTTCCGACACCGGTACAGTCTCCTGGTCAGTGTTATCAGTGAGCCAGCTGTCTCTCGCACATGGACAGCCTTGAGCGCATTCCACGCCTCACTTGCCGTCACCTTATCAGCTACGTAGACTAGCTGGCTGTCGTCCACTCCAAGGATGATCGTAGCCAAAGCTTTCTCATCCTTTTCAAGCTGGGCCTCTGCTAGTGCCAGCTCTTCATCGTCGTCCTCCCACTCCTCCT
Organism: Podarcis muralis; assembly: GCF_964188315.1. Lineage (NCBI taxonomy): Eukaryota > Metazoa > Chordata > Lepidosauria > Squamata > Lacertidae > Podarcis > Podarcis muralis. Next base: position 117,820,622 of record NC_135656.1, on the reverse strand, counting down.
CCTCCTCAGGGGGCTGCGGTGGATTTTCCACCACCTCCCACAGGCCCTCACGCTTGAGGAAGTGTTGCATGCGGACCGACCAGGTGCTGTAGTTCGTGGCCGTCAGCTTCTCCAGCAACACGCCAGCTCTGGACTGCTCCATCCCTGCAGCTCACCTCCAGCACCCACGGCTAGATAACTGCCACCTGTACTCTTGCGCAGCGGGAGCGTGCTGGGCCCATAACCCTGTCGCGTATTCCACGCGGCGTTTTCAGCAAAGCATTAAGAGTTCCAGGTTTTTCAGTGCAGTCCTTTTTAATGTGAGCTATACACAGGCTATATACAAAAGAAACAGTCCATACAGAGTACTTACAAATGAATACTCTCCACCACAGCACCACCACACTACAGCACAACCACCACCCACACTGTTAAACAGGCTTTCCTTTTTAAAACAGGTGATAGCCAATTACACTAATCACACTCCTGCTGAGTCACTCTGACCCAGCAGAGTATTGCATCATCCTGTTGAAGCCTGCAGACTTATCCAGTATCCTGCGAATCCCAACAGAGCCTTCCTTGTAGAATTTTAAGCATAACCTTGCTAGCATGTGAAATGAGTGCAATTGTGCGGTAGTTGGAGCATTCTTTGGCACTGCCCTTCTTTGGGATTGGGATGTAGACTGATCTTCTCCAATCTTCTGGCCACTGCTGAGTTTTCCAAATTTGCTGGCATATTGAGTGTAGCACCTTAACAGCATCATCTTTTAAAATTTTAAATAGTTCAGCTGGAATACCATCACTTCCACTGGCCTTGTTATTTGCAGTGCTTTCTAAGGCCCATTTGACTTCACTTTCCAGGATGTCTGGCTCAAGGTCAGCAACCACACTACCTGGGGTGTACGAGGCATCCATTTCTTTCTGGTATAGTTCCTCTGTGTATTCTTGCCACCTCTTCTTGATGTCTTCTGCTTCTGTTAGGTCCTTTCCACTTTTGTCTTTTATTATGGTAATCTTTGTACGAAATGTTCCTTTCATATCTCCAATTTTCTTGAACAGATCTCTGGTTCTTCCCATTCTGTTGTTTTCCTCTATTTGTTTGCATTGCTCATTTAAGAAGGCCTTCTTGTCTCTCCTTGCTGTTCTTTGGAAATCTGCATTCAATTTCCTGTATCTTTCACTATCTCCCTCACATTTTGCTTGCCTTCTGTCCTCCGCTATTTGTAAGGCCTCGTTGGACAGCCACTTTGCTTTCTTGCATTTCCTTTTCATTGGGATGGTTTTCATTGCTGCCTCCTGTACAATGTTACGAGCCTCCATCCATAGTTCTTCAGGCACTCTGTCCACCAAATCTAAATCCTTAAACCTGTTCGTCACTTCCACTGACGAACAGGTTTAAGGATTTAGATTTGGTGGACAGAGTGCCTGAAGAACTATGGATGGAGGCTCGTAACATTGTACAGGAGGCAGGGGTCCATACTTACCCTGAAAAGTACGTATCCAGAGGCGCCGCTTCTGCGCACATGCATGGCACAATAGAGCGCTTCTGAGCCTACATGCAGTGCGCAGTGTTTTTGCAGATGCGCGCGCAGAGAAACCTGGAAGTGTTTGCCACGTTCGCAACCCGAAATTACGTTACGGAGGTACCACTGTACATCTATTGGGAAAAAATGTTTAAATGTTTTAAAAAACCAAAAAATCTCAAGTGAGAACCATTGTAACCTTCGTTTGAGGAGCCATTTGACACCTAGCTTATATATCTGAGTTTCTGACACTGGTGTTGCCTTCCCTGTGGCATCTGAAATGCCACTCCGGGTTTCGAGATGGTGGATGGATCTCATTGGTGCTGCTGTGTTTATTTTCTTAGATCCAATGATGGTTGAACAAGAGGGCGCGGATTGCAAGCCGATGATGGATGATGGAGGAGGAAGTCAGTCTTTTGAAGCATTGCATTCCCTCGGAAGCTCGGGAGATTGGCTTGATGTGAAGGAGGAACCTCAAGAGAATTCAACCCAGCTATGGGAAACACAGTGGCAACAGTACTTGAATACAGTGGAGCTTCCTCCCTCAGGAGCCCCGCAGGAACCCACCCCGTGGGACGATGCTCCAACCTTCCTGGCCTCCTTTGAGCAAGTGGCTGAAGCCTGCCGGTGGCCCAAGGAAGAGTGGGCGGCCCGGCTCCTGCCTGCGCTGGGTGGCGAAGCCGAGCAGGCCTTTAAAAGCCTAGAGGGCCCAGACAGAGAGGATTATGGGAAGGTAAAGGCCGCCATTTTGCAAGGAGACACCATGATCAGGGAGAAGCACCGTCAGCACTTCCGGTGTTTCAGCTACCAGGAGGCCGAAGGGCCCAGAGGGGCCTACGCCCGGCTGCAGGAGCTTTGCTACCGGTGGCTGAAAGTCGAGAGGCACTCCAAGGAGGAGATTCTGGAGCTGCTGATCCTGGAGCAGTTCCTGGCTGTCCTGCCACCAGAGATGCAGAGCTGGATGAAGGAGCACTCCCTCGAGAGCAGCACCCATGCAGTGTCCCTGGCCGAGGATTTTCTGATCAAGCACCTGGTGCCCGAGAGAAGAGAAGAGCAGGTAAGAGAGAGCTGAATCAAGAACAAAATCGGTCTCTGCCTTTAAAACGGGCCTTAACTCCCAAGTGGACAATTTCCATAGCGCTTAGAAATAACTCGGGTCTCGTTAAAAGAAAATCTGTTAAAAATGATGTATAGGTGGTAAGGTTAAGGTAAAGGGACCCCTGGCCATTAGGTCCAGTTGTGGCCAACTCTGGGGTTGCGGCGCTCATCTCGCTTTATTGGCCAAGGGAGCTGGCGTACAGCTTCCGGGTCATGTGGCCAGCATGACTAAGCCACTTCTGACGAACCAGAGCAGCGCACGGAAACACCATTTAATTTTCCGCCAGAGTGGTACCTGTTTATCTACTTGCACTTTGACGTGCTTTCGAACTGCTAGCTTGGCAGGAGCAGGAACCGAGCAACAGGAGCTCGCCCCGTCATGGGGATTTGAACCGCCGACCTTCTGATCGGCAAATCCTAGGCTCTGTGGTTTACCCTACAGCGCCACCCGCGTCCCATATAGATGGTACCTCACACCAATTAAATTGACAAGAATTGCTGGAAGTGTGGGGTGAAAGAAGGTAGCTTATTTCACGTGGTGGTCATGTGACAAGGTGAAAACTTATTGGGATAGTATCTATAATGAATTAAAGAAGATCTTTTGGTATACATTTTTGAAAAAACCAGAGGCATTCTTGTTGGGAATGGTGGGAGAGGAAATTGATAAGAAGGACCAGAAATTGTTCTTATATTCAACAGCAGCGGCGAGGTTACTGCTGGCTCTGGAAACAGCAACAAATGCCAACAGTAGAAGAGTGTAAGGTTATGGAATATGCAGAAATAGCCAAATTAACGGGGGAAATTCAACAGCAAGGCGATGAAACATTTCAAAAAGAATGGGAAAAATTTGTGGCATATATAGGATAAGGTGAAATAGTGAAACCAGTACAGTGGTGCCTCGCAAGACGAAAAGAATCCGTTCCGCGATTCTCTTCGTCTAGCGGTTTTTTCGTCTTGCGAAGCAACCCTATTAGCGGCTAAGCGGCTTAGCGCTATTAGCGGCTTAGCGGCTATTAGCGGCTTAGCTACTAAAAGGCTATTAAAGGCTTAGAAAAAGGGGGGAAGCGGGGGGGGGGAAATCGCAAGACTTGCAAGACGTTTTCGTCTTGCAAAGCAAGCCCATAGGGAAAATCGTCTTGCGAAGCAACTCAAAAACGGAAAACCCTTTCGTCTAGCAGGTTTTCCGTCTTGTGAGGCATTCGTCTTGCATGGCACCACTGTAGTGTGGGAATAAACCTCATAATGGGAAAATAAAAAGAACTTTTATTGGACATTAATATGAACTAAAACATAAAATGTAAACAAGGTAATTAACAGTATTTGTAAATGAACATAGACAGACAACAAGTTTTGTACATACAGAAAGATTTATTTGTATACAGACACTGTATGGATAAAGATGGAAGAAGAAGAACGATATACAAAATGGGTAAAGACAATGCGAAAAAGTTAGAGACGATATAAAAAAGCAGGAAGGAGGGAAGTCAGCTCTTAGTATAAATGTAATATGTGTATATATAGTATGTAATTAAAAAACTAATAAAGAATATCATGGAGGGGATAGAAATAACTCGGGTCTCAAATATTTGAAAGACCACCTCTTTTCCTACAGACCTCCCCGGGTGTTAAGATAAGGAGAGAAGGCCCTCTTGGTAGCTCCACCACCCTCAGAATTTGGGGTGGTGGTGGTCTGGGAATGGGCACTTTCACTCTACAGCCTTTGTTGTACAATCGCACCTTGGCTTTTGAACAGCTCAGTTCTCAAACATTTTGGCTCCCAAACGCCGCAAACCTGGAAGTGAGTGTTGCAGGTTGCGAACTACAGTGGTACCTCTGGTTGCGAACGGGATCCATTCCGGAGGCCCGTTCGCCACCTGAAAGGAACGCAACCCGTGTCTGCGTGGGTCACGATTCACCGCTTCTGCGCATGCGCGTGACATCATTTTGCGGGTCTGCGCATGCGTGAGCGGCGAAACCAGGAAGTAGCCCTTTCTGATACTTCTGGGTCGCCCCAGGACGCAACCTGAAAACACTCAACCTGAAGCAAACGTAACATGAGGCATGCCTGTATTTGTGGAAGCCAAACGTCTTCCGCGCCTTATGATTGGCTGCAGGAGCTTCCTGCAGCCAATTGGAAGCTGCACCTTGGTTTTCAAACATTTTGGAAGTCGGACGGACTTCCGGAATGGATTCCGCTTGAGAACCAAGGTGCGACTGTATCCTGAAGCTGCACCTTGGTGCTGGGACCTGCCTTTGGAATGATCTCACCTGGTGCTGGTTCAGTCAGCTTAAAAAAAATGTCAAAGAGCCAGTGTGGTTGTGTGGGACTGAGAAGACCTGAGTTCAAATTCCCGTTTAGCTCAGTTGCCGCCTCGCTCTCTTGCAGCCTGTGCTACTTCACAGGGTTGTGACAGGGAGAACATTGGATTAGTGCATTGTGGTGAGAGTGGACGTCCTCAACATATTTTTGATTAGTCAACAAAGCTAAAATTTAAAGGTAACTTAAATAAATGTGCTAAATTGAACCCACAGGGCAGCAGATTTTCCCCCAGCAAATCCACATCACTGGAGATGACTTTTTAAAAATCTCACACATTTTTACCCCAATTTCCACAAAAGTTTATATCCTGCAGCCTGCGCTTCCTCCCAGAAGTGCACAGGGTAGCAAACACAGCCGTGTTAAAGCAGTAAGATTAAAATACCTGTTTAAAACATCTAAAAACAGCAACACACACACAAATGTAAAGCTGGTGTACAACAACAACAGATGGAACCAAATCACATGTCAGCCTGCCAAAACAGAAAAGTCATGTAGATTTTCCAGAAAACTTCCGCTGGATTCCCCAGGGAAAAATCCTAAATTGGTGATTTAGCAGGTTTATTTAAGCAGCTTTTACAGGTGATTTAGCAGGTTTGTTTAAGCGACTTTTACATTTCAGTTTCCTCCACTGAAAATGAACCATGTTACATTTCCATACTGTGCAAATATCTCTAATAGGTGCTAAATGATTGAGGGGAATGGTTCTGTTAAGACACGACCCCCCCCGCCTGATGGGTTTTGCATTATTCTTGTAGGTGGCTGCGCTCCCAGAGGAAGGATCTGTGAATCTTCAGGAGACAGAGAGTGAGTCATGGGAGGATGACACTGACATTGGTAAGAACTCCTTCAACCAGAGTTTCTTTCTGCAAGCGTTTGGGCTTTCCCCCACAAGGCTGTGGATACTTCCCCCTTTGTATGTGGCTGTTTTGGCCGCAAAGGAATGGCAAGCTCAGCCTGATCGTTAGAAATACAGTGGTGCCTCGCAAGACGAAAATAATCCGTTCCGCGAGTCTCTTCGTCTAGCGGTTTTTTCGTCTTGCGAAGCGGCTTAGCGGCTATTAAAGGCTTAGCGGCTAAAAGGCTATTAAAGGCTTAGCGGCTAAAAGGCTATTAGTGGCTTAGAAAAGGGGGGGGGGAGCGAAAAAAAACACAAGACGTTTCCGTCTTGCGAAGCAAGCCCATAGGGAAAATCGTCTTGCGAAGCGCATCGAAAAACGGAAAAGCCTTTCGTCTAGCGGGTTTTTCGTCTTGCGGGGCACCACTGTAGAAGGAAATGGTTACAGAGGTTAGCAGGCACAACTTGGGTAATGCTCTCCACCAGCCAACAAAATCAAACTAAGTTGGGTAAGAATCTTTTTTTAAAAAATCTGAAACACTTCTATATATCTTAAGTAGATGAAATACAGTTTTGATCCAGTGTAAAGATACATTCAAAACAGATAAAATTGCAAAGCGTCGTGCATAAAAATAAAAGAATAGGATTTTAAAAATTTAAATCGGATTTTTAAAATAAAATGCTTTTGGAGGAAACATCTTTCTAAAGATAGTTTTCTATTTAAGTTACATTATAGTCCAAAGGCTATTCATCAGGAAATAAGGATTTGTTTTAAATTTTTCATGTGTGCTAAAACTCAGTCTTAAGGTTTTGTTTTTTAAAAAATGTTTAACCACATCAGTTCCGCGAGTCTCTTCGTCTTGCGGTTTTTTTGTCTTGTGAAGCAAGCCCATTAGCGCTATTAGCGGCTTAGCGGGCTTAGCGGATCAGCTGATAAGCGGCTTAGCGGCTTGGGGAAAAGGGGGGGGGAGGAAAAAACCCTGCAGGAACTCGCAAGACATTTTCGTCTTGCGAAGCAAGCCCATAGGAAATTCGTTTTGCGAAGCACCTCCAAAACGGAAAACCCTTTTGTCTAGCGGGTTTTCTGTCTTGCGAGGCATTCGTCTTGTGGGGCACCACTGTAATGTTATTGCTATAGTTAAATAAATTGTTTAAATTGTTATTAAGGAAATGATTGTTTTTCTCCTTCCAGTAAAGCACAGCAGAAAAGTTGTCCAAATATAAACAGTTAACTTATTAAACCTCAATATAATTTCATAATTATCTGTCAATGTATTTCTAATAGTATAACCAAATCTGTAATTTTTGATATAACTGTAGAAACTACTCTGAAAATTTATTATTCCAAAAATGAAACCTTCATCTGGTTGTAAATATTAAGATTATACCAGCAAGAATGAGTCTTTCTGTAAAAAAAAGAGAAGGAAAAAAAAGATTTACATTAAGTCTTACTGGCTAATGATTTAAATCAAATCCACCCTGTTGCAAAGAAAGTACAATAACAATCTGACCTTTCTATTCAGGTCAAAGCTTGAAGAAAATCCTTATAGAATCAAAACGTAACCGTGAAATTTGTCAAAGGCCAATAGTCAAAATACAGTGGTATCTCTGGTTGCGAACAGGATCTGTTCCGGAGGCCCGTTCGCAACATGAGCAGAACGCAACCTGCGTGTGTCGCGTTTCGCCGCTTCTGCGCATGCGCGTGATGTCATTTTGAGCGTGTGCGCATGCGCGAGTGGCAAAACCCGGAAGTAACCCTTTCCGGTACTTCCAGGTGGCCACAGAACGTAACCTGAAAAGATTTAACCTGAAGCAAACGTAGCAAGAGGTATGACTGTAGATAAAACTACAAAGATGAGAGATAGTAATTATTTACTGTTACCTACATTGGCTCCCAGTACGTTTCCGAGCACAATTCAAAGTGTTGGTGCTGACCTTTAAAGCCCTAAACGGCCTCGGTCCTGTATATCTGAAGGAGCGTCTCCACCCCCATCGTTCTACCCAGACACTGAGGTCCAGCGCCGAGGGCCTTCTGGCAGTTCCCTTGCTGCGAGAAGCCAAGTTACAGGGAACCAGGCAGAGGGCCTTCTCGGTAGTGGTGCCCTCCCTGTGGAATGCCCTCCCACCGGATGTCAAAGAGAAAAACAACTATCAGACTTTTAGAAGACATCTGAAGGCAGCCCTGTTTAGGGAAGCTTTTAATGTTTGATGTATTGATATATATTTTTCGGAAGCCGCCCAGAGTGGCTGGGGAAGCCCAGCCAGATGGGCGGGGTATAAATAATAATTTAGTATTATTATTGTTGTTGTTGTTGTTTCTGGCAAGACTTAGGTAGACAGAAAATGTGCCCTTCATCATCCTCTTGGTCCATGTAAACGCTTAACGGGAGAACTCTTTGTCATTTCAACAGATCTTGGGACAGTGCAGGAAGATGGAAGCGAGAATTATCTGCCTGAAGAGAATGGGCAAGAGAACCATCCACCTGAGATGGGGCCATGGGGTGTGTCGGCAGAGAAAGCCAAGCACAACAGTCCCCAGTATTGGAAGGAGGGAGACGTCTTGGAGAATAGTCACAGAGCGGAACGGCAGCAGGTGATCTACCTGAGGAAAGATGAGCAAAGATCCGTTCTTTGTGAGAAGGTTGGCAGGGAAGCAAGTGTGACTGTGATCTACCAGGGAACCATCAATGGCAAGAGAAGTGGGAAGGCCTCGCGCACTCGGGGAAAACTGCACAAATGTTCCCACTGTGAGAAAACCTTTAGTTGCCCAACGCACCTGAGAAAACACCTGATATTGCATTCGGCTGAGAAGCCCCTTAAAAATCTTGGAAGAGACCACACTGGAGAGGAACCCTATAAATGCACAGATTGTGGAGAGAGTTTCTCACAGAGCTCATCTCTTGACAGCCACAGAAAGAAGGTGCACCAGGAAATGAAATCTGCCACCCTGCGGAAAAATGTATTTGGTGGGCAGAAGGGATACCACACATGCCCCGAGTGCGGGAAAATATTCTTCAAGCTATCACAGCTGAAAATACATAAACGCCTCCACTCTGGAGAGAAACCCTATCGGTGTATGGATTGCGGAGAGCGTTTTATGTGGCAGTCAGGTTATATTCGCCATGGGAAGGTGTGTGGCCAGCGAAAGAAATTGACCCTCCCCCTGCCAAAAGAATCTAGTGGACAAGGGAGATCCTACCCGTGCCCTGAGTGTGCGAAAACGTTTGACAGGCCATCGCACCTAATAAGACACCAAGTTGTTCACACTGGAGAGAAACCTTATAAATGTGCTGATTGTGGGGTGTGCTTCCCCCAAAGCTCATCTCTTGACTGTCATAGAAAACAGATTCACCAGGGAAAGAGACTGGTCCTTCTTCTGAAAAAACTACCCAGCACGCGACCCTCCCGATGCTGTGAGTGTGGAAAAAGGTTCAGCAAGGCTTCGCACCTCATAAGACATTGCCTCCGCACTGGAGAGGAGATCTACAAATGCGCTGACTGTGGGGAGTGTTTCTCACGGAGCTCCTGTCTTGCCAGTCACAGAAAGGAGGTGCATCAGGAAACGAAATCTTCCCCCCTCCAGAACAACATATCTGGTGGGCAGGAGAAAGGTCACCCATGCCCTGAGTGTGGGAAAATATGCTCCCACTCATCAGTGCTAAAAGCGCACCAGCGGATTCACACTGGAGAGAAACCCTATCAGTGTACCGATTGCGGGGAGTGTTTCATGTGGGGTTCATCTCTCTCCCGTCATAGGCAGAAGGCTCACCAGGGACAGAAAGTGGTCCCCCTTTCTCACAAAGTATCCAGCGGACAAGGGAAATCATGCCCGTGTCCCGAGTGTGGGCTAGAGTGCAGGTGGATATCGCAACTAATAAGACATTGGCGCATCCACACTGGAGAGAAACCCTTTAAGTGCACCGATTGTGGAAAGTGTTTCAGATGGAATTCGTATCTTGCTTTGCATCGGAGAAACTGTCATGGGGGGATGAAATTGGTCCCCGATGTGCAAGGGGGGACCTCCCCACAACCTGAGCATGGGCAAACATTCAGCAAGACGTCACACCTAATAAGACGTCAAGAGATCCACACCGAGAAGAGCCGCCACAGCTGCGCCGACTGCGGGAAAAGTTTTGGTCGAGCGTCTCACCTCGTGAGACACCAGAGAATCCACACAGAGAAGCAGCACAAATGCCCCGACTGCGGGAAAAGTTTTGGTCAAGCGTTGCACCTCGCAAGTCACCAGAGAATCCACACGGGAGAGAAGAGGCACAAATGCCCCGACTGCGGGAAAGGTTTTGATCGAGTGTCACGCCTCGCAAGACACCAGAAAATCTGGATGGGAAAGAAGTTTTACAAATGCTCCGAATGTGAGGAGAGGTTTTTTTGCAGGGCCGGCCTTGGGAAACACAAGACGTCTCACTCTGAATTGTAGGCCCTTGTCTGAGCAACTTAACAGAGGGAGTCACCACAGAAAAGGCCTCCCACCCCCATTGCTGACTTCCAAATTTCCTGGCTCATTTCGATTTGTTTAGTTTAATCAGACAAAATGCCAGCTTGTTTACTAGCCTTTTGGTTAAAAGACTGTAATATAGTTCCAAAATGTAATTCATTTAGACCTGGTAGGTTTTATTAAGGACAGGTCGGTCGCTGACCCAATCCACAAACGTTGAATTTAGTCCGTTATATAAAGTAACATAAAATTTCTTCTCTCTTTAGAGTAAGCTTTTGATAACAAATTTGTAATTTTCAAACCATCAAAATATGAGAGGGGAATTCTTAGGTGTGGTGCCTTGATTATATGCTAACAATGTGGTTAAACAAATTATTGAAAAATTAGCAATGTTTTGGACTTTCCAGAAAACAACAAAAAAGTAACTCATTTGACACCACTTCCAATAAACAACAGTGTCATAGGAGTGCTTATCCCTAAAAACGTCTCAAAATGATTTTGTAAATCCTTTTTTAATAAATGTTAAGTAGTGGGGGGGGGGGGTTCAGTATGGCGTGGCTAGGAAGAGTAGCTGCCATAAAATTGTTAGACCCAAATTCATATCAATTTAAAGTTCTGCCTACTGATTTCAGTAGCTAAAACTTTCAGTAGCTAAACTTGTGGCAGAATTTATTTAGTTCATTTATACGTTGGGGGTGGGGAGGGAATCAGGATTTACAGCCAAAGTTATCTACAGCATTTGTAAGGCCTTTCAAAATTATCAGATGCAGTGATGACAACAAAAAACAATGGATTGATATGAAAAAACAACTAAATACCTTTAAACGAAATTAGAGCAAATTCGTTTATCTCCACTAGAGAACCCTTTCCTAAAATGTACCTTTAAATTTTGGATTGAAAAACTGAATGTGTGGACACTTAATTCATCCCAGTGCTTTTATCATCCTCTCTTTTTATAGCTTTGATAATTGTCATCAATTTGTCAATTGGGAAAGGAACTATACCTACCATAATACATACCTTCATAATGGAGTTCAATTAAAATCCGGCCAATATACACCAAATTCTCCATTTTGGGGACACCCTTCCCCCCGCTAATATGGAAATTAATGAATATGGAAATGCTAATTACACAGTGTAAGAACCCAGTTTCCTAAGGGACCTAGTTTCCAATACTTACATGGGCTACCAAACTGTTAGAGTAGAAAAAACTTTTAGATCCAAAAACTCACACCCCTTTTTTATATACAAATTTGTTAAAGAAAAAAGAGAGGGAAGGAGGGAGCCAAATAATCAGCTCACATGCACAGCACAATGAACATCAGTGCATCCATCTTAATTTACACATACATTGATAATATGTGCTCCAAATGTTCAAATCAGTTAACAAACAAGGTTGGCGTACATAGAGTTAGTGTTTCTGTGACTTTGATTAGAGTTAACCTGCTTTGCAGACGCTGCATATGTTTCCCCCAGTAGAATTTATTCTTTGTAAAATGCATTTTCTGACGCACTATTTATTTGTCTGTTCTGCTCCTTAAGTTGCTGATCTCCTACTTTACAAGCTTCCAGTAAATATTGAGAAACAATAGCAACTCTGCCTGGTGTTTTGTTACGATCCAATTACTCCCCCGCTCCCCCAGCAATTTAGTATTACCGTTAAATGTTTTCATCTCCAACTTTCTCCCCGTGTGGAATTCAAGGCAGCTTCCGACGTTTAAAAGCATTATAAAATGCAATAATGTAATAAAAGCAAACTGGTTAAGAACAAAAGCTGAAATCCAGCAGAACACATTTAGAACCTGCAATTTAAATATAGTTTGCCCTGATAGTAGCCCGGATCTTTTGCCCAGCGTGTGACTCAAACCCATGACCCTGAGATTCTTATGCTCTACTGTCTGAGATGGGAAGGGGCTCACTGTCTTAGGTCATGAGCAGGTTCATATAGGGAGATACGATCTCTCAGGTAGCCTGGGACCATAAATGGACACCGACAGGTATTGTAATTGAGAATATTGCCATTGGGCGCCCATTGGTAAATAGCATCTTGCCCTCAGTAAAGGCTATTTGTAAAAAAATTCTCCCTCTGTTCCCATCAGCTGATCCTGTGTACAAAACCCCACATGCGAACCACATCTTCAAATCAGGGTAACCCCATAAAGTCAATTTCGCATTAGCACATCGCTCTGCTTGTTGTGATCAAAAGCTTTGTTAACTGAACCCCTGCATTTTGTAGGGCTGCCCCAAACTGGTGATACATCCAACAGGGGTTCATAGTTAACACCCAGAAATCCCAACAGGACCCCAAATTTCAGGGTTCACAGTTAATGAAGCTGTGAAATAAGTGGCCTAGCTGCTTTCTCTCTTTCACATGTCTAGAACCCAGAGCCACCTCTGCAGATGTGTGATATACGAGGTGGACAATTATCCCAAATAAACTTCCGAAATAATGCAGTAATGTGGGTTCTCCTCGCCTTCCATTTCCCACCCGACTCTTATTCAAAGGCACATACTGCCTCTGACTGGACAGCTTTATCCTTCATTAATCTGTCTAATCCTCTTACATCAGTGGCCTTTGCTGCTCTCTGTGGCAGCAAGATTCAAAGTTTTAACACTGCTGGGTAAAGTACTTCCTTTTGTCCTAAATCCCAAACGTAACCTTCCACACATGGGAATTGTTGCATCCCACTCGATCACTTTGGTTGTCGTTTTCTGAGCCTTTTACATGATATATTTTTTTAAGGCAAGATGACCAGAACTCTACACAATGTTCCAAATCCGGTTACTTTCCTGGATCTCATATAGACTAGCATCCAATCCAGGGGTAGGCAGCCTAAGGCCCGTGGGCCAGATGTGGCCCAATCACCTTCTCAATCCGGCCTGCGGACAGTCCGGGAATCAGCGTGTTTTTACATGAGTAGAATGTGTGGTTTTATTTAAAATGCATCTCTGGGTTATTTGTGGGGCATAGGAATTCGTTCATTTCCCCCCCAAAATATAGTCCGTCCCACCACATGGTCTGAGGGATGGTGGACCGCCCCCCCCCCCCCGGGTGAAAAAGGTTACTGACCCCTGATCCAATCCATCCAATTCCTCTAGCAAACACAGCAAGTTGATGCTTGCCCCTTAAAGGTATAGTACCTCTGAACAGAGGGACGCAGGTGGCGCTGTGGGTTAAACCACAGAGCCTAGGACTTGCCAATCAGGTCAGCGGTTCGAATCCCTGCGGTGGGGCGAGCTCCCGTTGCTCAGTCCCTGCTCCTGCCAACCTAGCAGTTCAAAAGCACGTCAAAGTCAAGTAGATAAATAGGTACTGCTCCGGCAGGAAGGTAAACGGCGTTTCCGTGCGCTCCTCTGCTTCGCCAGAAGCGGCTTAGCCATGCTGGCCACATGACCCGGAAGCTGTACGCCGGCTCCCTCGGCCAATAAAGCGAGATGAGTGCCGCAACCCCAGAGTTGGTCACGACTGGACCTAATGGTCAGGGGTCCCTTTACCTTTACCTGTGAACAGGGAGATCCTCTCTGAGCTGCCATGGTGTCCAGACATTCTCCAGTGCACCCAAAGTAACAGCCCCTACATTTAAGTGGAGCTAGCTGCCTTTGTGTCAGGAGAATTATAAATAGAAATGCCAGTTTTGTGGAAAGACGGGCTCCCCTGCAAGAAAACATTGCAGTGTGTGCTGTGCTTCTTAGTATGCCTGCCATGCCGTCCAAGATACTCCATTCCGCCTCTCCCTCAGGGATGCTCCATTCCATTCCTACTGCCCCAGTTAGGCATGCAGTCCCTCCACCTCTGTGGTCGGCCTTAACTTCAACCTGGCCTCACTAGAGTTTTGGTCCTTGGCCCACCTTTGCCATGGCAGGGGCCAGTCTGTCAAAGTGAAGGGTCCTTGAACATAGGCAGAGTGTCCCTCAGCTTCATTGGCTGCCCATGATTTCTAGTGTTACGAGGGAGGAAAATCCATCTGCTTTCTCCATGCATAGGTTTAAAAAACTTCTATTGTGTCTCCTTAACTCAGCTTTTTCTCTAACTGAAAATAGCACCTTGCTGGTTGTGACTGCCTCCTGCAGAACTGAGTTCTATAGTTTAACTATGCGCTGGGGGGGGGGGGTTCCGGGGAGAAACATGGCGGTGGCGTTGAGGAGCCTGAAGGGAATGGTTGGCTTGGTGACCAGTGGGGCTTCAGGCCTAGGCCGGGCCACGGCAGAGCCGCTGGTGCAGCAGGGAGGCAGTGCTGTGCTTGTGGCTCTGCCCAAGTCCGATGGGGAGAGCGTGGCCGCATCGCTGGGAGAGAGATGCATCTTTGCTCCGGCTGAGGTAACATCAGAGTCAGATGTGAAGAAGATGAAGAAGAAGAAGATGAGTTTGGATTTGATATCCCGCTTTATCACTACCCTAAGGAGTCTCAACTAAGGGACACAGGTGGCGCTGTGGGTTAAACCACAGAGCCCAGGACTTGCTGATCAGAAGGTTGGCGGTTTGAGTTTGAAAGAACGTCAAAGTGCAAGTAGATAAATAGGTACCGCTCCGGCGGGAAGGTAAACAGCGTTTCCGTGTGCTGCTCTGGTTTGCCAGAAGCGGCTTAGTCATGCTGGCCACATGACCCGGAAGCTGTACGCCGGCTCCCTCAGCCAATAAAGCGAGATGAGCGCCGCAACCCCAGAGTCGTCCGCGACTGGACCTAATGGTCAGGGGTCCCTTTACCTAAGGAGTCTCAAAGCGGCTAACATTCTCCTTTCCCTTCCTCCCCCACAACAAACACTCTGTGAGATGAGTGGGGCTGAGAGACTACAGAGAAGTGTGACTAGCCCAAGGTCACCCAGCAGCTGCATGTGGAGGAGCGGAGACGCGAACCCGGTTCACCAGATTACGAGACTACCACCGCTACACCACACTGGCTCTAGCTGCCCTAGCAGCAGTTTGGTCGTGTGGATGTGGCAGTGAACTATGGTGGGATTGCAGCTTGGAAGACCTCCGGAGAGTTATTAATGTGAATATTGCTGGAACATTCAACGTAATCCGTCTGACTGCAGGCCAGATGGGACGGAATGACGGGCACAGAGGGGTAATCATCAACACTGCCAGTGTGGCTGCCTTTGAGGGGCAGGTCTCCCCTGGCATCATTTCCTGAGAAAGTGAGGACATTCCTGGCACAACAGGTGCCCTTCCCAAGTCGTCTTGGTGCTCCGGTGGAGTATGCCCACCTGGTGTAATAATAATAATAATAATAATAATAATAATAATAATAATAATAATAATAATAATATATTTATACCCCGCCCATCTGGCTGAGTTTCCCCAGCCACTCTGGGCGGCTTCCAATAGAGTGTTAAAAACAATACAGCATTAAATGCACAATGGAGAACCCCATGCTCCACGGTGAGGTGATCTGGCTTGGAACATCCGACTGCAGCCCTGAACTGTAAGCTTGGCCCTGGAAGAGCGGGAGGGTTTGCTTCCCCATCACTAGTCGGGGGTTGTATCTCTGCCCACTGGACCATAATCATTGTACTTTCGAATCTGTTCATCATTACAGCTGCCTCTGCTATGCTTCCTCAACTGGAATCTAGGTTAGCAAAAGCAAATTATTAACATCTGGACTATAATAAATGAATTAATTTTTAAAAAAAAAAACTATGCACTGGAGGGGGGGGCGGGGAGTCCTTTCTTCTACCTCTTAGGGAATCTTCCACACTGAAAATGTGCTCTAAATTAACAGCGCATGCACAGATACCATGAAGCATTGCCTCAAAGGGACTCAAGCTCTGATTTGAGCCTGTCTCCATGAGGACTCCCAAAGGGCCCTCCAGCTGCAGTTGGACTCTGACTCAGCCCTTGCCAGCATGTCCAATGGTCAGGGATGATGGGAGTTTATTGTTTATTTGAATTTATAGCCCACTTTTTTCTCTCTCCAAGCAACTCGTGGTGGTATACCTGATTCTTCTGCTCCTCATCTTATTCCAACAACCACTGTGTGAGGCAGTGACAGGCCCCAGCTCACCCTAGTGAACTTCATGGCAGGGGAGATTTGAACCCTTGTCTCCCGGATCCTAGAACAACACTAACCACTACAACCCGCCACATCTGGTGGGCCAGGGGTTTCCCCCACCTCTGCCAACACGTCATGGATCTCCTGTCAAGGGTTTATAAATAAAGCCACACCCCAGTTTCCCTGCTGTTAACACCCCAGGCACAGAAGCAGACTGAAAAAAGAATGTTTAATCTCAACTTCTTGTTATTATTAGTTGTCTTCTTTAAAAAATCAAACAAACAAAGGTAGGAGATACACTCAGCCATCATTTTTCAAGTATATAGATATACAGAGATAAATATATGTCGCCATAAAGAGGGAAGGATTTATTACAAGACCACCTAAGGGAAGTTAACATTGCCTGGGAATCAAAGGTTGAAAACCTGAGGGAAATTCTCAGGTAAGGAGAAAGGGGGAGGGGGGAAGAAGAAAAAAGAGCAAGTGTTTGAAAATACAAGGCATAAATATTGACTACATTGGTTTTGGATATAAGTAGGACTATCTCGGGATGCAACGGAAGGGACCTAGCCCACGCCTCAGAGGTACGAAGTCCTTGAAGGTCCAGAGAGATTCTCTCGCGTGATGAGTTCTGGGGATGAGATGCAACAACGACCCTCTTGTGCTGCTTCGCTTTTTAGACCCATTTCACAGGTGAAGGGAGGAAAGGGGCGCTGAGGTGTCCACGTTTTCCATCACTTTTCCTGGCCCCCACCCACCTCAGCCGGTCATCTTCACTTCTCAAAATTTTAGGGTGGATCAGGCCAAAGGCCTTAAGTCCAGCATCCGTTTCCCAGAGTAGCCAGTTACGACATCTCCAAGAACCCCAGAGGCAACAAAAAAGGTAACAGCCCACTCACCTTGTCTTTCCTCCATTCCCACCCTCACCACCCAAAAAAAATCTGGTGTTCAGCTTCTATTCCTAACCACCATGAGCGTTAGCTGCAACCAGTTGCCAAAAACCTGCCTGAGTTTTGTAAACCGTGGTGTACATTTGATTGCACTGTATAAATAAATAGTAATAAATCTGGGGGCTGGAATTGGCTTTTAGTGGCACATTGTTTGGGGCAGAACAGCTTCCTCCTGCGTAAGCCCAGTCGTTTCAGCCAAGTGAGGGCAGCGTCGTATTTTTTAAAAGCAAGAAGTTAACGTTAAGCCTCAGTAGCCGAAAAGTGGAAGTTCCTTTGCGTATATCTGCATACACGGCAGAAATTTATCCCACTTCTCGGCCACATGACAGACAGATGCTAGAAACCCTACGGACTCCCTTTTCTAGCTAATGAGGCTTCTCCAGACTTTGCCCACAAACTTTTAAAGACTAGAACCTTAACACGCTTTGCTTTTTGTGACTCAGTTTAGTTTTCTCTTAAAATGAAAGCTGAATTTGATGCTTCCCCCAAAATGGTGGGCGGGCGAAGGAGATTTGCCACGGTCTGGCAAAGGAATTTTAGCTGGACTCCTTTGCACACAGAAGGTCCAGCGTTCAACCTGGCACCCTCAAAGTCTCGCCGGACTACGGCTCCCACCACCCCTGGCCATTGGACAGTACTACCTGGGGCTGATGGGAGTTGTAGTTCCCGGCTCCAGGAGTCAATGATGGGGAAGATGTTCTGCCTGGAGAGCTTCTGCTGGTCAGAGCGGGCATTGATGGGTGTGTGGCCCTCCTGATGCCATCGGACTACAACAGCTTGGACTACGACAGCTATCATAGAATCACAGAATTGTAGAGTTGGAAGGGACCCCATCTAGTCCAACCGCCCCGCAATGCAGGCATCGAAACTAAAGCATCCATGTGCATGCATGCCTAACTCTGTCTCTCTGAAACATCTGAATCGGGAATGGCTGGGAAGGGCCAGGACTGGGGCCTGGATGCGGTGGGAGGGAGGGGAAGGGTTAATAAAGTGAGAGGTTCTCCGGTCCAGGAAGCTGGTAGGTTGCCTGCCCTGAACGGGCCGCACGATCCCTGAAGTAGCAAGTGTGTGGTTTGGAGTTTTTAAATTCATGTTCTGGTCTGTGTCTTTTTAAACGACCTCTCTGCTGCTGTCCTTGAATTTTGTACACTGCATGCGTGGAAGGCAATACAATTTGGAACAGTAATAATGCGGTGGTACCTTGGTTTTCGAAAGTAATCCGTTCTGGAAGACATTCAAAAACAGGATCAATGGGCGGCCGCAAAGTCAATGGGAAGAAATGAAAAACGCGTCTTGGAAGCCGTTCAACTTCCAAGGCGCGTTCAAAAACGGAAGCAATTACTTCTGGGTTTTCGGCGTTCGGGTTCCGAATTGTTCGGCTTCTGAGATGCTCGAAAACCGAGGTTCCGCTGTAATAACAACTTTGGTCGCCCCTGACCATTGAGCCAGGCTGCCTGGGGCTGATCTGGGAGTCCAGCCTCATCTGTTTCCCCTCTCTGTAGTGGTAGATACCGAACTAGACCCACTTATAGCACGACCTGGTATGAGGCAACTGCCTATAGCAGGGGAAGGTTGCCAACTGTCCAAAACCAGGCCCGGCTGTTTGCAGTTCGAAGACGCAGCTGCCTGGTTTTATCTTCACATGAAGAAAACGCAAGGAGAGCCCACTGGATCTGACCAAGAGGGTCTAAGTTTGGCATCCGGGTTCCTAACCAATCGGATGCTTCCAGGAAGCTCCCAAGCAGGGTGTTGAAGAAACAGCCCTCCTGTATCGCTGCCTTGCCTGATGGGTGCAGCCCGGAGCCGGCCCCCTACCCCCTCCAAAATGTGGGTCATGCTGAAACACCCCACCCACCCCCGGATAAACCACGCCCCTCACTCGCCCATGTGCGTTTTCTTGTGCGCAATGAGGTAGAGGCCCCGTGTGAAACTCTTCCCGCAGTCCAAGCACTTGTAGGGCTTCTCTCCCCGGTGCGTCCTCTCGTGAGCGGTGAGGTTGGAGCTGCGCCGGAAAGCCTTGCCGCAGTCGGCGCAGCTGTAGGGCTTCTCCCCCGTGTGCGTCCTCTCGTGGACGATGAAGTCCGAGCTCCAGCGGAAGCTCTTGCCGCAGTCGGCGCACTTGTAGGGCTTCTCCCCCGTGTGGGTCCTCATGTGGGTGGTGAGGTTGGAGTTGCGGTTGAAGCTCTTGCCGCAGTCGGCGCACTGGAAGGGCTTCTCGCCCGTGTGGATCTTCTTGTGGCGGATGAAGTGCGAGCGGTGGTCGAAGCTCTTCCGGCAGTCCTGGCACTTGTACAGGCGCTCTTCGGTGTGGATTCTCCGGCGCAGGACCACGCACCGCTTCTGCCGCTGGTTCTCCTGGAAGAGGATCTCGCCCAGGTCCTTGTAGCCCACCCGGCATGGGACGGCCTCCGGTGGGCACTTGGCCGGGTGCCTCTCCAGCCGCAGCTGGTTCTCAGAGGCCTTCCCCAGCTCGTGGTGCTGAGAGAGGCTCCCGCGTGGCTTTGGCACCAACGCCCCGCCAGGGTTCTCCCGTTCGAGATATTCCCGCTGTTGCAGAAGGACCTCCCTCTCCTGTTCACTGAGCAGTCTGCTCCCCACTGGAACCAAAGAAAAGAGTGGAGATGTAACTGTGCGGTATAAAGTAATGGATAGACAAAGTACAGTGAGGTTAATTGGAAGTCAGTTTTAAATTTCTTCTCTATAAATTTTAATAATTGTGTTCAATACCAGGAGTATATATGATGATAATTATATTAATCTTCTTATATCTTATAGTGTGGTGGTTTGTTTGATTTTTCTGTTATTTGTTTGTTTGATTGTATGTTTGTTTGACGCAGGTGGTGCTGTGGGTTAACCCACAGAGCCTAGGACTTGCCAATCGGAAGGTCGGCGGTTCGAATCCCCACGACAGGGTGAGCTCCCGTTGCTCAGTCCCAGCTCCTGCCAACCTAGCAGTTCGAAAACAAGTCAAAGTGCAAGTAGATAAATAGGTACCACTCTGGCGGGAAGGTAAACAGCGTTTCCGTGTGCTGCTCTGGTTCGCCAGAAGCGGCTTAGTCATGCTGGCCACATGACCCGGAAGCTGTATGCTGGCTCCCTCAGCCAGTAAAGCTAGATGAGTGCCGCAACCCCAAAGTCGGTCACGACTGGACCTAATAGTCAGGGGTTCCTTTACCTTTACTATCTTATAGTGTGGTGGTTTGTTTGATTTTTCTGTTATTTGATTGTTTGGTTGTATGTTTGTTTACTTGTTTGTACGTCTGTTTTTCATAAATGTATTTATTTTAAATTAATAAAGATATATATTTTTTATTTAAAAAAAGAGTGGAGGGAAACCGCAAAATTATAAATCGGTAAGCCAGCAATTAAGAGTGCCGGAGTAAGATCCGGGAGAGCAGGGTTCAAATCCCCGCTCAGCCACGAAGCTCACAATCCCTGTCTCTCAGCCTAACCTGGCCTTGCATGGTTGTGGTGGGGGTTAAAGGAATGCAAATGAATTAAAAAATTAAATCACAAGAGTTTGAAGAGGGCCCTTAGATGCCGTCTAGTCCATCCCCTGCTCAACTTCAGAACTGCTGCGTAGGATGATGTGGTTTAGGGGAGGAGAATATGGAGACTACAGTTGATAGAAATTGGGCATAGGCTAAGGGTACCACATTGGCTCTCTTTGGAGTTATATTCTGCAGCTTAATAATAATAATAATTTGCCATTTTATTTTATATTATTAAAATAATTATATTTATTATTTTGGCAAAGTAATAATAATAAATAAGAATTGAAATAAAAATGTGCACCCCACCACTGAGACCATTCCATTGTAACCATCCAACCTCCCAAAATTTCAACACCTCTTGCCATGGTTTGACCCCTTTCCATTTAAACAGTACAACTTCTACAAACACCTTCCCTATCTCCTCAGAATCATTTCTCCTGCGTATTCCCCGTCTTACCTTAATCGCACATATTATCATCAATGGCTATATCCCACACCTCTTTATATCATTCTTCCATTTGATATTCACCTTGCCCCTTTCACTTCCTAGCTATAACAACTCGTGCAGCTGTCAATAAATTTTTGGGCAAGTCCTTCCCAGCCTGCGAACCTTACCAATTTAATTAATAAAGGAAGGGAGTGATCAAACAGACTGGCTCTCTCCTTGTTGTCTTTCCACTGGCAAGAGAAGACTGTTGTAACCCAACAGGCTTTTGCAGACTGACCAAATGTTTCAAGTGAATGGGCTTTTTAAATAGCACTGTGCTGTTTTTTATCTATAAATAAAAAATAAATCTGTTTTTATCTTGCTTTAATTCTATTGTAGTGGCTGGGGAAACCCAGCCAGATGGGTGGGGTATAAATAATAAATTGTTGTTGTTGTTTAATTGCTGTTCAGCAATTCTCTGAACAGATACCGTATTTTTTGCACCATAACACTCACTTTTTTCCTCCTAAAAAGTAAGGGGAAATGTCTGTGCGTGTTATGGAGGGAATACCTACGGGTGGCATGCCTACGGATTTTCCTCCTCTAAAAACTATGTGCGTGTTGTGGTCGGGTGCGTGTTATAGAGCGAAAAATACGGTACCTTTTTAGCCTTCTGCATTTTAATGCCCTTGCTGCCCAGTCCATCCCCCTATGTCCTTTTTGCTACCCCACCTGGAAAAAAGAAACAAGCCGGGCGTCCCCGTTCTTACCTTGTTTCCGAGAAGCTCCCAGGCAAACTTGCTGCACCCTCGGGAAATTCACCGTCACTTCTTCAAAGGAATCTAGAACCTGCGAACAAGGGTCGCTGGTTAAAAGTGAAGCACAAAGAGATTTGGACAAACCCAGCCACCTCCGCCGGAGCAACAGATCTGCTTGTAGGGGACCTCAGGCCCTCTGGGTACTGAACTATAACTCCCAGCAACCCCAACCAAGGTTACAGTCACTATTTTGGGGCAAGACAGCTCTAAAGTCTTATTTTTCAAATGATGGACTGACTGCGATTTTCTGGCTAGTTTAGACTAGCTTAGCTTTGAGCTAGGTTAAGGACTTTGAGAACTTAAAAGAAGAAAAGTCACTTGAGCCAAGGACAGCACAAGTAGGGCCAGGGCCTTTTCAGCACTGGCCCCGACTTGGGGAATGCTCTGTCACAAGAGACTAGGGCCCTGCAGGACTTGACATCTTTCCACAGGGCCTGCAAGACAGAGCTGTTCTGCCTGGCCTTTGGTTTGGACTCAGTCTGACGCTCAGTCTACGGGCTACTTTTAAAATGAGGCCGCATTTTAAATTGCATTTTAACCTGTATTTTAAATTGGTTCCCCCCCCCCATTATGTTTTTATTGTAATTTTACTGGTGTTAGCCACCCTGAGCAGGGGGTGGACTAGACGGCATCTAAGGGCCCTCTTCAAACTCTTGTGATTTAATTTTTTAATTCATTTGCATTCCTTTAACCCCCACCACAACCATGCAAGGCCGGGTTAGGCTGAGAGACAGGGATTGTGAGCTTTGTGGCTGAGCGGGGATTTGAACCCTGCTCTCCCAGATCTTACTCCAGCACTCTTAATTGCTGGCTTACCGATTTATAATTTTGCGGTTTCCCTCCACTCTTTTTTTTTTTTTTTAAATATCTTTCATAAATACATTTATGAAAAACAGACTTACATACAAGTAAACGACCATACAAACACACAAACAAATAACAGAAAAATCAAACAAACCACCACACTATAAGATAGTAAAGGTAAAGGGACCCCTGACCATTAGGTCCAGTCGTGGCCGACTCTGGGGTTACGGCGCTCATCTCGCTTTACTGGCCGAGGGAGCCGGCATACAGCTTCTGGGTCATGGGGCCAGCTTGACTAAGCCGCTTCTTGCGAACCAGAGCAGCGCACGGAAACGCCGTTTACCTTCCCGCCGGAGCGGTACCTATTTATCTACTTGCACTTTGACGTGCTTTTGAACTGCTAGGTTGGCAGGAGCAGGGACTGAACAACGGGAGCTCACCGTGTTGCGGGGATTCGAACAGCTGACCTTCTGACCGGCAAGTCCTAGGCTCTGTGGTTTAACCCAGCCATAGAACGGTACATAAATTCAATAAATAAATAAATATGGCATGAATGTGACCCAAGAAGGTTTTTTTTTGTTCATCCCCACTTCCTCTCACCAGCTGTTGGGGTCTCTCCGCCTCCTGCTGCCTCAGCAGGAACCCCTCGGCCAGGGCCACCGCCTGGGCGCAGGTCTCCGGCCCGCGCTCCCTGACGCAGCCTTGGATCTCCGACGGCAGGATGGCCAGGAACTGCTCCAGGACCAGCGCCTCCAGGATCTGCTCCTTGGTGTGCCTCTCCGGCTTCAGCCACTGGTGGCACAGCTCCCGGAGCCGCCCACAGACGTCCCGCGGCCCCTCGGCCTCCCGGTAGCTGAAGTGCCGGAACCGGTGGCGCTGGGCTTCAGCGCTCGCTGCATCCTCTTCTAGGACCTCTTCATTGACCTTCCAGCCGCCCCCCCGCACGAAGCCCTGTGGGGCCGCCCCACCCGAGGCCGGAAAGCCCTTGGGGTCCTTGAAGGCCACGAGTTCCGGCAGCGGCGAGCTCCCCCACCCGGCGTGAGGGGACTGGACCACCTTCAGGAACTCCTGCCACTGGGCTTCCCAGCGCTGGGCCAAGCCCACATCCGGCTCCTGTTTGATCTGCTGCGGCGTCACCCGCCTCAGGAACTCCCGGGCGCCACCGGCTGGTGCCGTACGAGGGTCTTTCCTCGCCCCCTCGGCCGGCTTGGCACCGCAGGCAAGGCTCTTCTCCTCCATTTTCACCCAGAGCTCTCGAGAGGCCTGGAGGCGCAGGGCTGACGGCGCACCCCCTTCTTTCGGAACGGCTTTCTTGGAGGCCATCGGTAGGGGCCTTATCCCATCTCAGGCCTGCCGGAGCTCCAGTGGCA
Organism: Podarcis muralis; assembly: GCF_964188315.1. Classification (NCBI taxonomy): domain Eukaryota; kingdom Metazoa; phylum Chordata; class Lepidosauria; order Squamata; family Lacertidae; genus Podarcis; species Podarcis muralis. Next base: position 117,796,561 of record NC_135656.1, on the reverse strand, counting down.
GCCGTCGGCCTGGAGGGACACCGACCGCCGTGGGAGAGAGAGAGAGAGGAAGGTTCCTCTGCTCCGTCGTCCGTTCCGTGATCCTGCGGCGTGTGGGGCGATGGAGATGTTGCCGTTTGGCTAAGGGATCCTGCAGCCAGCGGTCATTTGCAAGTGGTCCTGATGGGTAGAGGTCACTGCCCTGTGGATACAAAGCACAAAACTGTAGCAGGGGGAGAGAAAGGAAAGAATGGAGGAGATAATGAATTGGAAAAAAATGTTTGATTTTTTATTTATTTTTAAATTTTTATGCCCCTTTATATTTTTAATAAAAAGCTCAAAGCGGTTTACAGCATATTTAAATCAATAAATCAATAAAACATTAAAATAACCTTTGTAAAAAACAAACAAACCAGAAGCCTTTTTGTAGGCCTCGGTCCAGTGTACCTGAAGGAGCGTCTCCACTCTCATCTTTCTGCCCGGACACTGAGGTCCAGCGCCGAGGGCCTTCTGGCAGTTCCCTCCCTGCGAGAAGCCAAGTTACAGGGAACCAGGCGGAGGGCCTTCTTTGTGGTGGCACCCGCCCTGTGGAACGCCCTCCCGCCAGATGTCAAAGAGAACAACAACTACCAGACTTTTAGAAGACATTTGAAGGCAGCCCTGTTTAGGGAAGCTTTTAATGTTTAATAGACTTTGGAATTTTAATATTCTGTTGAAAGCCGTCCAGAGTGGCTGGGGAAACCCAGTCAGATGGGCGGGCTATAAATAAATTTATTATTATTATTATTATTATTATTATTATTATTATTATTATTATTATATAGGTACCAATATCCCAAAGGAACAGAAAAGACTTTTAATGCCGCACGGATGCTACTAGCCCAGAGATGGAAAGAAGACAAAGCCCCAACCAGAGAGGAATGGCAAACAAAGCTGATAGATTATGCCGAAATGGCATTAACTTGACCGGAAAGCTCAGAAACCAAGAAGACAATAACTTTAAAAAAGAATGGGGAAAATTTATAACTTATCTAGGAGACCACTGTATCCAGATGAAAACATTAGCTAGATTCTAATAACACTTGTAGCAAACATCATGGACATTATGGAGACTTGGAAAATGTGGATTATGAAATGATATGCAGTTGAGAAGGTGGACAATAGGACCTATGAAAGGGAAGAACAAAAAATCCGGAAGTCCAGCTTTTCTGGGTCATGTGACCAGCATGACTAACCGCTTCTGGCGCAACGGGACAGCGTGACAGAAACCAGAGCGCACGGAAACGCTGTTTACCTTCCTGCAGGAGCTGTACCTATTTATGTACTTGTGCTGGTGTGCTTTCAAACTGCTAGGTTTGCAGGAGCTGGGACAGAACAACAGGAGCTCACTCCGTCGCGGGGATTCAACCGCCGACCTTCTGATCAGCAAGCCCAAGAGGCTCAGTGGTTTAGACCACAGCGCCACCCGCATTTCTAAGAAGCCCATATATGGTACCTTGAGCTCCTTGGAGGAAAAGGCAGGATATAAATTAAACAAATAAATACACAACCACACCGCAAACTGCACTTAATAACTTCTCACTGATTCCTCACCTCCCCAGCAATTAGCTACAAAAAAAGCATTTTAACATTTTCCAAGACTTTTGGAGTGGGGGAGCCGATTTTTCCAGGAGGTGCAGCAACACGTATTTAAAGCACTCACTATGGTACCGCTTTAAATGTTTGTGGCTTCCCCCAAAGAATTCTGGGAGCTGTAGTTTGCCAAGATGCTGTGCGGGGAGACCCTCGATTTCCCTCAGAGAACTACAATTCCCAGAGTCCCTTGTGAGAAGGGACTGTTAAACCACCCTGGCAATGTGGGGAATAGGGGGTCTCCTACCAACTCCCTTAACAAACTACAGTTCCCAGAATTCTTTGGGGGAAGAAGCCATATCTGTCTAAAGTGGCACAGTAGCTCAGTTGGTAGAGAATGAGACTAGTAATTTCAGGGTCATGGGTTCGACTCCTACACTGAGCAAAAGATTCCTCCATCGCAGGGGGTTGGACTAGATGACCGTCATGTTCCCTTCCATTCCAACATCTATGAATGGTTAAACTCACTGACAGGGCTTTTAATGGGTGGTGTGAATGTGTCACACTACTTCCACGACTTTTTCCTGTTTTCAAGGCCAGGCCAGGCCAGGGACATCCACAATTTTTATCTGTAGGCTGCTTTGAGTCCTTGTCCGGGGGAAAAGGTGGAGCAAAAATAAATATATAAAAATAAAACACCCGTCTTTCTATCTGCTACGAGGCCCAGCCTTGTTCATGCCTATCTGATTGGTAGGAGGGAAGGAAGAGTCCTCAAGGCTCGGCCTGTGTGTCTGTGGGCACCAGGTTGGCGACCCCAGACTGAGATTAGGAAGCTGCCTTACACTGAGTCAAACCGTAGGTCCACCTACCGCGGAACTGATAGAGTTGGCTCAGTTGGCAGAGCATGAGACTCTGAATCTCAGGGACGTGGGTTCAAGACCCACACAGGGCAAAAGATTCCAGCATTGAAGAGGGTTGGACTAGATGACCCTCGGGTCCCTTCCAACTTTATGATTCTACATCTACACTGACTGGCAACAGCTCTTGCAGCGCTCAGGCAGGGGGTCTCTCCCATCCCTGGAGAAGCCAGTAGGGATCAAACCCACGACCTTCTGCATGAGCTATGGCAATAAAAAGCCGAAGTACCCATCTAACCCAGTACTGTCTGCACTAACTGGCAGCAGCTCTCCAGGGTTTCAGGAAAGGGTAGCCTCCCAATTGAGATTGGGTAGCCTCCCAAAAATATGGTCTGAAGCTCAACATCAAAAAAACAAAGATCATGGCCACTGGGCCCATCACCTCCTGGCAAATAGAAGGGGAAGAAATGGAGGCAGTGAGAGATTTTACTTTCTTGGGCTCCATGATCACTGCAGATGGTGACAGCAGTCACGAAATTAAAAGACGCCTGCTTCTTGGGAGAAAGGCGATGGCAAACCTAGACAACATCTTAAAAAGCAGAGACATCACCTTGCCAACAAAGGTCCGTATAGTTAAAGCTATGGTTTTCCCAGTAGTGATGTATGGAAGTGAGAGCTGGACCATAAAGAAGGCTGATCGCCGAATAATGGATGCTTTTGAATTATGGTGCTGGAGGAGACTGAGAGTCCCATGGACTGCAAGAAGATCCAACCTCTCCGTTCTGAAGGAAATCAGCCCTGAGTGCTCACAGGAAGGACAGATCCTGAAGCTGAGGCTCCAATACTTTGGCCACCTCATGAGAAGAGAAGACCCCCTGGAAAAGACCCTGATGTTGGGAAAGATGGAGGGCACAAGGAGAAGGGGACGACGGAGGACGAGATGGTTGGACGGTGTTCTCGAAGCTACCAGCATGAGTTTGACCAAACTGCGGGAGGCAGTGGAAGACAGGAGTGCCTGGCGTGCTCTGGTCCATGGGGTCACGAAGAGTCGGACACGACTAAACGACTAAACAACAACAAGCCTCCCAACTGGGATTGAACCCAAGTCCTTCTGCATGCCAAGCAGGTGCTCTACCCCTTTCCTTAAAGGCAGAGTGAAGATTCCAGTCCTCAGGGTCCTAATTGAAAAGCTGTTTAAATGGGAAGCTGCTGTAAACAGAGTCATAGAATCACGGCATTGCAGAATCGGATCCCGGGGGCAATCTGGTCCAGCCCCCTGCAATGCAATAATCTTTTGCCTAGCGGTGAGGCTCAAACTTACGGCCCTCAGATGGCAGAGTCTCGTGCTCTACCGACTGACCCGCCAGGCTGCCCAACTCAGCATCGCCTACCCTGGTCGGCAGCAGCTCTCGGGAAAGGAGTATTCCCAGCCCTAAATGGGGATGCTTGAGGCCTTCTGAATTCAGAGCAGCTGCACTGCCCCTGAGCAACAGCGGACCTCCCTCGCCCCCTTGCATTGCACAAAGATGAACAGAACAAAACAAAAAAATAGGAATATTTGCATTTATTTTTGTACTCACTTCAGCAGCCCCAGCCTCTGAGCTTCTCAGGCGCCTTCAATGCAACCACCCCAGAACTGCCGCTTGGAGGAATTAAAAGAGGGAGATGAAGCTACTTTGTGCAAAAGGTTGGGAAGGAATGGAGGGTGAAGGCGGAACAGGAAAGGAAGGGACTCCCTGCTCTTTCTTTTTTTTGCATTTCTCCCTCCTCCCAGATGTCTGGGGCCTCTCTAGCAGCTGCCACCAGATCTATTGGGTTAACCCTTCTTGGGTAAATTCAAACCTGCAGATCCAAGAGAAGGAGGGGCTCCTGAAACGCCTGCAGCTGCCGCCTCGGTAGACCAGGTTGCTATCCGGCAGGTCAAGTACGAAGCAGGCAGAAATTCAACAGGTGCAGCTTTTTCTTTAATTCCGTTTGTGCTTCCTCCTAAAAATACCTGGAAGAGAGAACATCAACAATTAAAAGCAATTCCATGCTGCAGACTTGCATTCCTTTTTCAGAGTGCTGTGTTTTCCAGAAGAAGAAATAAATGAAGACATTTTTTGTTCCTTTCCCTTTCTGATTTATTTTCATTTTCTTCGCTACAGGCAACAAAAGTAACAAAAGGAAAGAAAATGAAATATTTAAGCCGCAAAGCATCGCATGCTGGAAGGAAGAAAAGTGCAGAGATGCAGCACAGCTCTAAAGGGATAATAATAGCCTCTAAAGGGAGAGGTTCCCTTTGCAACTAATAAAGATTTATATAGATAAAAGTATTCTCCAGTTGTGAGTTCCCTCACAGGTTCCGTATAGTCTTAAATGAGCTAGATATTTGCATGCTGGCAAAAATTTGACCATATGCCTCAATATTTGTACAGTGTTTTATTGTAGTATGAAAAAGATTTAATAAAATCGGGGGTGGGGGATAAATAAAATCATGCCATATGTCAAAAAAGCAAAAATCCCTCCAGGTCATTCAAGCTCTGCTCCTTAGACAAATTTTGTTTCTTTCTTTCTTTCCACAAGCTTCTCCAACTGGATGAAAGTCTCTTGCCTTTGATGTTCATTATTTGAATGGTTTTGAAACCTATTTTCAGGTGTGTGTGTTTTTAAAAAACTGCTTTAAAAAATATTTCTATGTCTAAATCGCTTTGAGGTATTTTTCTCAAAGGCCATTAATAAATGAAGAAATGTAGAAACAACTCCTGATGTAAATACAATGCCATATATACAACAATTACTAACAATTCCGTTTGGCAGAACAATGTCAAACTGAGCACAGGTACGGACTGGGATCGTAAAGTATGATACAATAATCTTTATTGCCCCATACAGAACAACGAAATTGAAAAAATCTACATCAGACATTCAAAAACCCTGTGATCCTTGGAGGAAGGGCAGCATATAAATTTAACAATCAATCAATCAATCAATCAATCAATCAAATCCGTATTGCCAGTAGGCATACAGAAATACCCTGTTTACCTGGATAACTGGAACACTTAAAAAAAAAGTCAATTAAGGCTGCAGGCTTTACCTGGGAGTAAGTCCCATTAAACTCACTGGGGCTTACTTCTGGGTTGACACGTACAGAAGCAATGAATCAATGAAAGAATTCAATTCTAAATTTAATTTACTTATTAAAAATTATGTTTGGTTGTCTGCTGCTGAGCACATTTTTTAGATCAGCTTTCCAAATAACACATGTACAAAAGGCACCTGGGACTTTACAGAGTAAGGATTTGGTGCCGAATAACTTAAGCCGCAATTCTTGGCTGCCTGCATACACTATATAAAGTACCCGGTACTTGATTTCCCTCAAAGAATTCTGGTCTCTGTAGTTTACCTCTCAACAGAGTTTACAGTTCCAGCACCCTTAACAAACTACAGTTCCCAGGATTGTTTGTGGGCTTAAAATGTGCTTTAAAGCTGTGTTACGCATTATAGATCTGAAACACATTTGGAGCACATTCTTTCCCTCAAATAATTCTGGGGCCTGTAGTTTATCTGTCGCGGAGTGACAGTTCCGAGAATCCCTTCGCAAACTACAGCTCCCAGAATTCTGTGAGGGAAAGAATGTGCTTTGACTGTGCTTTATTTATTTATTTTTAAATAATTGTTATTGATCCCCCCCCCCCCGTAACATTATGTATAATCATTACATTACATTCAGATTTCAATTCCCCCCTTCCCTGCTGACATCCCTCAACTTCCATCCCTGGTTTGTTACATCTCATATTACATTCTGCTGTTTATATATCTTCTTCGGCGATCGCTCGTAGCCGAATAAGATTGTCTTCCATAAACACGGTTTTAACAATGAGTCCGTAAGTGACTGTGGAGGCCAATTCTGGATCCACATGTCCTTCCACAGTGGGGACATTGGTTCCTGGGCGGGAGTTGATCACGGTGTGGATTTGCCAAGCGTGCCTTTCTCCTAGCAAGTTTCTCCCTTGCGTCCTGAGTTCGAGTGTCTTCAAAGGCCATGACACCTTTGGTAAAAAGGCTGTTCTCCAACTGGAGCACTCACAGGCCAGTGTTTCTCAGTTGTCAGCAGTGGCGTAGCGTGGGTTGTCAGCACCCAGGGCAAGGCAAGTAATTTGCACCCCCTAACCCGTGGATTTGCGCCCCCTAACCCGTGGATTTGCGCCCCCTAACCTGTGGATTTGCCCTAACCCCAGGTGTTGCGCCCGGTGCGGCCGGCACCCCCTGCACCCCCCACGCTACGCCACTGGTTGTCAGTGTTTATACTACATTTTAAAAGATTTGCCTTGAGACAGTCTTTAAACCTCTTTTGTTGACCACCAGCATTACGCTTTCCATTTTTAAGTTCGGAATAGAGTAGTTGCTTTGGAAAATGATCATCAGGCATCCGTACAACATGACCAGTCCAACGAAGTTGATGTTGAAGAATCATTGCTTCTTCCAGTACACTGATATTAGTTCACCTGTCTTCCCAAATGATGTGTAAAAAATTTTGGGACATTCGCAGGAAAACCAAAATGCTTGTTTACAAAACTATTGTACTACCAACCTTACTATATGTTTGTGAAACATGGACCACTTATAAACGCCGTCTCCAACTCCTCGAAAGATTCCATCAACGGTGTTTATATATATTTCTATATTGTCATACTGTTAGGTTTCTTTTTTTTTTGTAAATAAAATTGCAAATGTTTATTTAAATGATTTGAATGTGCTTTAAAAGACAACTCCTTCATCTTCCATGAATTTGTCCAATCCTCTTTTAAAGTTCCGCAGTTTAACTGTGCTGCGCGAAGAAGTCCTTCACCGTTCAGCCTCACTGGGTTAATACCAAATTTCTGGTATTAGGAGAGAGGAAAACCTCTCTCTGTCTACTCTGGTGCAAATACTAGTCCTAACTCAGAGTAGACCCATTGAAGTTGAGGGACCTGAAAATCGATGAACAACTCTTATAGACAGACAGAAGAGGACTTACTCTACTTGACTATTTGGAGGACAAATTATAACGATGTATAAAAGCCATAGCAGAAATTGGTAATTGAGCAGGTGATGTGTAGGGAGAAGGGATGAATGTATTTTGAAATCATAGTTGGAAAACGTTATTTTATTGGGAGCAGCAAATGAGGGAGGAAAATAGAGGGGACATCTGGCGGGCAGGGGTGGGAAGTCAACTTTCAAATTTGTACATATTGAATTTGTATTAATTTGGTGACAATTTGTTAAAAATTCTGGAATATCAATAAAAATAATTGGTGAAAAGAAGTTAAGGGACCTGGCTCAATTTATCTGAACAGAAATGCTCAGGATTGCACTTTGAGGTGTGTGAAATTTCATTTATTACTCTCTTGTCATGAGGCGCCCCAAAGAAATCCACAATATAATAAAAGTGTCTGTAGAATAGAGTCCCTCAGAAGGTGGAGGATTTTAAGGAGAGGTTGGATGGCCGCCTGTCATGGATGCTTGTGTTGAGATGTTTGCACTGCGTGGTGTTCCCAGAATCACACAATCCTAGAGTTGTAGAGTTAGAAGGGACCCCAGGGTCATCTAGTCCAACCCGCTGCAATGTAGGGATCTTTTGCCCAACTCGAACCCTTCCAACTCTGGAATTTCATGATTCTGTATGTTAGGAATATAAAAACAGTTAAAACAACTGCACGCACATACATAAAAGCAATTAATTTTTTAAACAAACTATAAACTGCAACATTAAAAACTGTTTTAAAAACAATTAACATGCATACACAGCACGTGTAGAAGTATATTAATATACAGTCATATAAGATTGCCCCGCATCAGGTGCCTTTTACAGCAGTCTAACATGCAGGACGTGGGTGGCGCTGTGGGTTAAACCACAGAGCCTAGGACTTGCTGATCAGAAGGTCGGCGGTTCGAATCCCCAAGATGGGGTGAGCTCCCATTGCTTGGTCCCTGCTCCTACCAACCTAGCAGTTCGAAAGCACGTCAAAATGCAAGTAGATAAATAGGTACCGCTCCAGCAGGAAGGTAAACGGTGTTTTCGTGCGCTGCTCTGGTTCGCCAGAAGCGGCTTAGTCATGCGGGCCACATGACCCGGAAGCTGAACGCTGGCTCCTCGGCCAGTAAAGCGAGATGAGCGCCGCAACCCCAGAGTCGGCCACGACTGGACCTAATGGTCAGGGGTCCCTTTACCTTTAACATGCAGAAATTCAACAGAGCCAGCTTTCACCCAAAGCCAGGTTCAGATACTTGCAGGGCCGTTGTGAGGATTAAGGCAGCAGGGCGGGAGCAGAGGAACCCCTGAACCCCTTGGAAGAAAAGCAAGCTATAAATCTAGTGATTATTTTTTAATGTGTTAAAATAAAAATTATTGGTGGGGTGGTTGGGGAGAGTATTAAACCTGTTGAATGCTGTCCTGTTAAAACCACAGGAGCCCCGCCAGAGGGGGAAAAGTCTGCAGAATATTTCCTAAATCCTTTACAGTACTTTGTCTCCTATTATCATGCAAGCGAGCTCCCATTTCCTTTCAGCAGCTTTGCCAGGGTCACACACCGGGGTCTCTGGTTCCTTAAAAAACTCCAGCCGCATCTTTGGATCCGGGAAGGAGAGCATTTTTTTTAATCAAAGCTGCTGCTTCTCAAGTTTGATATATAGGAATATTTCACATTGGCTGTATGTAAACCGCTGAATGTAAATCCTTTGTTTTATGAACAAGCGGTATACAAATCTTTTTAAACAGATAATATTCCCTCTCTCCTTAAGCCTCCCCCGCCCTTTTCTGGGAGGTCCTAAAAGGGTTAAATCTGGGAGATGCCCTTCCCCCAAACAAATTTTAAATTTGTGAAAAGCGGGCGGGGCTGGTGGGAGGGACCAACCTGCTGAAGGAGCCCCTCCCTGTCTGGTCTCAGTCTATTCCATTCATTCCAGCAAACTGGGTGTTGGAGGGCGACTGGAAGCGGTGGTGAGTTTGAACCCATTATCTGGGGCTGGGTGGAAGCTGGGTCCTTGGAACGCCCTGCCACTATATAGATATCTATATATCTCTATATTATATAGGCTCCATCCTTGAGATTAACTTTCCCCAACCTGGTTCCTTCCAAATGGGGATTTTTGCTGTTGTTGCTGCAACTACAACTCTCCTTGATGCTTAAGTGTGCAGGCTGAGCCCAACGCATCTTAAAAGTTCGCCAGGTTTGGGGGTGGGGGCATGGTCACACAAGCCAAGGGGGCTGGATGGAGTCCATAAGATGCTGAGTTCGGAGCATTGGCCCATTTGAGCTCCGTTTTGCCTACACTGGCTGGCAGCGGCTCGAAGGTTTCCTGCTTGGAGATGCTGGGACCCTTTTGCGTGCGGAGCAGACGCTCCAGCACTGATCTGTGACTGCCTTTTTAAGTTTCTAGTCCTCAGGGTTCCAAATGAAAAGCAGTTTAAACTGGAACAAAGGAATAATATAACAATAACAATTTATTATTTGTACCCCGCCCATCTGGGTAGGTTTCCCCAGCCCCTCTTGGAACCCAAAGAAGGATTGTGGGTTCGGGCCCCACGCTGGAGTCCTGCCTTTCAGGGGGTTGGACTAGATGACCCTCGGGTCCCTTTTCCAACTTTGCAATTCTGTGATTTCTAAGGTGCTTTGTACTGACTCAGACCATGGCTCTGTAGCGTAGACCTTCTGCATGCAAAGCGGCTGTTCTGTCGCTATGCAATGGCGCATTCCTCCAGCCCAAAGCAACTGGAAGTCGCCAGATGGGGAAAGGTGTTGTAAATTGTGCCTTTTACAAGTAAAACCAGGTTGGCATGTGTTGTGTGTGAGGTCAGATCCCTAGACAAGGTGGCAATGGTTGAATAGAGCGAGCCTCTATTGCCAGATGCAGTCTACCTTCTAAATACCAGTTTCTAGAAAGAGGTGTGAGCAGCGCTGCCCCTTATTCCTCCCTCCGGAGAAGAAATTGCATTCCTGGATGAGATGGCTGCGGGTTGTTTTCAGTGCTAGTCCTACTCAAGAGTAGGCCTATTGAAATGAATTGACCTAGGTTGGAGGGTTTTGGGGGGGGGTTGTATTTCTGTGAAGAGTTTCAAAACAAAATTAACAGAGAATCCAATGGTGCAATGGCCGTTGTTGATAAACAGCTGTTATCCAAAGGATCAGTGATGAAGTGGACAAGTAATGAAACACGGCTATACACTCAAATGGGTCTACTCTTGAGTAGGACTGGCACTGAATCCTGTCCTGGGTTTGCCCTCCTTTTAGTCTGACCCAAAATGATAATCCTTATTCTTATCCATCAGTTCTGCAATCCTCTCTGTTCTCTTCAGGTGAATTTTTAATTCCTTTAAAATGTATTTTAAAGATTTCTATTAATAGTTAAATGCTTTTTTAAAAATAACGACTTGGACAGCAGCTTTGAAAACCTTATAGAAAAGAGGGGTGTAAATTTAGTAATGATTTTATGGCTTGCATCGTTATTAATAATTGCCCGACCTTCACCATAAAGTCCCAGGTAGGGTTACAACTAAAAATCAATATTAAAAATGATTTAAAACAGCTTACAATCGCAAAAATAGTGTGGATCCTATATTAAAATTTGTTAAGTTAAAATCCTCTATGTGTGTCCTGCTTAATATTTCAAAAATCTCTTAATTGGTGTACAGTTGGTGAATATTTAAGTTTATCTTTTGCCCTTCCTCCCAGAGCAGCCCAGTAATAAAACATCTATAAAGTAAATATACATATTTAAAACCAAAAATGTCTCCCAAATGATTCCAATACAGATGCAGACTGGGAAAGATCTCAAAAGGCCTATTAAAAAGCCTTTTTCTCTTTAGTCTGGGACCTCGCTCTATTGAGATGTTTTTATTTGCTACCTATTACCACTTTTGCTATACGTATTTGGATAGATTTTTTTTCATGTTGCAAGCTGCCTTGAGAGTGGTTTAGTTATGGAAAGGCGGCCTACAACTAGACAATTGTTGTTGCTGTTGTTTAGTCCTGTCCGATTCTTTGTGACCCCATGGACCTGTCGTCCCCTTCTCCTTGTGCCCTCCATCTTTCCCAACATCAGGGTCTTTTCCAGGGAATCTTTTCTTCTCATGAGGTGGCCAAAGTATTGGAGCCTCAGCTTCAGGATCTGTCCTTCCAGTGAGCACTCAGGGCTGATTTCCTTCAGAATGGATGTGTTTGATCTTCTTGCAGTCCATGGGACTCTCAAGAGTCTCCTCCAGCACCATAATTCAAAAGCACAAATTCTTCGGCGATCAGTCTTCTTTATGGTCCAGCTCTCACTTCCATACATCACTACTGGGAAAACCATGGCTTTAACTATACGGACCTTTGTCGGCAAGGTGATGTCTCTGCTTTTTAAGATGCTGTCTAGGTTTGCCATCGCCTTTCTCCCAAGAAGCAGGCGTCTTTTAATTTCGTGACTGCTGTCACCGTCTGCAGTGATCATGGAGCCCAAGAAAGTAAAATCTCTCACTGCCTCCATTTCTTCCCCTTCTATTTGCCAGGAGGTGATGGGACCAGTGGCCATGATCTTCGTTTTTTTGATGTTGAGCTTCAGACCATATTTTGCGCTCTCCTCTTTCACCCTCATTAAAAGGTTCTTTAAATCCTCCTCACTTTCTGCTATCAAGGTTGTGTCATCTGCATATCTGAGGTTGTTGATATTTCTTCCAGCAATCTTAATTCCAGCTTGGAAAAGCAGGGATATAAAAACACACAAGAGCCATAAAATAGGGTTAAAATTTATTTATTGCATTTATATGCTGTTTATATCCTTCCTTTGTGCTCACACATATTTTTTGGGGGGGGTTAAGGGGAGGTCTCCCTCCAATCTATGCTTGCCTCAACCCTGTTTGGTAGGTTAGGCTGAGCTGGGGGTATCAACTATTTTTATTTATTTATTCATTTATTTATTATTATTATACTTGAGTCCCACCTTTCGTCCAATTAACTCAAGGCGGTGTGCAAAACAAAACAAATATTAAACCAGGGCAAAATGAGTCACAAGAATGTTTCGTTTGTTTATTTATTGATTGAATTTATATACCGCCCTATACCCCGGGGTCTCAGGGCGGTTCACTGAATAAAATCAAGATATAAAACCAGAAAATACCTAATAAAAATAAAAACAGCAACCCAATACCCCCCCACAAAAAAACACATTTTAAAAGGGCATAGGATGTTGTTGTTTTGTAATGTATTTTGAAAAGCGCCGTGCTTATATGATAAATGTGTGCTTAGCAACATATATCTGATAGTTTTTTTTTATTTAGTAAATAAATTGCACACTGCATCATTGTGAAAAAACAACCCTCCAAGCAGTAATAAATATATATACCACCCTTCATCGAAAGATCTCACCGTATGATTAGAACAGCGCTGTTGCTTTTTTAAAGCTTTTCATTCTTTCTTCAAATTTATTTTTAAAAATCAGTTAAATTGTAAGCTGTAAAGGCAGCAGGGATTCCCCCCCCTTTTTTTTTTACAAACTCCTCACCTGTGCTACTACAGCCATTTCCATGGCTGTAGGACAGCCTGTCCTGAAGAGACCTCTTGCAAAAGCATTCAGACTGGCTTTGTGTCAGTCCTGGCTGGGACAATGGCAGTGTACTTGAGACAAAAGACTGCCCTCCCAAATCTATTTAAAGCAAAGTGATAAAATGGGATTTGCCAATCTCTGCCCTGGAGGCACCTTCCATTCCTGAAAGGACTCAGAACAGCTTTTCACAATCTCTGGCTAGCCAACATCTGTCTTAAAAACAACACAGGAAGTCAGAGAATGGGGGGGCACTATCCTTAATGATTTTAAAAGACGGGGGGGGGGGGAACCCATGAAAAGTGGGGTGGGAAGTAAATAACACAAAAGAAAAAATATGTATTCGAATTTTATGTGAATTTGTGGAAATTTAATTATATATATATATATATATTTTAAAACCGTGTGTGTGTATGAATATATGCATATGTGTGTGTGTATATATAAATATATATGTATGCATATATATATACACACATACACAATCCCTGGATTAGGTCCTCTGCCCTACACATTTAAAGCAGTATCATACCACTTTAAACACTCATAGTTCCCTCTCTCCCCCCAAAATAAATAAATCCTGGAGAATTGTAGTTTGATAAGAGTGCTGAGAGCTGCTAGGAGACACACGCACCCATTCCTCTCAGAGAGCTACAATTCCCAGAGTGGTTTAACAACGAATCCCTCTTCCCAGAGAACTCTGGAAATTGAGGGGGACGGGGGTCTCCCGACATCTCTCGGCACCCTTCACATACTACAACTCCCAGAATTATGTCGAGGAAACCTGGACCGTTTAAAGTGGAATGGTGCTGCTTCGAATGCGCAGTGCATAGGAGCCAAATCCCAGGGGCTTTGGGGGCACCCGCCTCCCCCCAATAGAATATTTGATCCAGAACGCGGCAGCCAGACTGATGACTGGGGGCGGCCGCCGAGACCACATAACACCGGTCTTGAAAGACCTGCATTGGCTCCCAGTAAGTTTCCGAGCACAATTCAAAGTGTTGGTGCTGACCTTGAAAGCCCTAAACGGCCTCAGTCCAGTAGACCTGAAGGAGCGTCTCTGCCCCCATCAATCTGCCCGGACGCTGAGGTCCAGCGCCGAGGGCCTTCTGGCGTTTCCCTCACTGTGAGAAGCCAAGTTACAGGGAACCAGGCAGAGGGCCTTCTCGGTAGTGGCGCCCGCCCTGTGGAACGCCCTCCCATCAGATGTCAAAGAGATAAACAACTACCAGACTTTTAGAAGACATCTGAAGGCAGCCCTGTTTAGGGAAGCTTTTAATGTTTGATGTATTATAGTATTTTAATATATTTTTTTGGAAGCCGCCCAGAGTGGCTGGGGAAGCCCAGCCAGATGGGCGGGGTATAAATAAATTATTATTAGTAGTATTAGTATTAGTTCTGTTCTGTCTACCCTGGTTGGCAGTACTTTAGGCAGGGGCTTTTCCTAGCCCATCCTGGAATTGAACCCGGGAACTGCAGGACGCAAAGCAGGTGCTCTGCCATTGAGGTTACAGCCTTTTCCATTACCTAGGTCATAAAACTGCAGAGCTGGAAGGGGCCCAAGGGTCATCTAGTCCAACCCCCTGCAATGCAGGAATCTCAGCTAAGGCATCCATGACAGATGGCCCTCCAACTGCCGCTTAAAAACCTCCAAGGAAGGGCAAAGGAGTAAGTAAGACAGCTTCTTGTATTCCCTGCAGAAGTTTTTAATTTGTAGCAATTTAGCATGAATGGTGCTCATCACCTGGTCCAGCCCGGTGTGAGGTTTAGCAGCAAAAGCGTAGCAAAAGACTTTGCAAAGAGAGCGAGAGGAGCCCCTCTCTCTCTCTCTTGCAAGTTTTGCCTTTTCCAGATCTGTCAGCAAGGTGCAGTGTGAAATTTCCTAGCGCTCAGAAGACCTGGGAAGTGGCTGTTGGCATGTGGGTTTCTGTTCCTTCTGACATCCCTGTTTTGCGCTCTCTTTCAGGAAAGGAGCCTTTGGAAACAAAAAAAAAGTTGCTTGGAAGCTCTCTCGGTTCTTCGGCGAAAAAATTGCAGGCCGCGAAACCCTTGCACGGTTTGCTCAGGGAGTCCCGTTGTGTCAGGAGCAGCTGCACAAGCACAGGGCCAGAAGTTGCCATTTTTTGCCATTCATTTTCTGCGAGCTTCAGAACACCCAGCCAGCAGAGCTAAAATGGCCGCCACACGCCGCTGGAGGGCCGAAGCTGAGCGTACCCGGCTCCGGGAGGACCCCGAAGGTCTCAAAACGGGGGCCGGCGAGGCAGGAACGCTCGAAAGCCCCTTGGCAAGCCGTGCGGCAGACGCCGGGGGATACGTGGTACGCCAAGAGAGCCAGCCGAGAGCAGGGAGCAGCGGTCACTATCTGTGGGAGACCGAGTTCCAAGAGTTTCTGGAAGGTTCCGTCTGGGAGGAGCAGACCCCGGAGGAGCTGGCCCTGCGGGCCGACACCCGGGCCTTCCTGGCCTCCTTTGAGCAGGTGGCCGTGGCCTGCCACTGGCCCAGGAGGGAGTGGGTGACCCGGCTGCTGCCGGCCCTGGGCGAGGAAGCGGAGAAGGCCTTCCTCAGCCTGGACCCCCAGGACCGCGGCGACTTCCAGAAGGTCAAGGCGGCCATCTTGAGGCGCGAGGCCCTGGCGCGCGAGAAGAAGCACCAGGAGTTCCGCCGCTTCTGCTACCAGGAGGCCAAGGGGCCCCGGGAAGTCCTTGCACGGCTCCAGGAGCTGTGCCAACAGTGGCTGAACACGGAGAGGAGCAGCAAGGAGCAGATCTTGGAGGCTTTGCTCCTGGAGCAGTTCCTCAGCGTCCTGCCAAAGGAAATGTACCACTGGGTCAAGGAGCGTGTGCCGGAGAGCTGCTTGCAGGCTGTGGCTCTGGCGGAAGATTTCCTGAGGAGGTTGCAAGCGGCCGAAAGGGGGGAAGAACCGGTAAGAAGGTTGCATTCCTTCCCCCCCCCCCCCTCTCCCAGGCTTGCAAGCAGCTCCTAGCCAGCAAATGGTTGCAAAAGTCAAAGATCCCAGCAGTGCAAGCGACCAAAGCCAGTGCCTTCAACTTCGCTTTTTCTTTTTTTTGGTGAAATAGAAGGACACACTAGGATCATCTCTCTGAACCCTGTGCAATGCAGGATATTTTTTGTCCAACCCCCAATTTCCAGTTCAAGCTGAGCGAGCCTCTGGGGCCTAATAATAATAATAATAATAATAATAATAATAATAATAATAATAATTTATTATTTATTCCCCGCTCATCTGGCCGGGTTTGACTCTGGGCAGCTTCCAACCAAATATTAAAAACAATACAGCATCAGACATTAAAAACTTCCCTAAAAATGCCTTCAGTTGTCTTTTAAAAGTAAAATAGTTGTTTATTGCCTTGACATCTGCTGGGAGGGAGTTCCACAGGGCAGGCACCACTACCGAGAAGGCCCTTTGCTCTCAGAAATCTGCTTTCAGTCCAAACCTTTTACATCTTTGTAGCTGGGTTGTTTTCAGTTTCTTATCTCATTGTCTCTGGCCTGTAATTTGCTCCAATTAAAGCCCAATTAACAGGATTACCTGTGCTTCCAGGAACGGGATGGGGGAGGGGGTTTCGTGGCAGCCAGAGTACTCCATGCACCCAGCGCCTTTGCCCTGCCCTTGCATTCCAATGGGAAACAAATGCCAGACCGCCAGGCAAACTGCGGGTGAGAGCTTGGTCCCTCTCCCAACCAAAGAGGAAAACAGATAATGAAATTCCCCCCTCATTATCTGATTATCTCCATCTGTCTCTCTTACGCAGTGTTGGGAGAAACTCCAGTCAAGGAGCACCGGAAACAGGAAGCCAAAATTGAATATATTCAGTGCCTTACCTAAAGAGCTGCTTCTAGTTTATTATTATTGCATGTTTCTCCTCTTTACCCTGACAACAGCCCTGTGAGGTAGCTCAGGCTAGAGAGAATGGTGACTGGGCCCAAGGTCTCCTGGTGTGTTTCATGGCCGAGTGGGGATTCGAACCCTGATCTCTCAGGTCATAATCCAGCGCTCTAACCATTGCACCACACTGGTGACTTGAGCACTTTGCCTTCTGTTCCTTTTCCTCCACTCCTCAGCGGTCTCCCTGTTTTCTGCTCTTTATTTTTTTTCCAGGAGCAGGAAGAGGCTGCAGATCTTCGCAAGAAGCAGGAAGTTCCACTGGAAACGGTGCCGCTGCAAACTTGGGCTTCGAGGGAGGTCCAAGGGGAGCCCAGTTCATCATCACGCAAGACTTGCACAGGTAAGCAGGGCTCTTAGTTTTGCCTGGAATTAGCGGGAGGAAGAGGAGATCCAGTGTGGAGCAGTGTTGATGTTGTTTTAATCAATTTTATTCAAGGTTTTCAACATATGCTACAATAAAAGCCAAACAAAGCCAACAGAGAGCAAAATTTAAAAAGGATAGAGGAAACACCCACACACAAACAAAATTTTATATTCTGTCAACCAGCTGTAAGGCATATGTTGAAACCAGCTTGTGTTAAGATTTTCTGTTTCAGATAAAGAGGATTGTATTGATTGCTGTGTGTAGTTAACACATAACCTTTTTGACAGGAAATAAGCTAGAGACAACCACCTGATCTTTATAAAAACTACTATTTATTGGTGCTTCTGTTTAGTTTTTTCCCCTCTTCTCCCCTCCTCTCTTTTTTCCTTTTGTGCCCTTTCGTTTCAGATTGTATGCTTGTGGGCAGGGACGGTCATGTCGCAGTTGGTTGTATGCAAGGCACTCTGGGAGTATTTTTGAGTGGGTTAAAGATGCTCTAAATAAAACTGTTTTGGCTCCGGCCCTAACCACTACTCATATTTGGCCCTCAAATGGTTGCCCAGAAGGCAGTGCGGCCCCCGGGGCTAAAAAGGGCTCCACATCCCTACCGAAAGGAAGGTCCTAAACATAGGGAAAAACTTTTTGCCAGGAAGGGCCAGTGGAACAGTCTCCCTCAGGAGGTGGTGGCCTCTCCTTCCTTGGAGGTTTTTAAGCAGAGGTTGGATGGCCATCTGTCATGGATGCTGCAATGCGCTCTACCATTAAACTGCCATTAATCCAGAATGCGGCAGCTAGACTGGTGACTGGGAGTGGCCGCTAAGACCATATAACACCGGTCTTGAAAGACCTACATTGGCTCCCAGTATGTTTCCGAGCACAATTCAAAGTGTTGGTGCTGACCGTTAAAGCCCTAAATGGCCTTGGCCCAGTATACCTGAAAGAGCGTCTCTACCCCCATCGTTCAGCCTGGACACTGAGGTCCAGCTCCGGGGGCCTTCTGGCAGTTCCCTCCCTGCGAAAAGTGAGGTTACAGGGAACCAGGCAGAGGGCCTTCTCGGTGGTGGCACCCGCCCTGTGGAACGCCCTCCACCCGATGTCAAGGAAATAAACAACTGTTTGACTTTTAGAAGACATCTGAAGGCAGCCCTGTTTAGGGAAGTTTTTAATGTTTGGTGTTTGGTTGTGTTTTTAATATTTTGTTGGGAGCTGCCCAGAGTGGCTGGGGAAATCCAGCCAGATGGGCAGAGTATAAGTCAGGCACCCCCAAACTCGGCCCTCCAGCCGTTTTGGGACTACAACTCCCATCATCCCTAGCTAACAGGACCAGCTGTCAGTGATGATGGGAATTGTAGTCCCAAAACAACTGGAGGGCCGTGTTTGGGGATGCTTGGTATAAGTAATAAATTTTTTTTCTTTATTGCTTGCTGAGGTTCCTGCATTGCAGGGGTAAAACTAGGTGACTCTCGGGGTCCCTTCCAACTCCACAATTCTTTTTTATTATTATTAAAGATTTTCTTGATTTACAAAAGTGTTTGCAATGTCTCTCTCGTATTTTTCCCCCATGTAACATTTTTACAAGTGTCTCATTTGTTGAGACATTAGGAAGAAAGGGGGGAAAGAAGTGGAGGGTGGGCAAAGATGGGTGGGGTGGGGTGGCGATGTTTCTATTTTACTTAATATATGTGGGGTTTTGTGTCAGTGTTGCTTGTGCAGGTTCTCTGCTGTTCGCTTGTGTTCCTTTGGTGGTGAGAGAGGTTGGGGCTGGCCTAGGGTGTGGTTATTCATTTGTGGTTGGCTGTGGCCTTTGTTTTCATGTGTGAGTGAGGTGGGTGGGTGTTTTGGATCAGGTTAGCCATATTGATTTGTATGCTGTTGGTGGATTTTTGTCATTGTCTTGTTGGGCTGTGATATGTGATAAAGGGGAGCCAACCGGGGTGAAGGTGTCTTCTTGTATTTGTCCCTGTGTCAGTTTCAGTTTATTGGTTAATTTTTCTAGTAGAGTTATTTGGTACCATTGGTCCACAATTCTACGATTCTACACTTTTGTCTTTCTGGTAGGTTACGGGCAGGCCGCCGTGGCAAGGAAGAAGAAGACCTTCCAGTGGGGCCGCTACGGGGAAGTGAAGCTGCGAGCCCGGTTTCCCGGAAGAGCAAACGCAGTCCTGCCGTCCCGCTGGAAGCAGGCCGGAGGCACCCAGGAGCATCGCCGCTCAGATAGGCTGAAGCGAGCCCAGGTGCCGAACCTGGCCGAGGCACCTCCCTCGCCGCCACCTCCTCCTCCTCCTCCTCCATCGCCTCCACCTCGGGATGTCAAGCCCAAGCTCAAGAAGCCCTCCCCCCCTCCAGACGCCGCCCCCAAGAGCCAGATCAAGATGTGCCCCGAATGCGGCCGGGGCTTCAACGGCTTGGCGACCTTCAACCGTCACCGTATGCTCCACACTGGGGAGAAGCGCTACGAGTGCTGCTTCTGCAGCAAGGGCTTCTGCTGGCGCTCGGATCTGGTCCGGCACGAGTGCCAGCACACCGGGAAGAAGCCCCACGAGTGCCCCTTCTGCGGGGAGGGCTTCGACCGCAAGTGGCAGCGAGAGAAGCATGAGCTGATCCACACCAAGAGCAAGGCGAAGCTGTGAGCGGCCTGCGACATGGCGGGAGGGAATTAGCGGGATTTTAGGAATAAGGGTGGGAGCGGATATCGTTGCTGGGTTAAGGCTCTCTGGGGCAGAACCGGAGAAGGGGGGCTTCTCGTTGCCAACCCTGGCGCCCTCCAGATGTTCTGGATCACCATTCCTGGTGGGATTTGTGGTCCAGAACATCCCAGCTTCCAAAGTCTGCCTCAGACAGGACCTGCAGTCTCGTTCCAGCTCCTTCCTCTTCTTGCCAACAATTTTGCGCCGTTTTTCTGGCCACCTGAGTGCATCTCCTGGTTTCGGCAGCCTATGTGGAGGAGGCAGCCATGCCCAAATGGATTAGGGTCATGTGGGGCCACCCACCCCCAAAAAAATCCAGCCACCATCCAGCCAAAGTGATTTCTTTTCGAAATTCCTCTTAAAGCATGTGTTTCTTCTACATGTAAACATCGCTTGGCAGGATGTCCCGCCCCTCTTGTTATTCCTTCCTCATGGTGAAGCTATCCCAAAATAAAGCACACCCCTCCCAAAAAAAGTTGTATGTTGCATTTTCCTGTTCTGAATTAGCGACCAAGCTTAGGCAATATATAAGGGTCGTTTTTTACTTTAAGCCCCTTGAATTTATTGAAGGAGTGGAGTGAGTTGGAAGGGAAGGTGGAATAAGGGAAGCAGTTTTGAATTCGAGGTTGGTAGTGGGGAAAGCATAAGGTGTTATATGGGGCACGTTGAGCTTTTTGCAAGCCAGAGTTAATTCTACTGTTCATGTTACATGTGTGTTTGAATTATCTGCATTCTGATGTTTCTGTGTCTCTGCCTTTCTGAAGGAAAAGAAATTTGACGGGTGCTTCTCAATAACATCGGTTGGGGATTCTTTCTTTTAAAAGCCTACTCCACAGATTAGGTTGTGGGGAGAGAATTAAAGGGAAGCATCTTGAGGGGGCTGAAAGTGGACTGTACTATTTTAGGATGTTGGTAGGGGGTACCATTTTCGAAAGCTCTGCCATGTTAAACAAACCTTAGTGAGTAAAAATTAGAAAAGCAGTCCTTGTCATGGGGGGAGACATTCTATTTCGGATCAGTTTTTGTACTTGAGCTCTTCCCGCCCCCCCTCCAGGCACCATTAAAAATAAATGTGGGATCCTGCCTGGGTTCCAAAATGGTACAGCCCATTCCACTACCTCCAGGACTATACCGCTTCATTCTACTGTATGGATAAGCCATACCTTAGTTCCCCAAATTCAATAACTATCTTTACATTCTCTTGAACCCACAGAAGGATGGTTTGGTCCCAGACTTGTTTAACACACTGATATTCCCCCATACAAAAGTGCTGTTTTTCATCTAATGGGCAACACAGAGTTCAGCCGCAGTGACAGTAATTTGGGGTCACACACATTTCGAACTGGGCAAACAATGGTTTGCAGGAGCCAGGGGTGGGGAAGTTTCAGCCCTCAAGACTCCTAATTCCAATCTTCCTCAGCCACCATGGCCAAAGGATAGAGATTGGTTGTCTGACAGCATCGAGTGGGCAGCAAGTTTCCCCCTTCTCAGTGTATGCTACCATCTGCCTGATTAGAACATAACAGTAAACTATGGTTTGGCTGAACCAGGAAGTGAGGGAGTAGGAGCAAATCAGCCTCCAGCACAGTCACTGTGGTTTGGCTATTGATGTGTGAATCCAGATAATATCTGTCCCAGAAGCTGATCCTAATGTATTGTTCTCGTTCTCTCTCTCATTAGTCTACCATCATTGTGCCCATCTGTTTAAATGTTCAGTAGTAGCCTAGCTTTTTCCCCAAGCACCCTGCTAATTATGTTGATGACAAATGAGCTGAACAGCAGGTACCAGTTGCAAACCAGTGAAACCATTTTGGGGGGTGGGGTTCCCTTGTTGAGTGTCTACAGTTCTGAATGCCCACGCTTTTATGCTCCTGTCAAAACATGTTGAGGTTTTATTTATAGTTTCTTATCTCAAGTTTTTTTTGTAATTTTAAATTTAAAAAAGCCTTTTTGTGACAAGTTTGGAGCTTGTTATGTTTGGAGCTATTAAAAATTGGGTAGTTGCTCAATGGATCCTGTGTGTTGTTCTTGACAAGAGGGTGCTTGCCAGCCAGCCTTGCCCTATACCAGAATACTCCATTCCATCTCTTCTCCCCCCCCCCCAACAAGCAAGTAGGTTGTATTCTGTCACCACTGAACACAACTGTCCACTGTGGGCTGTTTCCCTCGCCCACTAGTTAAGGGCTCTTCTTGCCAATAACCTTTTAGGCACTTCGGCAAAACTTGAGAGCTTCTCCAGGCCTATTCATGTATACAGTGGTACCTCAGGTTACACACGCTTCAGGTTACATATGCTTCGGGTTACAGACGCCGCTAACCCAGAAATAGTGCTTCAGGTTAAGAACTTTGCTTCAAGATGAGAACAGAAATCGTGCAGCAGCAGCGGGAGGCCCCATTAGCTAAAGTGGTGCTTCAGGTTAACAGTTTCAGGTTAAGAACGGACCTCCGGAACGAATCAAGTACTTAACCTGAGGTACCACTGTATTTCCATTTTGGCTAAATAATGATTGGTACCCACCTGTTGAGGTTCAGAACTAGAGGGAATGTCACTGTTAAAGTGGAGTGGTTAGAAACCTGAACAGCAGCCAGCATTCCATACTGCCACACTTCGTTGCAGATCCTGCTGAACATGATAGGTTCCTTTTCTTAAAAAATGGAATATCCAGGTTCAGAGGCAATATACACCCCATTCCCCCCCCAAAAAAAGAACCTGGCGTTTAGTGTACAGCATAGGAGGGTTTTTTGTGCTTCCCAGATTCCACTGGGGTTTAACTTGTGAGTTGCCGCTGAACATTTCTCTCGATTTTTTTGCCTACCTACTTTTACAAGCCAAATGGTGAGAGAATCATAGGAAGCTGCCTTGTACCTGAGCCAGGCCATTGATCCATCTAGATCTCCTCAACAGTGGGGTATGGGGTGGCACTCTGCACATGCTCAGGGGCATGTGGTGTGACATGCTCCAAAATTTTGCAGAACATGGACTGGCAACTTTTAACAGGCAGCGTCAACAGATAGTGCTGCAAACATATAACAAATATTTCTTATGGATTTACTTCTCTTTTTTTAACCAATCAATTTTTATTAGTTTTCCAAATTTTAAAATAACAATTTAATTAGAATTTAACACCAATTTAAAAATTACTTTACCATCCATTCCTGTTTCGTCTGCATGTGCAGTTCTTGTTTTGGCATTTAGCTATTTTCCCAATTTTAGGTACCCCTGCCCGTACGGGCCAGTCTTGCCAGACTCTAGGGTTGTGCGCTCATCTCACTCTATAGGCCGGGAGCCAGCGCTGTCCGCAGACACTTCCAGGTCACGTGGCCAGTGTGACAAGCTGCATCTGGAGAGCCAGGGCAGCACACGGAACGCCGTTTACCTTCCCGCTGGTAAGCGGTCCCTATTTATCTACTTGCACCCGAGGGTGCTTTCGAACTGCTAGGTTGGCAGGCGCTGGGACCGAACGACGGGAGCGCACCCCGCTGCGGGGATTCGAACCACCGACCATGCGATCGGCAAGTCCTAGGCACTGAGGTTTTACCCACAGCGCCACCCGTGTCCCCTATTTTCCCAATTAATCAAATACAATTAATCTTCCTTTCTTGATCCATATAAATCATTAATCATAATTTTAAATCATATTTACTCCAATACGGTTTGCTTATCCTGTCTTTGTAGGTTCGCAACATTCTAGTTAACAATGCTCAGATTTTACAGACCTTACTATTCTCTTTTCACAAAGCTGTGTTTTGCGACACCTTGGGGATTTACTTCTGAGTAAAATACGCGTAGGACTACATTGCAGCAAATTTGTAATTGCATCACTAAGTGGCGTGCGGAGGGAAATAAGTTCTGAAAGGTGCAGACAGATTGCAAGGAAATGCGTAAGTCTCCTGAGACAATTCAGATAAAAGTTGAACCCTATGCAGAACAAGCCCAAGTGTCCCATTCAGTGTTGGTAAATGGTGATAATGCAATCACCCTGGTCTTTGCTTTCTTGGTTAACGCCTGCAAGCAACCATTGTCTCTCTTCATTTGCAAATGAATAAAACGAGACTTCCTGATAAGTTTTAGTCCAGCAATTTGAAGCTGGAGCCTCCCTTCGGAATTAATTTGTTACTATTGATTCAGTCTATCTATCGCAGCCTTCCTCCAAAGAAGCCATCACAAACGCAAAACATCTAAAAGTCTCAAATGCATCCCCACTGACCCCTACCCTATAAAAAAAATATATATTCAGTGCCTACGAAAGAAGAATGGAGAATGAAACTGATGGAGTACGCAGAAATGGACAAATTAACAGAGGATTCGGAACCGACGAGACCAGGGATTCACTGAGGACTGGAATAAATTTACAGAATATATTAAAAATGTATGTGATGAACAGTTAACGTTTGTAAGTTTTCAAGAAGCTCTGTGAGAATTACTGATGGAAATATTGCTTAAAAACTATGTGCTCTGATGGTGTTTCCTGCTTGGCAGGGGGTTGGACTCGATGGCCCTTGTGGTCTATTCCAACTCTATGATTCTATGATTCAATCTCTCTCACTCCATCTCTCCCCACTTCTCAAAACTCTTATTTTCCTTGCGTACACAACAAACATTTAAAGCATATCCTTCTCACACACCCCTGCCTATCCTAGGCTTTGTAGTTTGTTAAGGGTGCTGGGAATTGTAGCTCTGCAAACTACAACTCCCAGGATTTTTTGTGGGGAAGCTGTGTGCTATGAAAGCAGGACGTGTGTGCAGCTGCTGTCCTTATCCCTTCCTGAAACGAAGCGAAGCTCTTCCCTGAAATTCACACTGTAAGTTCCTAGCGGCAGGGGACTGGGTTTTTTTTGTGTGTTTTTTAAAAGCAAACAGAGCACTGTGAGCATTATCCATTCCTGATAAAATTATTTTTCATGGGATTTGAGAGCCATCGATCGAAAATGGTGCAGATCTCCTGCTTCCTTCTACATCTGAGGCAGCTGCCACTCTCAGTACAAATTTAGTAGTAAAATAAAAAATACATTGCACAGGTGGATGGTGGCTGGAGCACCTAAATTCCTTTCCTCTCCTCTGCTCCTCACCACCCAGTAAAGGCTGGTTCATCCAGCCCCCTCATGCCCATTTTCAGTCTAGAGAGGGGCACTGCCTGTCAGAGGATGGGGACGGAAGAGGCCCAGCTCAGTTGGCAGAGCACGAGACTCTTAATCTCGAGGTCATGGGTTTGAGTTCCGCACTGGGAGAAACCGGGGTTGGACTAGATGACCCTTGGGGACTCCTTCCAACTCTATGATTCAGTTGGTGGAGCACCCAAAAGGCACCAGGTTGAATCCTTGGGACCTCCACGGAGAGGCTTAAAAGCTGCTGCTGCCAGCCAGTGTACACAATCTTGACGTAAATGGACTATTTGTATATGGCAACTTCCGAACTGGAATTAGCTGGATCTGCCAGTCACTGACTGTGGCTCCGCCTCCTTTTCTGCCCCCCCTGCCTTCGGCCCCATCAGTCTCAATGGGCACTGGATTCCCCACCCACCACCCTGATCCTCTTATGGAGGTGGGTGGGGAGGAGCGGGAGGGCGAATTTCGTTGCACAAGTCACCATACATTTAAAGGCTTCAACAGTCTCCCGCTCCGGCGGGAAGGTAAACGGCGTTTCCGTGTGCTGCTCTGATTCGCCAGAAGCGGCTTAGTCATGCTGGCCACATGACCCAGAAGCTGTACGCCGGCTCCCAATAAAGCAAGATGAGCACTGCAACCCCAGAGTTGGCCACAACTGGACCTAATGGTCAGGGGTCCCCTTTACCTAGGTCATTCTTGCTTGTACCCTAATCTAAGGACGTCTTTCTCCACCGAGGGAGCTGGACAGCTCTTTGAAAGAATAAACACCATTTGTTTGTTTTCATAAAATGTATGCACCGCTTGACTGTTAAAAACAAAAACTCAAAACGGTTCACAAAAAGATAAAACAATCCACCAAAAAGGGGTGGGGATTCCAACCCTACTTTAAAGCATACCATTCATGGAAAGATAAAAACAGAGGTTCAAAGACAAAATGGAGGGATGGTGTTATGTACTGAGTTGAATAGGATCCAAAAGGCAGCAGTCTGATTGGTCCTAGAACAATGCAGTAGTATGATTGGTCCACAGGAGCCACCCAATCCAGCTCCAGGTGAAGTGAATCTGCAACCTGATTGGCCTACAGGTGAATCTCGGAATTAGCCAATCACATGGGGCCCATTGTGTAAATAATGTATATAAAGCAGACATTCCGGGGGAACTTCCATTCCTCCTCACCACTCTGAGCTGAATAAAGAGCATGAAATCCACTCTCGACTCCGAGTCTATTTCAGATACCCTCCACATGCCTCTGCGGAAAAGTTTTAACAGGGCTTTCTTGAAGAGAAGAGGGTGTATCGGACAGACGAGGGAACCTGTGGGCCTCCAGCGGTGGCTGGACCCCTAGCAGCTACAGACACTGTTGCCCAATGGTCAGGGATGGTTGAAGTTGGAGTCCATTAACTTCTGGAGGGCCACAGGTTCCCCACCTGTGAGGAATGGGATTTGCAGCCTTTAGTCGATCAGTAAGTTTTCACTCTCTCCCATTTGCATAACATTAGTCTGATGGCTGTATGTGGCCTACCAGACACTTTTAGTCAAAGGACCACAGCGAGGCCTCTTTGGCTTGTCCTCAATTACCAGTAACTTTCACTCGGCTGAAATGATTGACTATGGCCCCATCCTCACGGTACATTTACAGCAGTGTCACAACACTTTAATCCTGGGAACTGCACCTTTAACAAACTACAGATTCCACAGCTCTTTGGGGAAGCAGTGTGGTACTTTAAATGGCCAGTGCAAAATCACCTTTTAGACCTGTAATTTTGTCTCAAAGGGAAGTTGAAAAGACAGACAAGAGAGAATAAAACAGATAACTTTTTTATTTTTAAAAACAGCATTAAGGATATTTCATTAGTCGAGAACAGGGGTGGGCCTGTGGACTACCATCTCCATCATCCCTTGCCATTGGCGATCTTCGTTAGGGCTGATGGGAGTCGGAGTCCAACAAGGAATTAGCCACCCCATCTGGGGAACTCCCCGCCACAAGACCTTAAACCAGCCTCCCCCAATCTGGTGCCCTCCAGATATTGCTGGACTCCCAAGTCCCATCACCCTAGACCACTGGCTGTGTTGGCTGACTGGAGTTGAGGTGGGAGGAGCTTTAGTTCAACAGTATCTTGGGGTGGAGGGGCGCTCGATCAAACATATTTTAAAACTGATTTAATCTGCTTATTTAATTAATTTAAGGGACCCTGCAGCTCTTGTGGGGAGGGGAAGATTAAATCATGGGAAGGGGAGGTATCTTAAGATAATGCTGCAGGCACCTGATGAAACGGTGCATAAAAGCATCCGCTATCAAAAAGATTTAAATCCCAAAAGGTACTGCAAAGTCTTTTTGCTTTCCTCGGCAAAGTAACAACTTCACTGCTAATTCATCTTTTAAGAATCAGATTTCACAGTTAAGTCATCCAAACAACAATTTCATCGGGGTGGGGGGTGGGGGGAAGTCAATGCTGACTCATCTGGTCATAACTTATTCTTAAAATGATGCTAGGTAGTTCAATTCCTTTCCACCCCTTTCCCTTTCACATCCTTTCTTCTTTTTTTTGGTCCTCTAACCTCCAAGCCACTTTGGTCTTTCTGCTGAAATCCCTCACCGAAGGCACTTCGCAAGCACCCAGTGCTGCTTCCAGGCTTATAACCTTCCTGCAAAGTTTAGTTATTTGCTGCTATTTAACTGTTTAGAATACTGCTTTATTTGATGTAAGTTATGTGAAAAGTTATTCTCATTCTTCTTGTATCAGATCAGATTGTTATTGCTAACATTTGACATTTTTTGTAATAATAATAATAATAATAATAATAATAATAATAATAATAATAATTTATTTGTACCCCGCCCTTCTGGCTGGGTCTCCCCAGACACTCTGGGCAGCTTCCAACAAAGAATAAAAATACATTAAAATATGTGCTGGAAGCCACTCAGAGTGGGTATAAATAATCAGATGGGTGGGGTATAAATAATAAAGTTCCACTCTCGACTCCGAGTATATTTCAGTTGTTGTTGTTGTTGTTAAGGTAGATCAATATCATCCGCCCCACAT
This sequence comes from Podarcis muralis, assembly GCF_964188315.1. Taxonomy (NCBI): domain Eukaryota; kingdom Metazoa; phylum Chordata; class Lepidosauria; order Squamata; family Lacertidae; genus Podarcis; species Podarcis muralis. The sequence continues at coordinate 117,768,506 of NC_135656.1, read as the reverse complement.
ATTGCAGATGAGTGGGGCTGAGTGCGGGAACAGAAACGAGAGAGAGGATTGCCCAAGTCTTCCTAACGAATTTGTGGAACGGAGGGAAACAGTCAATGTGCAAAGGCCTAAGCGTCATATAAATTTAAAAAAGAAACGTAATTTACCCGCCTTATAAAATTAAGGGGGGTTTCAGGCCGACGTTGCCGCTTTTGTGCTGGCGTGGCTCAGCTTGTGTTTCATAAGGTGCGACCTGTCGGTGAAGCTGTCCCCGCAGTCTAAGCATTTGTACGACTTGAACCCTTTGTGGGTGTTCTGGTGGAAGCTGAGGTGCGAGCTCTGGGTGAACGACTTCCCGCAGGTGAGGCACTTGTGAGGCTTCTCCCCGGTGTGGATCTTCTGGTGCTTGCGAAGGTTGGAGGACTGGCTGAAGCCCTTCCCGCAGGTGGGGCACTTGTGGGCCTTCTCCCCCGTGTGGGTCACCCTGTGCTTCAAGAAGCTAGACCGGTGATCGAAGGCCTGCCCGCAGGTGGGGCACTGGTATGCCCGCTCCGCCGCGTGGCTCCGCCGGTGCGCGCGGAGGAGCGGGAGCTGGCCGAAGCTCTCCCCGCACCGCGAGCACCGGTAGGTCTTCCCGCCGGCGTGCGCCTTGCGGTGCTGGCAAAACGTGGCCCGCTGGCCGAAGCTCTTCCCGCAATCGGGGCACCGGTAGATCGGGGCGCCCACGTGCATTTTCATGTGCTTCTGGAGGTTGGAGGACTGGTGGAAGCCCTTGCCGCAGTCCCCGCACTTGTAGGGCTTCTCGCCCGTGTGCAGGCGCCTGTGCTTCGTGAGGTGAGAGCGCGCCCGGAAGGCCTTCTGGCAGTAGGAGCATTCGTAGGGCTTCTCGCCGGTGTGGATGAGGTGGTGCTGGGACAGGTAGGAGCGCCGGCAGAAACTCTTCCCGCACTCGGAGCATTTGTAGGGTCCTGGCCCAGGGCGGAGGCCCAGCGGCGGCTTCGGTTTGACGCTATTCCCATTTGGGGAGGCAGCGGCCTCGGTCTCCGGGGTCCCTGGCTGGCTCCTGTCCAGCTCCCAGACAGATGCTTTATTTGGACTTGCTTCTGTCCCTCTCGCCAGCCCATGAGGACTTCTGGGTACTTCTTCCTGATTGTTGCACGAGGGAATGTCTTGCCCCGTGCTTTGCAGCGGCGGCCCCCGGGGTTCTCTCTGCAAGGAACTTTCTAAGAGGTGGCGGGTCTTTGCGTCCCCAGAAACGGGATCGCCTAGCGTGGGTTCGCCTGCAAAGAGGGAGAAAGAACACGGCACAACTTTTAAAACGTCGATGCATTATTTAATTAGAATTTCAGAAGTGGCTGAGATCCCAAAGGGCATCAAGTTCCTCTCCCAGCCAATGCAGAAAATTGTATTATTTTTATTTATTTTTGTTTATTTTTGTTTTTATTTATTGCATTGATTAATCAGCAGGTTAATAATTCTCTGGAATTGTAGAGTTGGAAGGAGACCTCAAAGTCATCTTAGTCTAGCTCCCACCCTAACCCTAACAACTTTCCCCTCCTCTTCTTCCTCCCATGTGCCACCTGTGGCTTTCCCAAATCTGATGTGGAGGGTCAGGAGAAGCCCCAGAACAGAATTCTGGGAGAAGTCCCAGAATAATAATACAATAATAATAATAATTTATTATTTGTACCCCATCCATCTGGCTGGGTTTCCCCAGCCACTCTTAACAAAGATTAAAAATACATTAAAATGTCACACATTAAAAACTTCCCTGAACAGGGCTGCCTTCAGTTGTCTTCTGAATATCAGGTAGTTGTTTATCTCTTTGACATCTGAAGGGAGGGCATTCCACAGGGTGGGTGCCACTACCGAGAAGGCCCTCTGCCTGGTTCCCTGTAGCTTTGCTTCTCGCAATGAGGGAACCGCCAGAAGGCCCTCGGAAGAACAGAAGGGAGCATTATGGGAAATGGAGTCATGCAAGAATATCTGAATTTCCAACATGCTGGAGGAGGAAGGCAGAAATGGGCATTATGGGAATTGGAGTCATCCAATAACACAGATTTCTCCATTCCTGGTCTAAAGAAGAAGAAGAAGACGACAGCCTTACACAACAGAAAACCAGCATGGTTGGCATCACTGATCTCCCAGCTGGGCCCCAGCACCTCTCCGGGCTCCAGAACCTCCTCTTCTTTGGGGGGATTCACATTCGCCTCTGTAGGCACCTGAATCAGGTACAAAATACAGCAAGAAAAATCAAGAGTATGGACGCTGTGAGCTTAAATCGGATTTGGCATCCGCCAATCGCACTGAAAGGTGTCAATATAATATTATTATTTATTGAATTTATATACTGCCCTATACCTGGAGGTCTCAGGGCGATTCAAAAAAAGATCACAAAAAATAAAATCAAAATTAAAATCCAATAACACCCCCCCCCCCCCAGAAAGAGCCACATTTTAAAAGTGTATAGGATGTCAGTCAGGTCAACCAAAGGCCTGGTTAAAAACGGACGTTTTTACCTGGTGCCTAAAGGTATATAATGAAGGCGACAGGCGAACTTCCCTGGGGAGAGCATTCCACAGATGGGGAGCCACTGCAGAGAAGGCCCCGTTATCGCGTTGCCACTGTCTGGACCTCTTGAGGAGGTGACACACGAAGGAGGGCCTCAGAAGGGGATCTCAAGGTCTGGGTAGGTTCATATGGAAAGAGGTGATCACGAACCTTTCTAGGCCAGAGGACACAATTGGAATTTCGAGAAAATGGCCGCCTGTCACAAAATGGCTCCCCAGTGGAGGGCGGCATGACACAAAACAGCTACGTTGGCTGTGTGTCGCGTCACACAAAATGGTTGTCACATCTGTGTCAGAGAGCCTGAGCCAGAGGAACTTGACCAGGAAAGCCAACCATCCCTCATGCATTGAGGGAATATTGATGAAGACCTTTCGTGGCCATTGTTGGGGATTGCAAGTGCAGAGACGGCAGTGGACCTCAGGTCCTGCTAAGGAGCCACTGCGAGATTAGGATGCTAGACGAGATGGTCCAGGTTCTTCTGTATGTTCCCCACCCCATCCCTGAGATTTAGCAGAATTATAATGGGGGTTCACCACCCCGTCTCACCTGCTGCTCCTCTTCCTCCACCTGCAGCTGCCTCAGCAGGAAATCCTCGGCCAGGGCCACCGCCTGGGAGCAGGTCTCCGGGCCACGATCCCTGACCCAGCTCTGGACCTCTGTTGGCAGGATGGTCAGGAACTGCTCCAGGATCAACAGCTCCAGGATCTGCTCCTTGGAGTGCCTCTCCACCTTCAACCACCGCTGGCAGAGCTCCTGGAGGCAGCTGTAGGCCCCTCTGGGGCCCTCGGCTTCCCGGTAGCAGAAGCGCCGGAAGTACTGGCGGTTCTTCTCCCTGGTGAGGGCGTCCCCGCGCAAGATGGCCGCCTTCACTTTCCCATAATCCTCTCTGTCTCCGGCCTCCAGGCTCCAAAAGGCCCGCTCGGCTTCCCCGCTGAGGGCCGGCAGCAGCCTGGCCGCCCATTCTTCCGGGGGCCACCGGCAGGCTTTGGCCACTTGCTCAAAGGAGGCCAGGAAGGCCTTGGCGTCGTCCCAGAGGGTGGGCTCCTCCGGCATCTGAGCGGCCTCCCACCTCAAGTTGGGGGACTCCAAGGTCCCCAGGAACTCTTGCCACTGGCTCTCCCATTCCTGAAGGAGCCCTTCGCCTGGAACCTGTGTCAACTGTCTCCCCGACGCCTTGCAAAGCAATTCCCGAATGCTCCCCGCCTGGAAGACGCGAGGGGCTCTTTCGGACCCTTTCGCCCCCATCTCGGGTTCAAATTCTGAGAAGCCGGTCTCCTCTGTTTTGATCTTGGGCCGTCCTTCTTGCCCAGAAGGGACTTCTTCCTGGGGATCCGGCGATGCCATGACAAACACCTCTGCCATTTCCATCGCCCAACACCCAAGGATAAGGATGGGGAATCTTCCTCCTGAACCTCGGAAGATAAAAAAAGTCTTAAGCCCGCTGGACCAGTGACCTGATTCCGTAGAAGGGCAGTTATAGCTGTTGGAGCAGTTATAGGTGCCCAGTTTCTCCTGGCGTCTATTGTTTTCTCGCCGAAGATGCGGTGAAAACTCCAGAATAAACACCAAATCTGCCTGCAGGAGAAAAGAACACAGACCAAAATATTTTATTTATTTATTTAGAAGAATAGATATAAAACCCCAAGCTCTTTTTTGGTTTTGTTTTTTATTGTGCCAGTGTCCAGTAAAATCATGGAAACATCACAGAACATCCTAAACCCTTTTATTCTTATTATTTCTTAATTTGTTATTTGCATTTTCAGAAACATCCCTTTTAAATGTGTTTCTGGGGTGGGGTGGGGTGGGGGGAAGGTGGGTTTTATTAGTTTGGTTGTTGTTGCTCTCTTTATTACATATTTTGTGGTTTTATCTTGTATCTTCATGTTGTGAGCTGTCCTGAGATCTATGGATTAATAACAATAATAATAATTTATTTATACCCCACCCATCTGGCTGGGTTTCCCCAGCCACTCTGCGCGGCTTCCAACAAAATACTAAAACACAACACCCTATTAAACATTAAAAGCTTCCCTAAACAGGGCTGCCTTCAGATGTCTTCTAAAAGTCTGGTAGTTGTTTTTCTCTTTGACATCTGGTGGGAGGGCGTTCCACAGGGCGGGTGCCACTACCAAGAAGGCCCTCTGCCTGGTTCCCTGTAACTTGGCCTCTCGCAGTGTGCGGTATAGGTGAAGGGCGGTATAGAAGTTTAATAAATAATAATAATAATTAAAAAACGTTTAAAAACCTTAACACTATCAAATCATAAAATACAGGACGAATGGCCAACATGGAATCAAATGAATTCTCTACAAAGTCTTGGAGAAACAGCAGGCAACAAAATATCAGGATGGCAGGTCTCTTTCCGATTTCCACAGGAACGGTTATTTAAAGCAGTCATCATACCACTTTAAACAGTCATGGCTTCCCACAAATAATCCTGGGAAGTTAGTTTGCTAAGGGTGGTGAGAGGTTTATTTATCATTTTCAATTTTACATTTACATAAATTACAGAGTTTAAACCATACAAGCATATTCAACTTCCCTTCACTCCCTTCTATGGTTCTTTTTATTTTCTCTTTACTGCCACATATTCTAATTAATCCTCACTTTTCCTTTCCTGGCTTTCCCTTCCATTATAAATGTAACTGCTCAATTTATTCTAGTCCTGCCAACGTATAAAGTGGTTTACAGTAGTTTTTCAATTCCGCAATTCCCCATTATTTTTTAAAAGTTCTTTCTTCCTGATCACTTATTCTTCCAGCTAAACTAGACATTTCTACATGTTCCATCAATTTTGTCTGCCAGCGGGTGCCAAGACTTGTTAGGAGACCAGTGTGGCTTAAAAACCAATCCCTCTTGCCAGGGAAATCTTGGGAATTGTAGCTCTGCAGTCTCTACCTCTCTTTCAAATCAGAACCAGTGAAGGCGGTGAAGGTCCTGTGTGAGTGTCTGGTGGCGGTTGGAGGATGGAGGATGGATGGCGGCTAACAGATTGAGGTTGAATCCTGACAAGACAGAAGTACTGTTTTGGGGGGACAGGAGGCGGGCAGGTGTGGGAGACTCCCTGGTCCTGAACGGGGTAACTGTGCCCCTGAAGGACCAGGTGCGCAGCCTGGGAGTCACTTTGGACTCACAGCTGTCCATGGAGGTACAGGTCAAATTTGTGTCCTGGGCAGCTGTTTACCAGCTCCATCTGGTACGCAGGATGAGACCCTATCTGCCCGCAGACTGTCTCGCCAGAGTGGTGCATGCTCTGGTTATCTCCCGCTTGGATTACTGCAATGCGCTCTACGTGGGGCTACCTTTGAAGGTGACCCAGAAACGGCAACTAATCCAGAACGCAGCAGCTAGACTGGTGACTGGGAGCGGCCGCAGAGACCACATAACACCGGTCTTGAAAGACCTACATTGGTTCCCAGTACGTTTCCGAGCACAATTCAAAGTGTTGGTGCTGACCTTTAAAGCCCTAAACAGCCGCAGCCCAGTATATCTGAAGGAGCGTCTCCACCCCCATCGTTCTGCCCGGACACTGAGGTCCAGCGCTGAGGGCCTTCTGGCGGTTCCCTCACTGCGAGAAGCCAAGTTGCAGGGAACCAGGCAGAGGGCCTTCTCGGTAGTGGCACCCACCCTGTGGAACGCCCTCCCACCAGATGTCAAAGAGAACATATGAAGGCAGCCCTGTTTAGGGAAGCTTTTATTGTTTGATGTATTATAGTGTTTTAATATTTTTTTGGTAGCTGCCCAGAGTGGCTGGGGAAGCTGAGCCAGATGGGCAGGGTATAAATAATAAATTATTATTATTATTATTATTATTATTATTATTATTATTATTATGGAAATAGAAAATGTCACCTGACAGCATTTAGCAGCTCCCTGACAAAACAGTGTTTCCCGAATTCTTTGGGTGAATGTTCCTATCTCAGCAGAGGGCTGCTGCCTCTCAGAGCATCTGCTTTTCATGCACAATGTCCCCTCGGCATGTCCAGGTAAGAAACACACCTGATACCCCGGGGAGCTGCTGCCGGCCAGTGTCGACAGCACTGGGGTAGATGCACCAAGGGTCAGAATGTGGGGACAGGGCAGTTTTTTCTAGTGGGCACCACCCCAACTTTCCTCTTGTCCACTCACCAGCCAGCTTCACCTTGGATCTTCGGCTAGGAGAAAGTCTCAAGACAGCAGGCTTCTGTTTCCAGTAAGTAAAAGAGGAAATAATTAAGGAAAGGAGGCGGAGGGACCGGAAAAGCAGATGTTCTCTTTTTAAAAAAAGTCATATCCATGTGATTTCTCACATGCACACCTCTCTAGGAATGGCACATTTGCTACTTTAACCCTTCCCATGTGCGAGGGACACTTGGTGCATGAAAAAATTCTCCCCATAGACTCTCCACCAGGGGTCAGCAAACTCTTTCAGCCTGGGGTCGGTCCACTGTCCCTCAGACCTTGTGGGGGGCTGGACTATATTTTGAAGGGGGGGAAATGAACGAATTCCTATGCCCCACAAATAACCCAGACAGTCGCGTAGCGTGGGTTGTCAGCACCCGGGGCAAGGCAAGTAATTTGCGCCCCCTAACCTGTGGATTTGCGCCCCCTAACCCGTGGATTTGCGCCCCCTAACCTGTGGATTTGCCCTAACCCCAGATGTTGCGCCCGGTGCGGCCAGCCCCCCCTGCACCCCCACGCTACGCCACTGAACCCAGAGATACATTTTAAATAAAAGCACACATTCTACTCATGTAAAAACACCAGGAAGGCCCCACAAATAACCCAGATGCATTTTAAATACAGTGGTGCCTCAGGTTACATACGCTTCAGGTTACATACGCTTCAGGTTACAGGCTCCGCTAACCCCGAAATAGTACCTCGGGTTAAGAACTTTGCTTCAGGATGAGAACAGAAATCGTGCTCCGGCGGTGCAGCAGCAGCAGGAGGCCCCATTAGCTAAAGTGGTGCTTCAGGTTAAGAACAGTTTCAGGTTAAGAACGGACCTTCAGAACAAGTAACGTTCTTAATCCGAGGTACCACTGTGAAAGGACACATTCTACTGATTTAAAAACTCGCTGATTCCTGGAGCGTCCGCGGGCCAGATTTAGAAGGCAATTGGGCCGCATCCAGCCCCTAGGTCTTAGTTTGCCTACCCATGCCCCACACCTAAGGGTTGATGTGTTGTATAGGAGCCAATTTCTAGGTGCCAAAGTCCCTTTGGGGCCCCCAATAAAATATTTGAGAGGCTTGTGCCCCCCCAATACAGTGGTACCTCAGGTTAAGAACTTAATTCGTTCTGAAGGTCCGTTCTTGACCTGAAACTGTTCTTAACCTGAAGCACAACTTTAGCTAATGGGGCCTCCTGCTGCCACCGCCCAATTTCTGTTCTCATCCTGAAGCAAAGTTCTTAACCTGAGTTACTATTTCTGGGTTAGCGGAGTCTGTAACCTGAATTCACTGTTTTCTGTAGCATACAACCGAAATGAACGAACGACTCTATTAATTAGAACTTGTGATCTTTTTTGTGAACCACTCCGAGACCTCCGGAACGAATTAAGTACTTAACCCGAGGTACCTCTGTATTAGAATTTATATACCGCCCTATACCCGGAGGTCTCAGAGTGGTTCACAAAAAAGGTCACAAGCTCTAATTAAGAGTCGTTCGTTCATTTCGGTTGTATGCTACAGAAAACAGTGAATTCCGTAAAGAGAAACATTGGCGAGGTATATTATACTACAATGAACAATATATTTAAACGTAAGGTTCACAATCCTGCCGCCTTATCCTGCTTTTTAAAGAGATGTGATCTGATCATCTGGGTTGGTTGGCGCCTGGTCGCCTCTTCCTGCATTGCAGGGGGTTGGACTAGATGACCCTCGGGCCCCTTCCAACAACTCTACAATTCTGGGATTTCTATGACTCCTGAAATACCGTTCCTAGGGGATGGAGGCAATTTGAGCGTCCTTTGCATCTGTTACCCTAAACAAAAATTTCCTTTGCACCTCCTGATCCAGCCGGGCACATCTTCTCAGGGGCTGCCGGCTTGTTGGGGTTAAACCAAGAGATGCGCGGCGTCCTAGAGAGGCAGTGAAAGGAGGAGGGGGGGCGCTTCCTGCCCTGGCAAAGCGATGCCAGGAGGAGCCCCGAGAGGGAGAGGGAGCGCGGGGTGCAAGGCAAGCGGGTTGAGGGTATCTGTTTGCGTGTTTTCAAGTTGTCTGGAAGGAGAAGCCCTGCTGCAAGGACACAGGAAGCTGCCTTATACAGATTAGGTACTGGCCCACCTACTATTGCAGGCACAGACTGGCAGCAGCTCTTCAGGTGGGAGCGTTTGACCAGCCCTAGCCAGGGCAGGTCCGGATAGTTAAAGCCATGGTTTTCCCAGTAGTGATGTATGGAAGTGAAAGCTGGACCATAAAGAAGGCTGATCGCCGAAGAATTGATGCTTTTGAATTATGGTGCTGGAGGAGACTCTTGAGAGTCCCATGGACTGCAAGAAGATCAAACGCATCCATTCTGACGGAAATCAGCCCTGAGTGCTCACTGGAAGGACAGATCCTGAAGCTGAGGCTCCAATACTTTGGCTACCTCATGAGAAGAGAAGACTCCCTGGAAAAGACCCTGATGCTGGAAAAGATGGAGGGCACGAGGAGAAGGGGATGACAGAGGACGGGATGGTGGGATAGTGTTCTCGAAGCTACAAACATGAGTCTGAACAAATGTGGGAGGCAGTGGAAGACAGGAGTGCCTGGCGTGCTCTGATCCAGGGGGTCACGAAGAGTCGGACACGACTAAGCGACTAAACAACAACAAACAACCATAGAAGCTGCTGTAAGTGCTTCTCTTGCCAAATAAAGACTTAACTACCAGGTGTGTGCTTCTTCCTTATCTGGGATGGGCTGTGACAAAGCAGAGGAGGTGCAAGGCTCATAGAGACAAGTTACAGTCGCCCAAGATGGGAAGAGCTTGCAGACTTCTTACTCTGAGAATTTCTTACTCCTCCTTACTCCATTACTTCTTACTCCATGCTTCCTTTCCACGATTAAACCATGCTCAAGGCGGCTTACAGAAACAATCACATAATTCACACCAACGGTTCTAAAAACATAACTTCACAAACAATAAATGAAAACATCTCAATATACAGTAAAATCGGAACAATCGGAACAATCCTGCACGATAAGGTCTAGCAACAAAAATCACAAAAACGTAATACCGGATGACAGCTGAATTAACACCTCTCAAATATTAAAGCTAGCAATAATTGGGGGGGGGGGAGGACTAGCTAATACCATGTTAACTTTAAAACCAGTTCAACACATCCTAAGACCTGGACGTGCTCAGTTGGGTCATGGGTTTGAGCCTCATATTGGGCAAAAGATTCCAGCACTGCAGTGGGTTGGACTAGATGACCCTCAGGGTCTCTTCCAACTGTATGATTTTATGAAACACCTGGGAGAACGGAGGTGTTTCAAAGGGGTGCCGGAATAAGAGTTAGAGGCTAATGGGTGGGCTTGCCCTGCCTGGGAGAGACAAGCATAGACTGGATGTCCCCCACTCCTGGTGTAATGTAAGGTGTTCATATACTTCCCACATGCCATACATTCATATGTTTTCCCCATGTTGGAGAGAGAGATTGAAAAAAAAAATCTTTCTCATAGCAGAGTTAGCACATTGGTATCAAGCACATTTAAACTTGGCTAGATTTTACATCTGCCCTCATCCACCTTCAAGCATTTGTTCCCCATGAAAATACTTAGGCTAGAATAAATCTCAGACACATAGCTTTGGAAAAGTGAAGATTTTACTTGCAGAGGTTCAGAAGCTGCAACAAACAAGTCTCCATCCATTGGAAGTAAAAGTAAGGAAGAAAAGGTTCCAAGCAATTTAAAAGCAAAATAAATAAGTTATATTACAAAACGAATTAAGTTTAATTTAATGTAACAAAAATTACATTAACAAAGATATAGGATGTAGATTTTTCTTGAGCTGGGAACCATGCTGGCTACTGGCGTCTTCCAGGAAGGCAAGAGCAAAAGAGAGAGGGAGGAAGAAGCAAAGGCTGCTAGGAGTCTCTCCCATGTTAACGAGCTGATTTCTGGCTCCCGTTAACAATTTCATGCACACACGTGTAAGTCAGTAACTGTATATTGCCGAAATAAATATAAAAATTGTCCAGTAGCACCTTAGAGACCAACTAAGTAGTTCTGGGTATAAGCTTTCATGTGCATGCACACTTCTTCAGATATGAAGTATATTGCCAGTTTCTCTTCTCTGACAAGCAGATGTGTACATGGAAAGAACATACAAACATAGCATGTTAAGTCCCTCCCCCTCAAGAGTCCCATCTTGACCCAAAACTCCTCACATGTAAAGGTTTGCTCAGTATGGCAGCTGTTTGATGGGGCAATAAACTGGTTCCACAATTCCACTCTGGACATGTTCACAAATGTAGTGATATCTCACCCCAATGTGTTTTGTGCATGCCAGGAATTTATTGGTCCTTGACAGCTTTGTACTGCTGACCTGCATCATCTGGATAGGTTCACATTTACTCAGTCCAAGGTCCGCAGTCTCAGGGCCATGGCTTTGAGCCACACATTGAGCAAAAGATTCCGGCTTTGCAGGGGGTTGGTCTAGATGACCCTCAGGATCCCTTCCAACCCTACAATTTTATGGTTCTATGAAAGAGCTTACTTCTCTAGACAAGTTCATTAGAGAGGCGGCAGCAGCGGCTGGAGGACTCCCAAGGAGAGGGGAGAGGAGACTGATGGAACACCCCGCAAGGGAGGGTGTTTGAAAAAGGGTGAGTCTGCCAGCTCTTGCAGGCAAGGAGTGACCTAACTGGACTCCTGAGCCCCACAGGGGTGCCACAGAAATAATGTAGTTGGTCAAGGGAGCCGTGGACCCAAAAAGGTTGAAAATCTGAGCCCCATAACCTGATGCTGCAGAGAGGTTTGAACAAAAAGCTTTACTTTCTCATACAGAGTTAGCACAATTGCCGATTGGACGCGGGTGGCGCTGTGGGTTAAAACACAGAGCCTAGGACATGCCGATCAGAAGGTCGGCGGTTCGAATCCCTGTGACGGGGTGAGCTCCCGTTGCTCTGTCCCAGCTTCTGTCAACCTAGCAGTTCAAAAGCATGTCAAAGTGCAAGTAGATAAATAGGTACCGCTCCAGCGGGAAGGTAAACGGCGTTTCCGTGCGCTGCTCTGGTTCGCCAGAAGTGGCTTAGTAATGCTGGCTACATGACCCGGAAGCTGTACGCTGGCTCCCTCGGCCAGTAAAGCGAGATGAGCGCCGCAACCCCAGAGTCGGTCACAACTGGACCTAACAGTCAGGGGTCCCTTTACCTTTACCTTACCAAGCACATAAAAATGTGGTTAGATTCTATATCTGCCCTCATTCGCCTTTAAACAAATGTTCCCCATGAAAACAGCTGAGCTAGTTTCAGAAGTTACAGCAAACAAGTCTCCATCCGTTGGCGGTAAAAGCAACGAAGAAAAGGTTCCAAACTGTTTGAAAAGAAATTGGTTTTGTTACAAAAAGGAACCATGCAGTCTTTGTGTTAGCAAAGACGGGGACTGTAGAAAACTCTTGTAGAAAGATTCATTTATGTGGTTTTCTTGAGCTGGGAGCCATGCCGGGTAATGGTGTCTTTCAGGAAGTCGGAGAGAAAGAGAGAGGGGAAAAGAATGGCAGCTGGGAGCAGTTAACTAGAGCTCATTTCTGGCTCAGGTTAATGCTTTCATGCATAAAAGGATGAGTCAGTAACTGAATACCAGAAGGCATTTTGACATTCCATAAATTTACACAGTTTCTCCCATGTGGATTATTTGATGTTCGGAAAGGTTCCACCCAGCACACTGTTTCTCCCTTGTGTGGACTCTTTGATGTAAAGTAAGGCTACCGCTCCCTCGAAAGACGTTTCCACAGTCTGTGCAGATATATCTTTCCTCCGCTTTGTGGATCCTTTGATGTTTGGCAAGGGTTCCGCCATCCCGGAAGCTCTTTCCACAGTTCAAGCATTTATATGGTTTCTCCCCTGTGTGGATTCGCTTATGTATACAAAGGGTCCAGCTAGCCCGGAAGCTCTTTCCGCACTCCATGCATTTATATGGTTTCTCCCCTGTGTGGATTCTTTGATGTTTGGCAAGGGTTCCTCTCATATCAAAGCTCTTCCCACACTCCAGACATTTATACTGCTTCTCTCCTGTGTGGGTTCTCTGATGTTCAGTAAAGGTTATGCTATCATGGAGGCCCTTTCCACAGTCCACCTGTCCGGAGTTACAGTCTTTCTCCCCTTTATGGATTATCTGATGGGAAATAAGATGTCCAAGTTGACTGAAACTCTTTCCACACTCCATGCATTTATATGGCTTCTCCCCTGTATGGGTTCTTTGATGAGCAATAAGACTTCCTCTTTGGCTGAAGCTCTTTCCGCACTCCATGCATTTATATGGTTTCTCTCCTGTGTGGGTTCTTCCATGTGCAGTAAGGGAACTGCTTGTACTGAAGCTCTTCCCACACTCTGTGCATTTGTACGGTTTCTCTCCTGTGTGACTTCTGCTATGTGTATTTAACTGTGATCTATACTGGAATATTTTCTCACACACTGGACACGTAATATTCTTGTTATCTCTACAGTCTTCTGGAGGGATCAGGAGTTCATGGACCTCAGCCTCCTGGGAAGCAGATTGCTTCTTCTGCCTAGGCTTTGATTGGTTCGCCTTGTGCCTTTCTCTTTGATTTCCAAACATTTCTTTCCCTGTATCACGTGTGGTTGTTACTGACAACGCTATATATGGCGCCTGGTAATTCTCATTGTCCTGTCCATCACCTGCATGAGGGGGCAGACAGAAAATGAAGATCAGGTAAAAAGCGCAAATCACTCTGAGTTTCTCCCTCAGTCATCAAACCACTCCATCTGCTCTAACCATTGAACCACCCCATCCATCCCCAACCACTTTCACTATCACCAAACCAACTCCATCCATTGCCCAAAACAAATCTCTCCCTCTCAATCATCAAACCACTCCAACAATCAAACCATTCCACTAGTTACTTCTGCCATCACTAAAATAGCCCATCCATCACCAAAACACCAATTCCATCCATCACCAACCCCAATTCCATACCAAAGCAACTATATATGAGCAACATCCATCCATTACCAAACCAACTCCATCCACTCTACACAGAATGTACTACAAAAATACCAGGAGAAGTTGAAACTACTCATGGGAGTTCCAGTTCAGCAACATCTGGGAGACCACAGGGTTTCTCTCATCCATCTTCTATATCCAAGGACTTACCTGCCCTTTTCTTCTGGACCAACAACTCTTCTTTTTCTTCAAACCAGGTGAGGTCCAATTGGGACACCAGAGGCCCTTCTTAATGGGATAAGAAGAAAGCAAAAACTGTTATTGATGCCACCTGTGACTTCAAAAGGTCAAAGAAAATCCGAACCATGTATTCTCTTTTCAGCCCTCCATCCCATCTGTCAGGCTTCGGGGAATCGGATCCCTCCCCCGGTGGCAGTAATTAAGCAGATCAAACAAAAAGAGTGTTCTTATCAGATAAGTTCTTTAATAATCACAGCGAGAGACAAGGAATGCATATCATGCTAAAAAATGGTGTTGCTCCCAGTAAAGGTTTACCCCTTCTGTCCCCATTAATCTACATCACTCCTACAATGGGTAATCTGAGCTTATTGCCATTGTGCTTTCTGTTCCATCACTTTCCAGGTCCGTCTAGTCTTAGGAGAAGGGAGGCGTGGCGTGAGAAATTATGTCCAAGGACTGAAATCTGCCAGCTGTCTCTCTCCTGTTCCTCACCCAGTGTTTCCCAGCTTTTCCCCTCTGGACTATGCCCCTCTGCAAACTAAATCAATACTGTCCTCCTGCCCTTGGGAAGGTTCAGGAAAAGGGGAGTGGCTCACACCATTCTTCCTCAGTCCAGTCCCTGACACCATCTCAACCTCCCAGATATGTGAAAGAAGACAAGCATATTGGAGAGCAATGCACAGACCTTAAAACAGGAATAGGCAAACTCGGCCCTCCAGATGTTTTGGGACTACAACTCCCATCATCCCTAGCTAACAGGACCAGTGGTCATGGATGATGGGAATTGTAGTCTCAAAACATTTGGAGGGCTGAGTTTGGGAGGGGTCCCTGCCTTAAAACATCTGTCTGGGGTCACCAAAGCGATTCAACTGTCATCCATTACTCCACCGGTCACTCCCACCATCGCCAAAGCACTCCATCCATCAACAACCCTCTCAATCGTCAAACTCCACCCATGACCAGCCATTCCATCCACTCTGCTTAGAATGCCAGGAGATGACGAAACCACTCATGGGAGTTGCATTACTGCAACAAGTAGAAGACCATAGAGTTTCCCCCATCCCTGCTCTACATCCAAGGACTTACCTGCCACTTCCTTCTGGACCAGCAGTTCTTCCTTTTCTTCAGGCCAGGAGATGAGGTCTGATTGGAGCATCAGAAGCCCTTCTTGATGGGATTAAAAAAGAAGCAAAAATTGTTATTGATGGCCCCTGTGAGTGCAGAAGTTTATAGAAAATCCAAACCTCTTTTCCATACCTCCATTCCAACCCAAAGGACCAGATCTTTGAGAGGAATGAGAGGGGGGAGCACTAGATGGACCTAGAAACATCAGTCTGGTGTCACTCCATCTCCATCCATCATTGCGCCAGCCACTCCCACAATCACCAAACCACTCCATCTACCAACAAAGCAACCATAGCCATCCACCACTGACCCCAACCACATCACCAAAGCAACTGTGGTTATAGCAACTTCCATCCATCTCCAAACCAACGCCATTTATCGCCAATCGCTCCATCCACACTGTCATGGATTCTTCAGTCGAGATTGCTGCATTGCAGTTGGTTGGACTAGATGACCCCCAGGGTCCCTTCCAACTTGACAATTCTTTGATTCTACGTAGAATTTACTACAAAAACACCAGGAGACGACGAAACCACCCATGGGGATTCTAATTCAGCAAGCTCCGAAAAGCCACAGGTTCCACCCCCCAAAATCTTCTTCTCTACCCAAGAACCCACCTGCCTCTCTTTTCTGGCCCAACCACTCTTCCTTTTCTTCAAGCCAGGAGATGAGGTCCGAATGGGGCATCAGTGGCCCTTCTTCATGGAATAAAAAGAAAGAAAGCAAAAGGCGTTGTTGGTGGCACCCAGGGCTGCAAAGGTTTGCAGAAAATCCAAACCATGTACAGAAGATGAACTGGTCAAGTCGGTAATGATACACTGGGCAAAGGATCTGGGACATAATATTCAGATGACAGATTGGGAAAAGTTATGGAAAACAGACCTGAAATTCACAGCATGTTGTACTTGGAAAGAAAACTATATGAAAATGATGTACCACTGGTATTTGACTCCTACCGAGCTGGCAAAAATGTATAGGACAAGTACAAACATCTGCTGGAAATGTAAAGAAAATGTGGCAGTGGACAGCAAGGGAGATGATATATAATGAAATGAAAAAAACATTTTAAATAACTTTTGTTAAAAAACCAGAAGCTTTTCTATTGGGAATTACAGGTACCAACATCCTAAAGGACCAGAAAAGACTCTTTGTGTATGGAACAACAGCCACCCGGATGCTGCTACCTCAGAGATGGAAAGAAGACAAGGTCCCTACCAGAGAGGAATGACAAACCAAGCTGACTGAATGGCAAAGCTGACTGGAAAACTCAGGAACCAAGAGGACAAAAGCTTTTCAAAAGAATGGGGAAAGTTTATAAGCTAGCTAAGAGACCACTTTAAGCAGATGGAAACGTTGGCAGGATTCTGATTTCACTTGTTGTATAACAATTACCATGGATAATATGGATTGATATATATGGATTTTTATAACTTTGCATTGGAAAAAATATAGTATTGTCAGGGGTTCAGGGAGAGAGGCACAGATGAGGGAGGAGACTGAGAGCGAGGGGGAAGGATCCCAGGGCGACGAGGAAGAGGATGACAATGACTCGAGGGTTTCCATGAGTCTTTCCAGTGAATCGGAGGATTCCCAAAAGGGGGCGCCCCTGGTCAGGCCAAGGGGAGCCACAGGGGGGAATAGTCAGAAGCAGGGGAGCAGCAGGGGAACCCAAAGTGGGAGTTGGAGATCGGGGCCGGCTTCTCCGCCGGAACGGAGTGAAGAGGGTGGCGTTCCCAGTGTGTCAGACGAAGCAGAGCAGGAAGCAGAGAGGGGAAGGAGATCGGGGCAAGATGTCCTGCCGGAAGGGGCGGAGAGTAGTACTGAGAGTAGTGTAACTGTCAAAAGGAAGGTCAGAAGCAGCGTACGCGCGCCAAGTTCAAATGTGGAGGCGCGCGGAAATGAGGAGAGCCCGGAGGAGGAGCCTGGTCCCAAAGCACGGAGGAGGGGGGAGCAGGCGTCTGGGGATTCAGCCTCTGGGGAATCCTGGAGGGAGGGAACCCAGGGGGGCAGAAAGACCCTGCGGAAAAGGAAGGAGAGGAAGAGGTGGTCCAGCGCAAGCCTCTTAAACTGGTGTAGAGGCGGGACTGATTCAGAAGGGACTTCAGCGGTCTAAGCCTAACAGACGTGGGGTCACACGCCTCGGCTGTGGAGCTAACAAAGTTCTTCAATAAAAGCCTTTGTATATAAACTGGACTTGGCGTTGGTCTCTTGTGAGCTGGGACCTAGGGCGACCCTGACAAGTATTATTACTATTATTATTAAATCCAAACCATGCTCCCTGCAGTGTGTTTATGTTTTTACTCTGCTGACTATACATTGGGAGTCTGCTCCGAATCAATGCGAGCAGAATCAATGACCAAATGTCTGGGTGAAAACTCAAGGGAAAAATCTTCTTTAGCCCAAAATGGCCTCAGTAGGCACCTGAGCTGGGTGATGCCTGTCTAATTTTGGCTGCTAGCACAGGAAAGCTTGGCTTAGCCAGAACTGACCATGGACTTCCTATATGGAGAGAACGATAAGGAATTCAAGAAAGCGAGCGCAGAGGGATCTTTACCCAGAGAGGCCAAGTTCCTGTAATTATCCAGCATGACATCTTTGTAGAGTTCTTGTTGGCCTGAATTCAGCAAAGCCCACTCGATCCTGGTGAAATACACAGCCACCTCCTCAAAGGACACCAAACTCTGAAAAAAGGAGGAAATATCCATAATTCTGATGGTACTTTATAATAATTTCCCAAAAAGAGAAAAAGAAAAGAGAGAGAGAAATATCCAAGGAAGGGAAGTAAAAGATACCGTAATGAGAACCCACCTCCAGAACCACCCCACAGTGAGTCTTTATGTACACCAGGGGTGTCAACAAAAGAGGTTTAAAGACTCTCTCAAAGCAAATCTAAAAAAAAAGGAGTATAAACACTGACAAATAGGAAACATTGGCCTGCGAGCACTTCATTTTTATTTTTATTAATTTTTATTGATACAGCAAGAAAAAAGAAAAAACACAAATACCAAATTACACACAGGAATAACCATAGACACATTATTTTCTTAACAAACAATAAAACACATATTGGTCTTAACACTAAAGACCCAACCTCCCATCTATTCCATATTTCGATTTCATATTACTTATTGCCAATACACACTTTTCTCATAATTAAACTTTTTCTTAATATATCTGATTTCTTATATCTACCTTGCAACTATTACTGAAGTGCCTTGAATGCTGCAACAGAATTTAAACTACTATATTTATTTTTCAAATATTCTTTGAAAACCTCCCATTTTGAAACAAATTCCTGTTTCGATTTATTCTTTATTTTTTCTGATAGACCGTCTAATTCGGCATATTCTGTCAGCTTTTGGATCCAGTCTTGTATAGAGGGGATTTCATTACTCTTCCATTTTGCCTGCGAGCGCTTCAATTGGAGAACAGCCTTTACCAAAAGAGTCATGGGCTTTGAAGATGCTCAGACTCAGGACAAAAGGGAGAAACGTGCTAAGAGGGCTTGGAAAACCCTCCCAGTACATTTCCGAGCACAATTCAAAGTGTTGGTCTGACCTTTAAAGCCCTAAATGTCCTCGGCTCAGTATACCTGAAGGAGCATCTCCACCCCCATCATTCAACCCCAGACACTGAGGTCCAGCTCTGAGGGCTTCCTGGCGGTTCCCTCACTGCGAGAAGCCAAGTTACAGGGAACTAGGCAGAGGGCCTTCTCGGTAGTGGCTCCCGCCCTGTGGAATGCCCTCCCATCAGATGTCAAGGAAATAAACAACTCTCTGACTTTTAGAAGACATCTGAAGGCAGCGCTGTTTAGGGAATTTTTAATGTTTGATGTTTTATTGTGCTCTTAATATTCTGTTGGGAGCTGCCCATAGTGGCTGGTGATACCCAGTCAGATGGGCAGGGTATAAATAATAAATTATTATTATTATTAAAACCATGCCTGCAAACAGTCAAAGCAGGGCTCAAAGTAGGCGCCAGTCAGCTCCTCAGCTTCACTAGGGGGATCCCAATAAGAGGGGAGGGCTCACCGTCTGTGCCCCTACTGTATGGAGTTACAGTGGTGCCCCGCAAGACGAATGCCTCGCAAGACGAAAAACTCGCTAGACGAAAGAGTTTTCCGTTTTTTGAATCATACCGCAAGACGAATTTCCCTATGGGCTTGCTTCGCAAGACGAAACGTCTTGCGAGTTCTTGCAAGTTTGTTTCCTTTTTCTTAAAGCCGCTAAGCCGTTAATAGCCGCTAAGCTGTTAATAGCAGCTAAGCCGCTAATAGCCGTGGTTCGCAAGACGAAAAAACCGCAAGACGAAGAGACTCGCGGAACGGATTAATTTCGTCTTGCGAGGCACCACTGTATGTTTCTACTCTATTTCTACCATGCTGAGAGAATTTTATATGCTGCCTCAGAAAACACTAACCAATTAAACAAACGAAGAAGCCACAGGATGAGACCTCCAGACCCAATTACCTGAGCTGAAGGGAGGGCCATTCCTTCCACTTCATCCCAAAGAGGAGAGGACCTGCCGCATTTTCGACTACCTGCAAAAGTGGCATGGAAAAGGTAGCAGGATAAAACATTTTGTTTTTTCCCTTCACAATGTACGTAGAAGGAATGTGGCATGGGTTTCCTCAACTACTTTTTCAAGCTGGTTCTTGAACTGACTGGAAGCAGCTTGCCCATTTTTCAAGCTCCTGAGGAAGGAATGTTTTGCTTTGAAGCACATCTGAGTTCTTTGTTAAGTCGTTTTGGGTACTTTTTATGAGCAAAGCAGATAATAAATATAAATAGTCATGACTGAGCAACCACAGAGCAGCTCAGTGCTTGAAACGGACTAGATTGTTGTATGTTGGATATGTGATTGTAAAACTGTAATTTGAAAAAAAAACACCAAGTAATTAAATTAACGGGAAACCAAAAAACCTCACAACAGGGATCACAACTGGGAAGTGTTGCTGTTGTGCTCACAGCTCGTGGACTGCCCACAGGGATCTGCTTAGCCACCTCGAGAACAGGAAGCTGGGCTCGATGCACTTCCTGTGTTCTTCAGGCACCCACCTGCTTCTTTCTTCTGGACAAATTCCTCTTCCTCTTCTTCCAACCAGGAGATGAGGCGAGGTTGAGGAAACAGAGGCCCTTCTTTGTGGGAAAAGCAGAAGAGACACCATTGTTAGGGGCATGTTTTTCGTGGCTCTCTATTTTGAACCTGCTAATAAAAACAAGAATTGATGCTTTCGAATTATGGTGCTGGAGGAGACTCTTGAGAGTCCCATGGACTGCAAGAAGATCAAACGCATCCATTCTTAAGGAAATCAGCCCTGAGTGCTCACTGGAAGGACAGATCCTGAAGCTGAGGCTCCAGTACTTTGGCCACCTCATGAGAAGAGAAGACTCCCTGGAAAAGACCCTGATGTTGGGAAAGATGGAGGGCACAAGGAGAAGGGGACGACAGAGGACGAGATGGTTGGACAGTCTTCTCGAAGCTACCAGCATGAGTTTGACCAAACTGCGGGAGGCTGTGGAAGACAGGGGTGCCTGGCGTGCTCTGGACCATGGGGTCACGAAGAGTCGGACATGACGAAACAACAACAAATAAAAACATTTTTGTTTACGTCACTTTTCCCAGGCAAATAAGACAGTTGTCATGTGTTTCAATCTGGTTTTTAGGGCAGTGTTGGTTTTAATCATTTTTTGAATGTTTAAATAGGTTTTTTTTAGCTATTTTCCTGATAATTTTATTGCTTTATTATTTCTGTAAACTGCTTTGAGGTTCTTTAACATTTTAAGTGGTCAATGGGTTTTGGGAAACAAACATACACATCTCTCAACCAAAGGATGCTTACCCAGAGAAGCCAATTCCTCATAATTCTCCAGCAGGACTTCCCTGTAGAGAGCCTTCTGAGCTGGACCCAGGAGTGCCCACTCTTCCTGGGTGAAATATACTGCCACTTCCTCAAAAGACACCAGAACCTGGAAGAAAATGGAAGGCAGTTCCTATCACACACACAAAACTGTGCGATGTAACATAAGCAGTCAAGTACAACACCTCCTGTTTCTTCCCTGTCTGAATTCTTTAATGCAAGGTAAAGGAGCAACTGCCACTGAAGCTCTTTCCACATTCAAAACATTTGTAAGGTTTCTCCCCTGCATGAATTCAGTAAGGGTACTGTTGCAACGGAAGCTCTTTCCACACTCCCAGCATTTATAAGGCTCGTCCCCTCTGTGAGTTTGTTGATGTCTAGTAAGTAGGCTGTTGCGAGTGAAGCTCTTTGCACATGCATAACATTTATAGGTTTGTCCCCTGTGTGCACTCTTTGATGTGAAGTAAGAGTTGAGCAAATCTACTTCCACACACTGTACATTCATACTTTTTCTCCTCTCTGTGAATTTGATTTTCACCACCCTGAGACGTACTTGATTTACCCTCTGGTTTCTGCTTTCGCCTCCCCTCTTGCCTGCTGCCTCCATCTTGAAGCCTCAGCTTCCTTTGCTCCGCCTGCTCTTTGGATCCTTTTGGTGACACTTCTGCCAGCATCCCTTCAACATCTCCTGATGGAATAAAAAGGCAAACTGATAAAATGCTGAAGGAGCGTCTTCACCCCTATCATTCAGCCTGGACACTGAGATCCGAGGGTCTTCTGACGGTTCTCTCACTGTACAAAGTGAAGTTACAGAAAACCAAGCAGAGGGCCTTCTTGGTAGTGGCACCCACCCTGTGGAACGCCCTCCCATCAGATGTCAAGGAAATAAATAAGGCCTCAGTAATACTGGACTTTAATGTGGACCTGAAGTTGGTTGTTTCTCTATTCTTTTTTACCACTTTTGCCGGGAATGCTCTTGCAGAAACTGCTGTACTTAACAGAAACATAATTTTTTGCCCTTGCAAGCGTAGCAGTTAGCAAAAGTAACGTGCAGGAAAGAGAGGATATTAAACAGCAGCCCTTGATGCAAGCGACTCCAAAATTTTGGTTTGGAGTGACAAACATTCATATACAGAACTTTAAGCTTTTGTTTTGCTTTGTTTTAGAGTGCCTTTGATTTTTGTATCATATTGTAGATTGCTTTGAGTTTACTTTTCATAAAAAGTGACTAAATGTAACTAATAATAATAATAAACACCTGCCACTTTGGGATTAAGCGTTGTATAAATCTCTTAAAGGCAGAAAATTGCAAACAGTACAGAGGCCTTTTGTTTTTGGTCCCCCATGCGTAGTTGGAGCGCATATAAATGCTCCCTGCCCCGTTCCCCGTGTCAGTGATTGCGCATCAATTGAATGCACCTAAGAGGGTTACTGCCTGTACCATGGACCAATGTTTTACTCTGAACTATATTATAAGTAAACGTACTAAGAACATTAAGAATAATTGAAAGAGAGATGTCAAATTGCCAACATCAACTGCAGACTTCTGCTATTTATACAAGAACACAGAAATGAAGCTCAGAGTAGGCTTAAATGACAGTAAGACTAATGTTTTTGGAACGTTGTGAGGAGTGAAGCAAGGCTGCATTCTGCCTTCCACTCACTTCCACTTCTATATTAATCATTTGGTGCCATGTTTAGGCGATGCAAACTCCCCGTGTCCAGTAATTAGGAACAGAAAGAACTCAATCTTGATGTCTGCCGGTGATTTAGTATTCCGCTCACTTTTCCGATCGGACCTCAAAAATAACTTGGAGGTGTTCAGCACATAGTGTAATCAAGAAAGCCTGCCAATAAATTAACATAAGGCCAAGATTATGATTTTCTGGCCAACAAGAGTATAAATGGTGCTTAGATCAGCAAGCTACAGAACAAACTTGCTCATTTAGGTACCTTTATTGAAAGCCTCAGGGATGCGGGTGGCGCTGTGGGTAAAAGCCTCAGCGCCTAGGGCTTGCCGATCAAAAGGTCGGCGGTTCGAATCCCCGCGGTGGGGTGCGCTCCTGTTGTTCGGTCCCAGCGCCTGCCAACCTAGCAGTTCGAAAGCACCCCCAGGTGCAAGTAGATAAATAGGGACCGCTTACTAGCGGGAAGGTAAACGGCGTTCCGTGTGCTGCGCTGGCTCGCCAGATGCAGCTTGTCACGCAGGCCACGTGACCTGGAAGTGTCTGCGGACAGCGCTGGCCCCTGGCCTCTTAAGTGAGATGGCCGCACAACCCTAGAGTCTGTCAAGACTGGCCCGTATCGGCAGGGGTACCTTTACCTTTTTTATTGAAAGCCTCTCTTGGAAGTGTCATATGGAGGCAGTGAAAGTCAAAGCACAGGAAACTACTGTGGCACAGAAAACTGAAAAGAAATATTGGCATGAATATGTCTTAAATGTGCAGCTTTGGTCCTTTAAATAGCAACTGTGCAAGTAATGGGGATGGATATGTCTTAGTCCCAGTTAAGAGTGTTAAGACTGTCAAATTTGCAGTCAAGAGAAAAGGACGTTCTGTGGCAGCCCTTCAGGTTCCCTAGGAAGGGAAACTTACAATTTAAGGATGATCCATTCAAAGTCTCCCACTTCCCCTCCCAGGAGATGAAGACCTTTCCCCGTCGCCCCTTTGTTCCCCCCAGGAGGGACGTGGCTCCATCCCTTTTGCGCCTCTTCCTCCTGGCATCCCTCTCCCTCTCACCCCCCAATTCCGCCCCTTGACCTGGCGACTCCCCCCCAGTTACCCGCCTCCAGCGCCTCTCCGAGGACGGACAGACGCAGCCGCGCCAAGCAGCTGCCCCCTCTTCCACCGGAACAGGAAGCGGAAGCTCCTCCTCTCCCGCCAGCCTGCCGTTCCGCTCTAGGAACGGCAGCCCTGTCGCTGCCGTTAACCGTTTCGGAGCCTCTTGGTTGCTCCGTGCAGAGAGCGAGCAGAGGCTCCCACTTGTTCTCTTGGACTCCGAAGCAACAAAAGGGCAAAAATAATGTTTAGAAATAAAACTTCGTATTCCAAAAAACACATCGCCTATTTTTTTTATGGGTTGAGGTGTGTGTGCGCACATCTGAAGGCAATCCTGTTTAGGAAAGTTTTTAATTTTGATGTTTTATCGTGTTTTTAATATTCTGTTGGGGGAAACCCAGCCAGATGGGCGGGGTATAAATAAAGGATGCTGGTGATGATGATGATGATGATGATGATGCACGGCTCCAGCCAGCAGAGGGCAGGTGCAGAGACTGGCAGATCGCCTGGGGAAAATGCACTTTGCACTTTCCTAGGAATCCCATCAAAGCTCCTCCTCTTCTTCCCTCCTTCCCGCCCCTTCTCAATCTCTCTTTTTATGCCAGATCCATGGCGTAGGCATGAAATCTGCAGCCGTCCTTGCAAATACAAATAAACCGTAAGTAAGGAGCCTTCCTCCCCCTTTTCCAATAGGGCCTCGGCGCGTTTTATTTGACATTTCAAGCAATGCTAGATGCGCGGGAAACTGGGTGGATGCCGCTTCCAAAATTCAAACTCGGCTGCAAACCATCAACCAGCCAAGGAAAAAATCTTGAGTTCAGGCCATCGGTGAACCGTTCACCTCGCTCAGCGTTGCCTGCGCGGACTGGCAGCGGCTCTCCGGGATTTCCGTGTGTGTGTGTTTGTCTGCCCCCCTTTTGCATGCAAAGGGTGTCCCTCTGCCCATGATCTGCGGTCTCTTCCGTTGCAAACGAAGCGAGATTCCCTCGGGGTTCAAAAGGGCGAGCTGCTTCAGTAGGAGCGAAGGAAGCTGACTTGCACCCCTTGGCTCAACTAGTATTGGCTGCACTGGCCGGCAGGGGCTGGCCGGGGAAAGGAGGCAGCCGCTGATATCCCAAACCCCCATTCAGCCCCAAGGGGAGGTGTGAGGAGTGCAGAGTGCCTTTGAATGCAAAGGAGATCCCATGACAGGAAAGGAGAAGGAGGAAGGGAATGCAGAGCAGGAGAGGGGGCTTTGGAGTGAAAGAAAAATTCCCTATTAGAGGGATAATTCCTCTTGATACCTTGGCTGCCTTCTTCTTCTTCTTCTTCTTTTTGCCCTGTTGTTGTTGTAGTAGTAGTAGGTATTCATTGGGTGAAGGCTTGAATTTGCTTTTAGAGGTGCTACCTGACTGGATTTAATAAAAGAAGCTTAAAAAACTAAAGCCATCTCCAAAGTCTCTTTCCTCCCCTCCGCCTCGCCTTCCCTGCAGAGACTAGCAGGAAAGGCTAAAAATAACTTTCTTCTTTGTCGAAAAATATTTAAAAATTGTCCAGTAGCACCTTAGAGACCAACAACCAGCTAAGTTTGTTATTTGGTCTCTAAGGTGCTACTGGACAATTATGATTTCCCCCCCGACTACGTCAGACCAACACGGCTACCTACCTGAATCTTTCTTCTTTGTGTGAACAGAACTTTGTTTTGGGAACAGCCAACTTGACAGAAGAATTGTTTCAAAACAAAGAGAGATAGAGGGGGAGCGGAAGGCGTCGGGTTTTTTTGTAAGAAGAGAGAAAATAAAGATAAGAGAAAGAGTGACATACATAGTGGATATTGGAAAAATTATATATGAGAAAAAATAAAATTTGAAAAAAGGAATGCCAGCAGGCAGTGGCTTTAAGTGAAAAATTATGCCCTTATTAATACAAACATCCAGAAATCCCAAAGGGGCTGCAAGGTTGTAGCTCTCAGACATGATATTTTATACCCCCTGAACTAACATATATTCATAAGCTAACAGGTCACATAATTAGAACACCTTTTCCCACAACAGTCACAACCCACCCATATGATTTCCAACCAACCAGGAATTATTATTACTATTAATTAGATTTGTATACCGCCCTATAACCGCAGGTCTCAGACCAGAATCCATTAGCTGTTCTTACAAACCCACGCTAACTTCTCATTAAGCTAATGTGCTGTTACCTATTTTTCAGTGTCCTGTTTATTATTTACTATATTCAATTAGATGCATACCAATATTGCTTTCAATATCTGTGAATAATATAGCAGTCATACTCGTGTCCTAAGCAGTTTTCGTGCAGTGAGGAAAGGGGAGAAAACTGAATTAAGGGAGGCAGCTAATTAGCCTTTATCCCTAACACGATCTTTAGTTTCTGGTTCAAACTCCTGATGTGGTGTTTTATTTTGTTTTTAAATCCTATGCAGTGGATGGGCAGGAGAGTGAGAATTATCAGGAGCTGCTTCTTTGGGAAGGAGCAAGTGTAACATGAAGAGACAAATATTTAAAAATCAGCAGGAATGAAAAGAGAAGTGGAAGAAATTTTGAGCTGCTTGAGGTGTTGATGCCCATGAAGTCCTGCACCTGCAAGAAGTTTTTGAATTGAACAGAAGGGAAGAATATCCAGTCTTGAGGGAAACATTGAAATATAAATTAAATAGACACTGCAGAACCCACAGAAGGGAGAAGACCATATCAATGAGGAGGAGCTTCAGTTGCAGTCCTGCCCTAAGGATAAGAGATTCCACACCTGGAAGAATGCTTATAAACGCATGAGTGGTACAAAGAGTTTCAGTTGTAGTGAAAACCATACTTCACATCAAACTGTAGAGTAAGGGAAGAAACTGGAATATTTACTTCCTTTTTAAAATCTTGAACTCCTAGGATACCCACCTTTTCATTTTCCCCATAGTAGCCGATTTCTGACAGTCTTCTGAAGTGACATTGTGGAAAAACAGGTTGGAAGAGAAATGGCTGGCAAGAAAAGGGGTCGAAAGAGGAATGTGGGAAACCAGAGAAATAAAACCTCTGCTTCTCAGAGCACCAACGTCCGCAAACTCCCTGTTCCACAAGACCACAAGAGAAGAAGGGAAAAGTGCCCAGACTGTGGGAAGACATTCACATCTAAATCAAAATTAAACAGACACTGCAAAATCCACACAAGGGGGGAGATCTATAAATGCGAGGAGTGTGGAAAGAGCTTCAGTGAAAGGCAAGACCTTACTTCACATCAGAGAACTCACAGAGTTGAGAAGCGATATGAATGTGTGGAGTGTGGAAAGAGCTTCAGTTGTATCAAAATCCTCACTATACATCAAAGAACTCACACAGGGGAGAAACCATATCACTGTGTGGAGTGTGGAAAGAGATTCAGTCAAACAGGAGCCCTTACCATCCATCAAAGAATCCACACAGGGGAGAAGCCATATGATTGTATAGAATGTGGGAAGAGCTTCAGAGTTGCTGGAAAACTTGCGGTGCACCTAAGAACCCACACAGGGCTGAAGCCATATGAATGTATGGAGTGTGGAAAACGCTTCGCTCAGAGAGGAGCCCTTAACATACATCAGAGAACCCACACAGGTGAGAAACCATATGAATGCCTGGTGTGTGGAAAGTGCTTCTGTCAGAAAGGAGCCCTTACTGTCCATGAAAGAAGCCACACTGGGGAGAAACCATATGAATGCATGGAGTGTGGGAAAAGCTTCAGTCAACAGGCACACCTCATTTTACATCAGAGAACACACAAGGGGGAGAAACCATATAAATGTAAGGAATGTGGAAAGAGCTTCTCTTGTACTTCATTACTCAACAAACATCAAACAATCCACACAGCGTCGAGGCCCTTTGAATGTCTGGAGTGTGGAAAGAAGTTCAGAAACAGGAGCTATCTAACTAAACATTTAAAAATACACAGAGGGCTGAAACCATATAAATGTTTGGAATGTGGAAAGAATTTCGGCCATAGCGGAAGCCTTGTTCTCCATCAAAGAATCCATACAGGGGAGAAACCATATAAATGTATGGAGTGTGGAAAGAACTTCCGTTGCAGTGGAAGCCTTCGTTCCCATCAAATCAGTCATACAGGGGAGAGGCCGTATGGGTGTGTAGAATGCGGAAGGAGGTTCAAATATAGCTCAAATCTTTTCCAGCATAAAATGGCTCATGCAGGTTTGAAGCCATATGAATGCGATAAGTGTGGGAAAAGCTTCAGCCAGAGACAACTCCTTACTGTACATCAAAGAAGCCACACAGGGGAGAAACCTTTTGAATGCACGCAGTGTGGAAAGAGCTTCAGTAGGAAACGCTATCTTACTATACATCTAAGAATCCACACAGGGGAGAAACCATATAAATGTGTTGAGTGTGGAAGGAGCTTTACCGTTGACCGCTCTCTTTCTCTTCATGAAAGAACCCACACAGGGGAGAAGCCATATAAATGTGAGGAGTGTGGAAAGAGCTTCACTATAAAAGGAAACCTAACTACGCACGGAAGAATCCACACAGGCGTGAAACCATTTAAATGTGTGGAATGTGGAAGGTGCTTCGGTTGTAGCGGAAGCCTTAAGAAGCATCAAAGAATCCACACAGGAGTGAAGCCATATAAATGTGAGGAGTGTGGAAAGAGCTTCAGCCAAACAGGAAGTCTTACTACCCATCAAAGAACCCATACAGGGGCGATGCCGTATGAATGCAAGGAGTGTGGAAAGAGCTTTTGTCTTAAATCACTTCTTGCTCAACATCAGAGAACCCACACAGGGGAGAAGCCATATAAATGTGAGGAGTGTGGAAAGAGCTTCACTATAAAAGGAAACCTAACTGCGCACAAAAGAATCCACACAGGCGTGAAACCATTTAAATGTGTGGAATGTGGAAGGTGCTTCGGTTGCAGCGGAAGCCTTAAGAAGCATCAAATAATCCACACAGGAGTGAAGCCATATAAATGTGAGGCGTGTGGAAAGAGCTTCAGCCAAACAGGAGGTCTTACTAAGCATCAAAGAACCCACACAGGGGTGAAGCCGTATGAATGCGAGGAGTGTGGAAAGAGCTTTCGTCTTAAATCAAATCTTGCTCAACATCAGAGAACCCACACAGGGGAGAAACTATTTACACAAGTGTGTGATTAAATCCCTTTCTTAATAAGGCCTCTTTTTAAAAAAATGTATTGTTATTGAAGCTTTAAAGAAGAGATACAAAGATTAGTATCAAATGCAAAATATCTTTTTAAAATACAAAAAGGCAAAAGAGAGAAAGAAGAAGGGAGGGATTCCAATTCCTTCTTTGTCAGCTATATATAAACCATTATTCAAAATGTTCACTCCAAAATTATACTTTCCATAAACCTGTATATTGTTCAATCTCCAAACCTAGATATCACAAGTTCATTCCCCCCACCCACAAAAAGCCCATAAGGGGTTTCCAATAATTATTAAATAAGAATGATTTTTCTGTGATTAAGCACGTCAGCTTTGCTATCTCAGCCAAGTCCAGTAATTTCCACAACGCTTCCTCCATAGCAGGTAATGTTAAATCTTTCCATCTTTCTGCATAATAAAAGTCTTGCTGCTATAATCATGTAGTCAAATAACCGTCCACAATCATTTTCTAATTGCATATCCATGAGTCCTGGAAAGAAGGTCTTGCTTCAATTGAACATTAACTTCTAAAATCTTCTGCATCAATTTATATATTTGTATTTCTTAGCGTTTTTACATTTTGTTAGGGGGGGAACTAGGAGACCAAGTCTTACAGCAATGTTTTATTTTTTATTTATTATTATTATTATTATTATTATTATTATTATTATTAATTTGTACCCCGCCCATCTGGCTGGGTTTCCCCAGCCACTCTGGGCGGCTTCCAACAAAGATGAAAGATACACTAAGATACTAGGCTGAAAATGCTCAATACAGATGTAATTGTGTTGAAAGAGATTCCCCTGAAGATACTGCATAAGAGAAAAGACTAATTATTTTTACAGGTAAATTGAAGCAGAAAAGAATCTAGCTTAGATGGGACATACCAGAGGGAGTAATTTTTATTTTGAAGCAACAAAGATTTATGGACAAATTTAAATCTGAAATTGAATAAACACAAATACAAAAGAGACAATACAAGATGGGGCCAGAAAATCACAGCAATCACAACAGAAAGTGGAGATTTGAAGATACAAAATTAGGCGATAAAGGAATGGACTAAATAACTTGCTTAGCTAGGGATATTTCATAATTTGAAGGGGAAAATTGCATGTAGAATTGTTTACAAGGAACACAGGGGAAAGGGTATAAACTATTTGAATAAAAAAGAACCTAGGTGAGGACTAACAGGACTGAAGAAAAGAAAGTGAGTTGTTTTATATATACATTCTCAGCTCTGTTGATACTTTCTGGTGAACAAGGTATGTACGTTGGAGAAACTTTGGTTGTAGACCTCTGTACCCCAAATGAAGAAAAAACAGCATTTTATAAATGTGTTGCTTTACTTTGGTTATCTAAAACAGTGTTTCCCAACCTTTTTTGGGCAAAGGCACACTTGTTTCATGAAAAAAATATCGAGGCACACCACCATTACAGCCCCGTGACGTCAGCGCGCAGCGTCACGCCGGGAGGGACGCACGAAAGTGTAAGTTTCAATTTTTTTCCCTCCCCCTTGCCTTGCGGGGGGGGGGGGACAAGGGCTTTTCTTCCCACCCCCAGCATTTTAAAAAACCCCGGGACAGCGGAGGACTTCTCCGCTGTCCGGGGCGATTTAAAAGCCCCTGGGAAGGCAGGCAGGGGGGACAAAGATTTTCGCCCCCCGCCCGCCTTCAGAAGAGGTCCTGGACCTCTTCTGAAGGTGGGCGGGGGCGAAAGTCTTTGCTCCCCCCTGCCTGCCTTCCCGGGAGAGCGGAGAAAGGCAGCGCGTTTCTCCGCTGTCCCGGACGGCTTTTGAAGGCAGGCTTTTGAAAGCCGTCCGGGACAGCGGAGAAACGCAGCGCGCCCTTGCCGCTGCCCCCCGACTTGGCTGGAAGGCTGGCGGGGAGAGAAGCCTGCTCCTCCCCATCGCCAGCCCCGCAAACTCGGGGGACAGCGGGAGAGGCGCAGCGCGCCCTTGCTGCTGCCCCCCGACTTGGCTGGAAGGCTGGCGGGGGGGAGAAGCCTGCTCCTCCCGTCGCCAGCCCCGCAAACTCGGGGGACAACGGGAGAGGCGCAGCTCGCCCTTCCCGCTGCCCCCCGAATTGGCTAGAAGGCTGGCGGGGGGAGAACCCTGCTCCTCCCGTCGCCAGCCCCGCAAACTCGGGGGACAGCGGGAGAGGCGCAGCTCGCCCTTCCCGCTGCCCCCGACTTGGCTGGAAGGCTGGCGGGGGGAGAAGCCTGCGCCTCCCCGTCGCCAGCCCCCTGCAAACTCGGGGGACAGCGGGAGAGGCGCAGCTCGCCCTTCCCGCTGCCCCCCGACTTGGCTGGAAGGCTGGCGGGGGGAGAAGACTGTGCCTCCCCGTCGCCAGCCCCGCAAACTCGGGGGACAGCGGGAGAGGCGCAGCGCGCCATCCCGCTGTCTCCCGACATGGTTTGGAGGCTGGCGGAGGGCTTCCTCCTCCCCCAGCCCCGCAAGCTCCCAGAGCGATGCCAAAGCTGCGCGCAGCTTCGGCATGGCTCTGGGTCCCCTTCTGGGGGAGGGGGAAGCTCGGGCTTCCCCAGCCCCACGCCTGGCGGTGGGGGCATAATTTTTTTTCCCCTTTATTCCCCCCCCGCCAATTTTTCCCGCGGCACACCAGGCAACGTCTCGCGGCACACTAGTGTGCCGTGGAACACCGGTTGGGAAACACTGATCTAAAACACTGGTTATTGAGGTTGATAAAGGTGACATATTACCATAGATTTCTTCAGATCACAATCCAGTTATAGTGACTTTTAAAAAGAAAAAATGGTTTCTTTAGATGGTGACTCATTGAAACATAACTGCAACATGAAAAGGTTGTAAAGGATTGCAAACAGAAGCTAAAATAATTCTTTGAGAATAATTCAGGTAAGGACATAGGGATACAAATGGTTGTGGATGCAAGCAAACCTTTTGTACAGCACAATTCTTTACTCGAAAGAGACAGGAAAAAAGTACAAATAATTCTGTCAGATTAGACAAAAGGGAAAATAGTTGGAATGTTCTCCAACTTAGACAAATATTACTTGGCAAATTAAGATGCTGCAAAGACAGTTTTCTATGCTTGCAATGTCTTATCTTGCAGAAATGATATTGAATTGTGCCATGCATATTTTTTTATTTGCTAATAAACTGGGCAATGTTTGGTGTATAAGCTGCGGAAAGAGAGAGGGAAGTTATATTAAAATTGCAAGAAGGAAATGCCGTAATAACAGATAAGACAAATATGAAAAAAGCATTCCATCAATATTATTCTAAGTTGTATAAAGGTAGATTTCTTTTTTTGAAAAAAGAAGATGAATACTTACAGAGACAGCATTTACCAAAAAATTCAATTTCTCGAAGACACATTGTGAATGGTCATATAACTATTCTGGAATTATCTGAGGCCATCAAGAAGGAAAAGCGCCAGATCAGCTATTGGCTTATTATTATAAATGTTTTGAAGATGAGCTTTCACAACCTTTGCAACGGACTATGAACAATATTTTACAGAGTGGTAAGGTACCAGATAGTTGGAGAGAGGCCAACATTACACTTATACCTAAAGAGGCTAATTTTTGTTGTTGTTTAGTCGTGTCCGCCTCTTTGTGACCCCCTGGACCAGAGCACGCCAGGCACTCCTGTCTTCCACTGCCTCCCGCAGTTTGGTCACACTCATGCTGGTAGCTTCGAGAACACTGTCCAACCATCTCGTCCTCTGTCGTTCCCTTGTGCTCTCCATCTTTCCCAACATCAGGGTCTCTTATATGCCTGGTTTTGTCCATTGAGTTTTCTTGGCAGGGATACTGGAGTGGCTTGCCGGTCGTCCTGCTCCAGGTGGATCCCGTTTAGTCCCAATGCCCCACTATGACCTGTCCATCTTGGGTGGCCCTGCATGGCATAGCTCATAGCTTCTTTTGAGTTATTCAAGCCCCTTCGCCACGACAAGGCAGTGATCCATGAAGGAGAAGAGGCTCATTAAATGGATAAAATTGATTTATACATCACAGACAGCCCAGATAATTGTTAATGGAGAATTGACAAAACCCTGCGAGATACAAAAGGGGACTAGGCAATGCTGGCTGTTTTCCCTGTTCCTTTTAATTTTGGTCTTGGACGTTTTGCTTAGACACATTAGGCAAGATGGGAAAATGATAGAGATAAAGATTTAAAATGGAACTTTTAAGCTACAGACCTTTGCTGATGCTCGTTATGCAGTGACAGACTGGCTTCAATACCACCAATTAAAAGTAAATGTTCAAATTAGATAGGCAAAATGGTTTTATGAACCAGAGTTCACAATTTGAAAGCGATCTGATACAAAAGGCGGATAAAAAGACTTCTGGTAAAGACCAAAGAAAGCATGTTGTTGCAAAAATGTATCAGCATTTGTTGAAATCTGAAATTCAAGAAGTTAAGTAGGGCATGCATGATTAAATGGGGGGAAAATGGTTATAATATACAGATGGAACAGTGGCAACATGTGGACCAAAGGGCGAAAATTTACATTGTATTCTGATCTTAAAAAAAGAAATTTTATGAAATGAGGTTCTGTTGGTATTTCAAACCTGTGAAATAATTTGGAAGGTAGAAAGGATTCCAAATGTTTGTTGGAAGTTTGAAAAATAAGAGGGGACATTTTACTGTGCTTGGTGGACATGCAAAAATGCTTAATAAGACTACTTTGAGCCAATTTGGTGACCCTGCGGGGCCGTTGTGTTCAAGTCAGCAACAAGGGGGGTTTGGAGAGGCTATCCTGGGCTTTCCTCCTTCATCACAGAAGTGACCTCAAACACATTGTTATACTGCAGGGGACCCAGCAGCAGAAATCTTTTCGAGACAAAATTATTGCGAGGAGGGTTGCTGGGGGTGCAGGTTTGCATAGGGGGCTCAAAACCTTGTGGAGTTGCCATGCTTGCAATTAAGAAATGTCCACTTGTTATTAATAAAATTTTGATAGATGCTAAGGGGAAGTATTCAGTCCTTTTTTTCTAGGGAGACGCAGGGGTATGCATACCCTTAAACATTTTGTGAATCTAAGTTTGGCCTTATTGAGGGGCAGTATTTCAATATGAGAGGGGTTAAACCACAGAGCCTAGGACTTGCTGATCAGAAGGTCGGCAGTTCGAATCCCCGCAATGGGGTGAGCTCCCGTTGCTCGGTCCCTGCTCCTGCCAACCTAGCAGTTCGAAAGCACGTCAAAGTGCAAGTAGATAAATAGGTACCGCTCCGGCGGGAAGGTAAACGGCGTTTCTGTGCGCAGCTCTGGTTTGCCAGAAGCGGCTTAGCCATGCTGGCCACATGACCCGGAAGCTGTATGCCGGCTCCCTCGGCCAATAAAGTGAGGGGTCCCTTTACCTTTACCTTTATTTCAGCTCATCAGAAATACTTCATGTCAATGGCCATAATTTCACATTTAAAAAGAAAAAGCAAAAAGCTCCACCTCTTTTGTGTAGGAATGCTCCTGCACCAAACAGCTGTATTAAAAATAAATTTTAGAAATTGCTGTTGCAGGGAGAGGGGAAGCAGGAGTGTTTTAATAATAATTTATAATAATATTTTTTTCTATTTCTATTATTATTTTTATGCGAGTGTCTCAAAACCCTTGCCTGGCTTGAAACTACACACATATTTTTCAAATATTTGACTTCCCTTTTGAGCAAATGTAGCACATCACAAAACATGTATTTAAAAAAACAATTTTCTAAAAATTTGCATGTGTGCAGCGAAACAAATGCCCACAACGGACCTAGGTTTCCTGACTTACAGCAGCCCTGACACCTTCATCTTTGCTCCTCCGTGCAAATCTGATATACAGGTAACTAGAAGTGCAATCTACTAAGATGAATGGTCCGGACTGAACCAGAGCAACCCGCCCCCTGCCCCCCAGAGGACCCGGGCTGCACAATCCCAGACTCCCTGCTGCCTAGAGATTGCGATTGTTTCACTAATGATTTGTTAAATTATTCTATATTTATATATATTTATATATATTCTATATACAGATGCTGCATTTGGGATGTTCTACTATGTTCTCTCTTGTTATTTAATGCTTGTAAGCAGCTTTGGGATCCGTTTGAATTGGAAAGTGGCACAGAAATATACCGTAATCCAATCCAATGAATGAAATCCACCCCAAGGGAGCTGTGAATGGAAGGCGGAGAGAAGCAGGAGCCGAACTCCCCGCAAAGGGCGAATCTTCCCGGAAGCGAGAGCGCGGCGCCACCTGCAGGCCGGGAGCCGCCACGACAAGCCAGAAGGTAATAATGGCAACATACCGCTCTTCTTTCCCCTCCCCTCCAAATCAGCGCGGAGCAGCTGTACGTTCTAAGTCCTCCCTTCGCGGTGGCTGCTGGGAGTCGTAGTTCCCTTCCGCCACCGGGACGGCGAGATTCCGCGGCAGCCGCGCTCGGCGGCACTGGCTTTCCCGTCATGCCTTGGGGCGAGAGCGAGAGAGGCGCGGAGGGCGGCGGCGGAGAAGGACGGCGGCCGAGCGGCGCTTGAGGTGGGCGCAGCCGGGGGGGGGGGGGCTGAGGTTTCTGGAGGCCGTAAAGGGGGCCTCGGGGGCCGCAAAGGGGAGGGATGATGATGGAGGTGGGGGGAGGGGAGGCAGGAAGGAAAACCCCGTCGCTGAATCAGACCAGTGGTCCAGCCAGCTCAGTATTGCCTGCACGGGCTGGCAGCAGCTCTTCCCGGCCCAACTGGGAATGGAGCCCGGGACCTTCTGCAAGCCGAGCAGGTGCTCTGCCCGTGAGCCTCCTCCCTTCCCCCGAAGCGTGGGAATCCGCCTCCCACTGAATCTTGCAAAGGAGGCGCCTGGAATCGCACAATGGAGGTTTCCACAAAGCTCCCTGCGCAGCCCCAGTCCATTGTTCAGAGCAAGAGTGTTGCCCACACGGACTGGCAGCGGCCCTCCCCGATGGCAGGCACCGGGTCTTCTTCCCCAGCAAAACCTGGAGGTGAACCCAGGACCTTCTGCATGCAAAGCAGGTGCTCTCCCATGGAGCCACTGCCCTTCCCAAGATGCCCAGTTGTCCTGATTTATCTGGTTAGATAAATGAAAGGCCTCGGTCCAGTATATCTGAAGGAGCGTCTCCACCCCATTGTTCTGCCCGGACACTGAGGTCCAGCTCCGAGGGCCTTCTGGCGGTTCCCTCCCTGCAAGAAGTGAGGTTACAGGGAACCAGGCAGAGGGCCTTCTCGGTAGTGGCACCTGCCCTGTGGAACACCCTCCCACCAGATGTCAAAGAGAACAAGAACTACCAGACTTTTAGAAGACATCTGAAGGCAGCCCTGTTTAGGGAAGCTTTTAATGTTTGATGTATTACAGTATTTTAATATTTTTGTGGAAGCCAACCAGAGTGGCTGGGGAGGCCCAGCCAGATTGGCGGGGTATAAATAATAAATTACTGGGACGCGGGTGGCGCTGTGGGTTAAAGCCTCAGTGCCTAGGACTTGCCGATCGAAAGGTTGGCGGTTCGAATTCCCGCAGTGGTGCGCTCCCGTTGCTCGGTCCCAGCGCCTGCCAACCTAGCAGTTCGAAAGCACTCCCGGGTGCAAGTAGATAAATAGGGACCGCTCTGTTAAGAAGCAGAGAATTGCAGCTGTAAATCATAAATTTAAGGGAATTATAAAGAAGATGAGTTAATTAATTAAATGGAGGATTGCTGTCAAAAGGGAAAAATAAGGATGCAGAAAAAGGGAGGTATGGGGAAGTCCGGGAAATAAGGTGAAGGAATATGAGTTTATGAAATTATACATGTTTATTTGTTTGTATGTTTTGTTTTGTTTTGTTTTATTGTTTGTTTTTATTACATGTCTGGAAAATTAATAAAAATTATTTTTTTAAAAAAAAAAAGATAAATAGGGACCGCTTACTAGCGGGAAGGTAAACGGTGTTCCGTGTGCTGCGCTGGCTCGCCAGAGCAGCGATGTCACGCTGGCCACATGACCCGGAAGTGTCTTCGGACAGCGCTGGCCCCCGGCCTCTTGAGTGAGATGGGCGCACAACCCTAGAGTCTGTCAAGACTGGCCCGTATGGGCAGGGGTACCTTTACCTTTACCTAAATAATAAATTATTATTCTTATTATTAAGGGGAGAGGCCTGTGTGAGGATGGTACTCAGCTGCCGTAGGAGTGGACTTTAAAGAAAACCAGTGTGTTTTCATTGTGGTGGCTTTTTTCTGCCCCTTTTTACCGCTCTACAGTATCCTTCTTGGGATGCAGCAATCTGCGAGAGGAAGGCTCCTCCTTTTCCAGCTTTCAAGGTCCCGTGATCTTTGCAAAGGTGGCTGTGCACTTTTCCACAGAGGAGGAGTCGGCTCTGCTTTATCCAGGCCAGAGGGCCCTGCACAAGGAAGTTATGGAGGAGAATTATGGAAATCTGGATTCTGTGGGTAAGGCTCCTTTGTTTTCTTGGCTGAGTTACTGAAAGCAGGGAGTATTGGTGGTTTGTTTTTTAATTAGTTGTATGAAGACCCTCCTGCAGCCATGCCACATCCTTTCTGACTCAGGATTTAGAAAACCACGGGGTAGGGGGAAAAGGGTAATTTATTGTCCATTGCATTCCAGACCACCCTGGCCTTTCTGTGTAACAAAGGATCAGAGTGGTCCAAAATGGATTGAACAATAAATTGTTCCTCTATGCTTTCTTTAAAACCCATTTCCCAGTTGTTTAGGGTCCCCTGTTTTATTTGCACTACAGTCACTCCCTACCCCCTCTGCCTGTCTGAAGGATTATCAGAAGCCCACAATTTCTCTTGCTTTCAGAGACGGCCTGTAACCTTTGATCCCATCTTGTTTGTAAGTTTTGCTTCCTCCAGGAAGTGCTT
This sequence comes from Podarcis muralis, assembly GCF_964188315.1. Classification (NCBI taxonomy): domain Eukaryota; kingdom Metazoa; phylum Chordata; class Lepidosauria; order Squamata; family Lacertidae; genus Podarcis; species Podarcis muralis. The sequence goes on along the minus strand of NC_135656.1, from coordinate 117,730,915 downwards.
CTTCTTACACTCCCCCTGCCTTCCTTTAACATAGGTTCCCTGCCTTAAGAAATCCCTTCAGTCAGCCTGTTCTTGAAGGTTCCCTGTCCCCCAGACCTCCCTCCCTTACCAACCCCTTCTAATTCTGTTTTCCTTCCCCTCTGGGGTAAAACCAGTGTGTTGGAGTATCTGGCTAGAACAGGCATAGGCTACCTCGGCCCACCAGATGTTTTGGGACTACAATTCCCATTATCCCTGACCACGTCCTGTTAGCTAGTCCTGACCTTTAAAGCTCTAAACGGCCTCGGTCCTGTATACCTGAAGGAGCGTCTCCACCTCCATCGTTCTACCTGGACACTGAGGTCCAACGCCGAGGGCCTTCTGGCAGTTTCCTCACTGTGAGAAGCCAAGTTACAGGGAATCAGGCAGAGGGCCTTCTTGGTAGTGGCGCCCTCCCTGTGGAACGCCCTCCCACCAGATGTCAGAGAGAACAACTACCAGACTTTTAGATGACATCTGAAGGCAGCCCTTTTTAGAAAAGCTTTTAATGTTTGGGGCATTACTGTATTTTAATATTGTGTTGGAAGCCGCCCAGGGTGGCTGGGGAAACCCAGCTAGATGGACGGGGTATAAATAATAAATAATAATAACAATAATTAGCTAGGGATCATGGGAATTGTACTCCCAAAACATCTGGCAGGCTGAGGTTGCCTATGCCTGGACTAGAACCCAAGAGACCAAGGTTCAAATCACCACTCGGCCAGGAAACTCACTAGAATGAGTTTCTTGGGACTGTCTCTCATCACAGGGTTGTTGGGGTTAATTGAGGTTGGGAAGAGCCGAGTATGACACTTGGAACTCCTTGGAGAAAAAGGTAAAGACAAATGCAATAAATAAAGTAAAGCTTCCACCAGACTTCCCATCTGCCATTCTCTGTCTCACACTGCACTCTCTTCCCCCTCTTCCTCTTCTCTCCTTCACCCTCTGTATTTTTCTCTTGCTGAATCTCTACATTTCACCCTCTGTTTCTAGCTCCCCTCTACTTGTTTTCTCTTAGAGCCAGTGTGGTGTAGTGGTTAAGAGCGGTGGACTCGTAATCTGGTGAACCGGGTTCGTTTCCCCGCTCCTCCACATGCAGCTGCTGGGTGACCTTGCGCCAGTCACACTTCTCTGAAGTCTCTCAGCCCCACTCACCTCACAGTTTGTTTGTTGTGGGGGAGGAAGGGAAAGGAGAATGTTAGCCGCTTTGAGACTCCTGAAGGGGAGTGAAAGGCGGGATATCAAATCCAAACTCTTCTTCTTCTTCTTCTTAGTTGTGACACCCTTGGAAAGTGGAGCCAGCTGCTATTTTATTTTCCTGCTGTGATTATTTCTTAGTTATGACTGTACAGTGGTACCTCGGGTTAAGTACTTAATTCATTCCGGAGGTCCGTTCTTAACCTGAAACTGTTCTTAACCTGAAGCACCACTTTAGCTAGTGGGGCCTTCTGCTGCCGCCGCGCCCGATTTCTGTTGTTATCCTGAGGCAAAGTTCTTAACCTGAAGCACTATTTCTGGGTTAGCGGAGTGTGTAACCTGAAGTGTATGTAACCTGAGGTACCACTGTATTACCAAGGAGAACCTCTCTTCCTGTCAGGTAATCAGTCCTGCTTGCAGCTGCAGAGCCAGACCTGAGACCCAATGCTGTTTTAATACAGGCAATCCTTGTTTTCCATGGGGATTACGTTCTAGGTCTCCGTACACATTGGCGTAAAGTGTTCTGCCCCACCTCCGTTCTGCTGTTTTAAGGTCACTTCCTGGTTTGGGATGTGCACAGTTGTGTGTAAATCAGTCGTTACCTGTATGCTGCAGGATCTGCCTCCCCACTGCCTTTCCCATTCTGTCATTCACACAGTAAATGGCTGGGATTGTTCCCTAATTTGGGAAGCTGCTCCTCCCTGATCAGGTTTCCCTTTGTATTCCTGCAGGTGATGGGAGGGAGAGCAGCAAAGAGGATGAGCAGCAGAGAATGAAAACCGAAGCAGAAGAGAATTTGAGGGAGAAAGCTGTTGTTCCAGAAGGCACTGGCTTCAGTGAAATTGTGATGCCGGAAGAATGTCCCACAGGAAAGAAACAGGCAAAAATCCCCCGAAGTACAAAAGCCCTAACTAGGATATCAAGCCTTAGAAATCTTAGAAGATTGCATGAAGGGGAGAAACCATTTAAATGTTCAGAATGTGGAAGGAGCTTCAACTACAGGAAACATCTCATTGTGCACGAAAGAATCCACACAGGTGAGAAACCATATAAATGCTCAGAGTGTGGGAAGAGCTTCACTCAGAGCAGTACCCTTTTTAATCATCGAAGGATCCATACAGGAGAGAAACCGTTTGAATGCTCAGAGTGTGGAAAGAGCTTCACTAGCAGCAGCAGTCTTTCATATCATCAACGAGTCCACACTGAAGAGAAACCTTACAAATGTTTTCATTGCGAAAAGAGCTTCAGCCAGAGGAGTGAGCTTCATTCTCATCAGAGAATCCACACAGGGGAGAAACCTTATAAATGCTCAGAGTGTGGGAAGAGTTTTACTCACAGCAGTAGCCTTTCTTATCATCAAAGGGCTCATAAAGGAGAAAAACCATATAAATGTTCCGAGTGTGGGAAGAGTTTCTGTCAGAGCAGCGGCCTCATCTCACATCAAAGAATCCACACAGAAGAAAAACCATACAAATGCTCAGTGTGTGGAAAGAACTTCACTCATAACAATAGCCTTTGTAAACATAAAAGAATCCATACGGGAGAGAAACCGTATACATGCTCAGAGTGTGGAAAGAGCTTCACTAATAGCAGTAGCCTTTCTTATCATGAAAGAATCCACACAGGAGAGAAGCCGTATAAATGTTTTCATTGTGGAAAGAACTTCAGCCAGAGCAATCACCTTCTTTCTCATCAAAGAATCCATACAAGAGAAAAACTGTATAAATGCTCAGAGTGTGGAAAGAGCTTTACTCATAGCAGTAGCCTTTCTTACCATCAAAAAATGCATACAGGAGACAAACCGTTTAAATGTTCTGAGTGTGGAAAGAGTTTTTTTCAGAGCTATGGCCTTCTTTATCATCAAAGAATCCACACTGGAGGAAAACCCTATAAATGCCTGGTGTGTGGCAAAAACTTCAGTCATAGCAGTAGTCTTTCTAGTCATCAGAGACTCCACACAGGAGAGAAACCGTATAAATGTTCAGAGTGTGGAAAGAGCTTCACTAATACTAGCAGCCTTTCTTACCATCAAAAAATTCATATAGGAGAGAAACCATTTAGATGTTGTGAGTGTGGAAAGAGTTTCTGTCAGAGCTATGACCTGCTTAATCATCAAAGAATCCACACTGGAGTGAAACCATATATATGCTCAGTGTGTGGCAAGAACTTCACTCACAGCAGTAGCCTGTCTAATCATCAGAGACTCCATACAGGCGAGAAACCATTTAAATGTTCAGAATGTGGGAAAAGCTTTAGTCACAACAGTAACCTTACTTACCACCAAAATACCCATTCCAGTGAAAAAATCTTTAAATGCTCAGAGTGTGGAAAGAGCTTCAGTTGTAGACAAACCTTAGCAATACACCGCAGACTACATACAGGAGAGAAAGCATTTACGTGTTCAGAGTGTGGAAAGAGCTTCAACCAGAAGACTCACCTCACTAACCATCAAAGGACCCATACGGGAGAGAAACCATATAAATGCTTAGACTGTGGGAAGAGCTTCAGCCGAAGCAATACCCTCTCTAATCATCAGAGGCTCCATACGGGAGAGAAACCATATAAATGCTCGGAGTGTGGGAAGAGCTTTGCTCAGAGCAGTGGCCTTTCTTCCCATCAAAGAATCCATGCAGGAGAGAAATCGCATAAATGCTTAGAGTGTGGGAAGAGCTTCACTAATAGTGTTAGCCTTTCTTATCATCAGAGAATCCACACGGAAGAGAAATCGTATGCATCAGGGGTGGAGATCCTTTTGGGCTCTGGGAGCCAGATCATTATCTGGCCCCACCAAGAGGTCCAAACGGGACAGGTGGGTGGAACAAACCACCTGTCAATCGCATGATGTCATAGTGACATCGCATGATTGGCAGGTGGCTTGCTGCACTCGCCAGTCAAAATCCCTTGCAGTGTTCCCTGGTGGCCATCAGCCAGACATTTGGGAGCCGTGCAGACGCTTGCAAAATGAAATAGTCCCCATGCACCAATTGCTAGGTGGAGGGTTACATCCTGTTTTGGCTGCGCTTGCCCATTCCATCACGGGGAATTGAATCCTGCTTTCACACCCATCGGCTTATGTCAAGTGCTGGTGTGCTTGGCTGAAATGAAGGAGAAAGACCTGGTTGGAACATGGTGTGCATAGTGGATCACCCGTGGGACTCGGATCAGGACCCTGGTTCGCCCATAAACAGGCACCTAAAAATGTGCAGCCTACTAGCCTGTCCAGCCCTTGACTACAGCATTCACAACATCCCTGGTAGGGCACCAAGATCAGACCAGGTGACTCTTCTTTAATGTTGGAAATAGGTCTCTGGTGAATATACCCTGTTGATTTGGGGTGGCTGCATTTGTTGCATCACCTGCGTCAGTCAGTGAAGCGGTGCCAGAACATCTGCCACCTTCGCCTGCTTCATCCAAATGATTCTGCACTCCCCTGCAGATTATAATTGCTGAAATCACCGGTTTGCTACTGCAAAAGGTCAATGGTGTGTGTTTTTACATATATTTGAGCTCAAAGAGTCACTAACTCTAATTTTTGAACCTCATTGCCATTCAACTACCACCTTACTGTTTTCTCCTTTGACTATTAGCCATCTAAGATTTAGTCCACAAAAGCTGACCATGCCACAATCAATCTGTTAGCTTTTACAGGGCCTCAAGACTCAATATTTTCTTCTTGTTTAAAAAAATAAATGTGGAATCCAAGTGCACACTGAATTTCGCTGTAGCAAAAGAGGGCAGGAGGACTGGGTTGTTTCTCTTGTGGTGTGTAAAGATGTATAGGCTTTGTTACCTGTTACATGCACTGATAGTGATGTGAAAAATGAAAAAGTAAAACAGAAGTGTTACTAGTTATTTGACAGAAAGTACTCAAGTGATGTTTTGCTGTCTTTGCCCAGGATTTCCTTCTGTAGAATATTTCACAGGAATGGTTTCCTCTTTTTGACCCTGGAAATAACATCTAAGCCTGGTGTCCAAACATAGTTATTTTCCAAGGTTTCAGGCAGGAGACATTGCCAGCCCTACTTGAAAAGACCAGGGGCTGAACCTGAGTCCATCTGCAGAGAAATCAGTTGCTCTCCTATAGCCTCTCTCCAAAGGACTCTGCCTTACACAGTATCAGACCACTGATCTATCTAGCTCCATATTGACTACACTGGCTGGCAGCGGCACTCCAAGGGTTTTTTAACAGAGGTCCTATGCTCAGGGACTGCTGTGGGCAGGATTCCTACATTGCTGGGGTTGGAGTGTGTTGCTAGAGTGGTGCATGCTCTAGTTATCTCCCGCTTGGACTACTGCAATACGCTCTACGTGGGGCTACCTTTGAAGGTGACCCAGAAACGGCAACTAATCCAGAATGTGGCTGCCAGACTGGTGACTGGGAGTGGCCGCCGGGACTATATAACACCGGTCCTGAAACACCTACACTGGCTCCCAGTACATTTCTGAGCACAATTCAAAGTGTTGGTGCTGACCTTTAAAGCCCTAAACGGCCTCGGCCTTGTTACCTGAAGGAGCGTCTCCACCCCCATCGTTCAGCCCAGACACTGAGGTCCAACTCTGAGGGCCTTCTGGCAGTTCCCTCCCTGCAAGAAGTGAGGATACAGGGAACCAGACAGGGCTGTGGAACGCCCTCCCATCAGATGTCAAGGAAATAAACAACTATCTGACTTTTAGAAGACATCTGAGGGCAGCCCTGTTTAGGGAAGTTTTTAATGTTTGATGTTTTGTCGTGTTTTTAATACTCTGTTGGGAGCCGCCCAAAGTGTCTGGGGAGCCCAAGCAGATGGGCGGGGTATAAGTAATTATCATTATTACTATTATTATTAGACTAGATGACTGTTGGGGTCCCTTCCAATCTACAATTCTGTGATTCTACCATGAACCTTCCGCATACAGAAGCATGTGCTCTGCCACTGAGCATCCTCAGAGCTCTCTCAGCGGAGCCGTAACTAAAAAAAGGTAAAGGACCCCTGACCGTTAAGTCCAGTCACAAATGACTCTGGGGTTGCAGCACTCATCTCGCTTTACTGGCCGAGGGAGCCAGCGTACAGCTTCCGGGCCATGTGGCCAGCATGACTACGCCGCTTCTGGCGAACCAGAGCAGCGCACAGAAACGCCGTGTACCTTCCCGCCAGAGTGGTACCTATTTATCTACTTGCACTTTGTGCTTTCGAACTGCTAGGTGGACAGGAGCAGGGACTGAGCAACGGGAGCTCACCCTGTCGCGGGGATTCGAACCGCCAACCTTCTGATTGGCAAGCCCTAGGTTCTGTGGTTTACACCACAGTGTCACCTGCGTCCCTAACTAAAGAAAACATGAAAGTTGGTGTTGCTAACACAGAACAATAGGGTTGGATATCTTCCGGCATGGAGGTCAAGGTCCAGGGCTGAAGCAATTCATGTTGTTACTTCCTTTTGCCCAAAGACAGCAGTTTGTTCTTTTTTTTGTTGCATTATTATTCTTGGAAGTACAACCGGGAATTCTTCTGTGTATGACTTCAGGGGTTCATTCCCTGACTGGCAGATCATAGAACTGCCGAGCTGGAAGGGACCCTGAAAATCATCCAGTCCAACCCCAGGCAATAGAGGAATGTAGCTGTCCTATATGGGGATCGAACCTGCAACCTTCGTGGAGGGGGAAAGGGTTCTGAAGGAGCTTCCCCCAGCGTAGGCCTGACCTAACAAAGGCAAACCTCTTCACATGTTTCTCCTCAAGCTATATGTACTGTTTTGGTCAAATTTTACCTCAGTAAAGGCTCCTTTCTCTCTATGGACTCATGCCTGCTTTATTCTAGTCACTCTGCTAGGACAACATTAAGATAAATTCAGCAGTGTAAACAAGTTTTGATGGATGCAGTAATGGAACACTGAATGGTTTAGTTTTTGTAAAATATGCAGGGATTTAGGATATGCAAAATGAACCATGGAAAGAGAAGAAGGGAAGTCATTGATATCTTGAGGGTGTGTGAGTGAATGTTAACAAGCCAGGGGACCCGGGACAGCCTGAAAAGATAATCCAGTGCTTGGAGTCTGAAAGTCCTTTCAGATTTGGAGTCCTTTGGCAGCATGATTTGTTAATAAACGCCCCCTCCCCAAAAATTGGTTCAGCAGCCTTTGCCTTCCTGCTTTTGTGTTAACCCTTGGGTAGGCAAACTAAGGCCCCGGGGGCCAGATCCGGCCCAATCACCTTCTAAATCCGGCCTGCGGACAGTCTGGGAATCAGTGTGTTTTCACATGAGTAGAATGTGTCCTTTTATTTAAAATGCATCTCTGGGGTATTTGTGGGGCATAGCAATTCATTCTTTTTTACCCTCAAAATATAGTCAGGCCCCCCACAAGGTCTGAGGGACAGTAGACTGGCCCCCTGCTGAAAAGGTTTGCTGACCCCTGTGTTAACCTGCTGCAACAAGGCAGGTTTGACCTAAGTGGGTTTCAGGGATGTGATGGACTCTCTTAGCCTTGTGCCGTAACACTATTAATTGGTTGTGGCTAATTCTTGGCTTCTGGTTCTAGGCTGGCTTTGTCTTCCTTACAGCTATGTCCGACTAACATATTGCAAAGCTAGGGAGCTTTTTTCAGGCCAGAGGGGTCATATTCCCCAGTGGGAAGCCCCACAGCAGGATCCGAGTGCGACGACAACACTTCTCTCCTACAGTTTCCAGCACATGGTATTCAGAAGCACAGGGCCTTGAAACATATGCAGGTAGAACATAGTGGTTCCTGCCCGCAGGCTTACGATTGGCATGGCACAAAAGGAAAAAGGGACCTGGGGGGAAGAGGAAAAAGACAAACTCACTCACCAGTCAAATAAGGTCAGAACTCCTTATCTGGATTTCACATTTCTTTTAAGCGCATCATATTGTTTTGGCAGCTGCAATATTTTTATTTTTATGTGTTTTCACATATCTCCATGCATTTCACTGTAAAAACACACAACGATGAAATTAAAGCTTCCATACACTCAAACACATTCAAAGGTTTTAATTAAAAAACTATCTTTATTAAATAATTTTCCAAATGAAATGGTCATATGATCTCAACAATCAAGTGTTAGAAACCACCCAAAATAGCATGAGATACAAAGTTGTTCTTCTTCCTGTTCCCGAGAGATTTGAATGGGGAAATCCTTTCAATTTCTTAATAATAAGGGGCAGTGGGGTGAGGAAGGCCGGGGCGACATCCACACCATTTAAAGCGATATGAAGCCGCTTTAAACACTCATGGCTTCTTCCCGCAAAGAAACTGGGAGCTATAGTTTGAAAAGGGTGCAGAGAGTTGTTAGGAGACCCCCTTGTTCCCCTCCCAGACCTACATTCCCAGAATACCTAACGCTAACTAGAATTCTAACCCTAACCTGAACACTAACCCTAATCCTAAACATTAACCCTTAACCCAAGCTACAATTCCCAGAGTTCCCTGCTAAGAAGGGAACCCTACCGCTACAATTCCCAGAGTTCCTAACTCTAACTCTATTCCTAACGCTAACTTTTACCCCTTAACCCGAGCTACAATTCCCAGAGTTCCCTGCCAAGAAAGGAACCCTACCTCTACAATTCCCAGAGTTCCCTGCCAAGAAGGGAACCCTACCGCTACAATTCCCAGAGTTCCTAACTCTAACTCTATTCCTAACGCTAACTTTTACCCCTTAACCCGAGCTACAATTCCCAGAGTTCCCTGCCAAGAAAGGAACCCTACATCTACAATTCCCAGAGTTCCCTGCTAAGAAGGGAACCCTACTGCTACAATTCCCAGAGTTCCTAACTCTAACTCTATTCCTAACGCTAACTTTTACCCCTTAACCCGAGCTACAATTCCCAGAGTTCCCTGCCAAGAAGGGAACCCTATGCCTACCCCCTTAACCAGAACTACAATTCCCAGAGTTCCCTGCCAAGAAGGGAACCCTACCCCTACCCCTACATCTACCCACCACCCCTACACTGTATAGGGAAACCAAACCAATGCAAACAGAAACTGAACCACAGGGTCACGCTGTTTCTCCTGGATTGTGGATTTTTGAAAGGATATTAACTTTTCGCTGGTGCTGTTTGAAGGCATACTGGGGATTGAGGACACCACATTGATGACCCCTGAATACGAGGTTGACTCCCCCCCTAAACTTTGTGACATTGCTGAAGGGCAGAACTTAATAATGTGGTCGGGGAGGAGTGGGAATGGAGCCAGAAGAATCTCAGACTGCCAGAATATTTTTTGCTCATGGCTTCGTTACTCCTTCTTTCCAGGAGAGTGTTAGGTGGGGTACAGTGGTACCTCGGGTTAAGTACTTAATTTGTTCCGGAGGTCCCTTCTTAACCTGAAACTGTTCTTAACCTGAAGCACCACTTTAGCTAATGGGGCCTCCCGCTGCCACCGCGCCACTGCTGCGCAATTTCTGTTCTCATCCTGAAGCAAAGTTCTTAACCCAAGGTACTATTTCTGGGTTAGCGGAGTCTGTAACCTGAAGCGTCTGTAACCCGAGGCACCACTGTAGTTATATATGTGCCACCATACCAAAAAAAAGGAAAAAAGAGGCCACCCAAAGGTTGACCCGTTTCCCCTACCTCACGTTTGCCTACTTGTGATGTTTGCTGAGAACATGCAATTAAATCGTTTTTCTGTATGGTTTGTGTGTCATTGTGTGTTGACCTAAGATTGCTTCACACTACTCAGATGAGTGGGTTCTTTCCATGTAGAAATCCTTCTCCTGTCACGGAGTATTTTTTCAGACTCCACACATTATGCACGGCCACCCTGCATAAAGTTGTTATTGTTGGGATACTGCCAGGGAGATAACAGTCCATCTGAGCCCCCAAGCCGGCTGCCGGACGATCCATCGATCTCCCGTAGACACGCAGTATCAGCAATTAGCGACACGAAGCCTCAGAAATAGCTTGCCACATTCTTAGGCTGGTGCACACTATATCAGCAGAATTCACACAGCAAAAGATGCACAGCAGGAGAGCATATTTACAGTTTATTCAACGTTGGTCAGAACAAAGAAAAGACATGACCGCCTGCTTCAGCGTTCAGGCACGAAGAAAAAAACAAAAGCAACTGAAAACATAAACATCCTGTGCAACAGGAAATACGCAGACTCTGTGACTCTCAAAGCCTGCTCCCTTTTAAGGTGGAACGGAAATATCCTAACAGTTATCAGTGCTTTTTTCCTAAAAAAATGTTTAGGGGTACTCTCATTTTCCTATTCATATTGAAATATTGCCTCTCAATGAGGCCAAACTTAGATTCACAAAATGTTTAGAGGGATGCGTACCCCCGTGTACCCCCAGAAAAAGCACTGGTTGTAACAACAACAACGATTTATTATTTATACCCTGCCCATTTGGCTGGGTTCCCCCAGACACCCTGGGCGGCTCCCAACAGAATATTAAAAACACAATAAAACATCACACATTAAAAACTTCCTTAAACTTCCCTATTTATTTAAGGTAAAGGTAAAGGGACCCCTGACCATTAGGTCCAGTCGTGACCGACTCTGGGGTTGCAGCGCTCATCTCGCTTTATTGGCCGAGGGAGCCGACGTACAGCTTCCGGGTCATGTGGCCAGCTTGACTAAGCCGCTTCTGGCGAACCAGAGCAGTGCACAGAAACGCCATTTACCTTTCCACCGGAGCTGTACCTATTTATCTACTTGCACTTTGACGTGCTTTCGAACAGCTAGGTTGGCAGGAGCAGGGACCGAGCGAGGGGAGATCACCCCGTCACAGGGATTCGAACCGCTGACCTTCTGATCGGCAAGTCCTAGGCTCTGTGGTTTAACCCACAGCGCCAACCCTGTCCCTCCCTATTTATTTACTTACACCCAAAGACATGGTGTTTCTTCTTCCACTTGGCGACGATTCACAATCCAGCCTGGATTTTTTTACTGGTATCTTGATCCACTGTTGCAGCCCAAAATGGGAAACATATACAGTGGTACCTCGGGTTACATACGCTTCAGGTTACATACGCTTCAGGTTACAGACTCCACTAACCCAGAAATAGTGCTTCAGGTTAAGAACTTTGCTTCAGGATGAGAACAGAAATCATGCTCTGGCAGCGCAGCAGCAGCAGGAGGCCCCATTAGCTAAAGCGGTGCTTCAGGTTAAGAACAGTTTCAGGTTAAGTATGGACCTCTGGAACGAATTAAGTACTTAACCTGAGGTACCACTGTATTGAGATAATAATGCAGTCACCACACGGAAGCAGCTTAAGATCCAAATAGTTTACTGTTGCAGAAGATGAGGCTCAGTAAAACAGTTCCAGACATAGATATACACAGCTTGTAGGCTTTTACAGATACAGATATATACAGATACATACGAGTACAAGGCATTTCCGTTATTCTAAGTAAACTCACCAATTCAGGACATAACACTGGACAACAAATAGACTCTACTACTGAGCTGACATGCATTAATCACAGATATAGGGGCAGTGGGCCATTACCATTGGAGAGCCAGTGTGGTGTAGTGGTTAAGAGCGGTAGTCTCATAATCTGGGAAACCAGGTTCGAGTCTCCGCTCCTCCACATGCAGCTGCTGGGTGACCTTGGGCCAGTCACACTTCTTTGAAGTCTCTCAGCCCCACTCACCTCAAAGAGTGTTTGTTGTGGGGGAGGAAGGGAAAGGAGATTGTTAGCCGCTTTGAGACTCCTTAAAGGGAGTGAAAGGCGGGATATCAAATCCAAACTCCTCCTCTTCTTCTTCTTCTTCTTCTTCTTCTTCTTCTTCTTCCATAGCAACTGGCTTGGCTGACCTTACACCTTGTTTAGCTCACCCAAGGGTGATTTACACTCATAAAGGAAATTAACCCTTTCTCATATCCAGTTACTCAAACACCCCTTCTTTAATTTTGTTCATGATATTGGCTTTCATTTGCTGGCAGAAAACCTAGCCGTTTCACCCATTATTCACATTTACACGCTGCAAGAGCCTTTATCAGTATATCTGTCAGAATTTTTTCTGTGAAGCAGAATCATAATTCAATTGGTTTCTGTTCCACGTGGTCTCTTACATAATGATATTTGACATCCACGTGTTTAGATCTCTGTTGCGACTTTCTTGGACGTATGAATACAGGTCTGGTTGTCCTTAAACATTGCGATTGGCTCCAACACAGGTAGACCCATATCATTTAACAGTTGTTTACACAATCTTCTCCCCTGTGTATAAAGCTTTTCTCACACCCACCTGTATGGAGCCTCTGATGATAACGAAGGCCATTGCTCTGAGCAAAGCTCTTTCCACACACTAAGCATTTATACGGCTTCTCCCCTGTGTGGATTCTTTGGTGATTAAAAAGCGTACTGCTCTGAGTGAAGCTCTTCCCACACTCTAAGCACTTATACGGTTTCTCCCCTGTGTGGATTCTCTGATGACTAAGAAGGATACTGTTATGGATGAAGCACTTTCCACAAATGGAACATTTATGTGGCTTCTCTCCTGTGTGGATTCTCTGATGACGAGAAAGGCCAGCACGGTCAGTGAAGTTATTTCCACACTCTGAGCACTTATAAGGTCTTTCACCAGTGTGGGTTCTTTCATGATAAGTAAGGTTGCTGCCATGACTGAAGCTTTTCCCACACTCGGCACATTTAAATGGTTTCTCACCTGCATGAAGTCTCTGATGACTACGAAGACTTTTGCTATGAGTGAAGCTCTTTCCGCACTCTGGGCATTTATACGGTTTCTCTCCTGTGTGGATTCTTTGATGACTAAGCAGGTCACTTTGCTGGCTGAAGCACTTTCCACAACTGGAACATTTATGTGGCTTCTTTGTGTGGATTCTTTGGTGATTAAAAAGCGTACTGCTCTGAGTGAAGCTCTTTCCACACTCTAAGCATTTATACGGTTTCTCCCCCGTATGGATTCTTTGATGACTAAGAAGGCGACTGTTCTGGCTAAAGCACTTTCCACAATTGGAACATTTATGCGGCTTCTCTCCTGTGTGGATTCTCTGATGACGAGAAAAGCTACTACGGTCAGTGAAGCTCTTTCCACACACTGAGCACTTATATGGTTTTTCTCCAGTGTGGATTCTTTGATGGGTAAGAAGGTTGGAGCTGAGACGGAAACTCTTTCCGCACTCTGAACATTTATACCGTTTCTCTCCTCTGAGTGAAGAGCTCTGAGTGAAGCTCTTTCCACACTCTAAGCATTTATACAGTTTCTCCCCTGTGTGGAATCTTTGATTACTAAGAAGGTCAATTTTCTGGCTGAAGCACTTTCCACAACTGGGACATGTATGTGTGTTCTCTCCTGTGTGGATTCTTTGGTGATTAAAAAGTGTACTGCTCTGAGTGAAACTCTTTCCACACACTGCGCACTTATATGGTTTTTCTCCAGTGTGGATTCTTTGATGAGTTAGAAGGTTGTAGCTCAGACAAAAGCTCTTTCCGCACTCTGAACATTTATACGGTTTATCTTCTGTGTGGATTCTTTCATGTACAAGAAGATGTGATTTGTAGTTGAAACTCCTTCCGCACTCTGAACATTGAAACCGTTTATCCCCATCATGTTTTCTTCCCATGGTGCTAAGGCCTGATATTCTAGTTGGGCTTTTTGCACAAAGAGAGACGTTTTCCTCTTTCTTGCCTGTGTAAGGTCCTTCCAGCGTTGAAATTTCATTGAAGCTAGCACCATCTGGAACAACATTTTCTTCTGCTTCAGTTTTAATTCTCTGGGGTTCATTCTCTTGACTGCTCTCCTTCTGATCACCTGCAGGAATACAAAGAGGAACTTGATCAGGGAGGAATGGATACCCAAATTACGGAACAATTCCAATTAACAGCTATCTGAAACAGAGAAGGGGAAGGGAGGCAGCCACTGTTGATGGGCAATAAATGGCTGCTTATGTGGAGTATGTATAGAGCAGGGAAGGTTGATGGTCACATTCCCTCTTGACCAATGTTTCTGGGGGACGCAAGATGACGGTAATTTCAGCCAAAGGTGGGTATGGCCAGTCCACAGTCTCTCTCACACATACACCTTTCCTTGTACACACACACACAGAGCTGAACTGTGCATATCAAATAATCAATCTGAGAACCAGGGAAGAGTCGGTTTTCCTCCTCATTTTGAGTTTCTGCTGAAATGAGGCTGCATTTTAATGTTGTATCTTAATCTTGTTTTTAAGTTGTATTTCAATCAGTTGTTTTATATTTGGTGTTAGCTGCCCTGAGCCCTGTCTTGGCTGGGGAGGGCGGGGTATAAATAATTTTTATTTTTGCACTGGGCTGCACCTATCCCAGTATTGGGTCCGCTCCAATATCTTTCACCTTTTTGTCTCTGGTAAAATCAGTGGGGTCTTGGGAGGTCAGAGAAATTTGCTCCGTGGACAGCGGGGAGGGCAGACCAGGCACTCAAAATTGAAGGTTGTTCATTGTATATTATAGAGCTCTGAAAGCTCAGAGTGAATTTGACATTGCACAAGACTTTTCACATAAAACAACCTCCCATTTCCTAGTTTCCCCCACAACATTCCTGGGGTTCTCCCAGTCTGCCAGACCTGATTTAGAGGGGCACACAAGCGGAAGAGAGGATGGAAACAGGCACATTGCACTCACTGGATTTGTTTTACACCCTAGCATCTCAACTATTTAATTGTATCCAGCCCTCATTATGCATCAGGCCTCATGTTACATCCATAGCACCTCCAGTCAACAGAGCTCAAAGGCAGCAGGAACAACTCCAACTGAGACATCTTGTGTCATGATCTTATGGTGCTGTCCTGGGTGTGTAAGTAACTTTGGGCCAAGAGGAGGAGACTTACCCAGAAGGGCCAGGTTCCTGTAATTCTCCTCCATGATGTCCCTCTGGCCTGGATCCAGGAGGGCCCCTCCTCCTCTGTGAAACACACGGCCGCCTCCTCAAAGATCACCAAACCCTGAAAACAGAAAAAAGGGAAGAGATTTATCTCACAGGTAATTAAGCAATCCAAAGACTGCAGTTAAGGAGAAGTGACTTCAAGTTCCCCTGTGGAATCATTCTATCTTATTCGTTCTGTGATGCTTCCCCAAATCCCCATGTTATTAGAGCAACAAAAGAGGAACAAAAGAAACAAATAAACCAATACGTTTGTGGTATGAAAAATTATGGGATTGCAGCAGGAAGGTATGAGAGCTGCACTGATTGGGAATGAAGGACTACAGCTATGAGTAGCTCGAAACTTTTGCAGGTGGAATTGTGTTTCACCCCTCTCTGCAGGATAGCACATATCCCCATGAATGTACAATAAAATTGATTCCTGGACTGATGTTGGAGTAGCTGAAGTCTCCCATGACTACTATATCTCTCCTTTTTGATAATCTGCTTATTCATGTATGCCACGACAGCAGCACAGATACTACTGGCCCAGAGATGGAAAGAAGATAAAGTCCCGACCAGAGACGAATGGCTGATGAAGATGATGGACTACGCCGAAATGGCCAAATTGACCGGGAAAATCAGAAACCAGGAAGAGAAGAAATTTAAGAAGGAATGGGAAAAATTCACAATGTACTTAAGAGAACACTGTAAACAACTACAAACTTTGGCAGGTTTTGAGTAACGTTTGTAATGTACTATAAACTAAGGTAAAATTGGATTATTTATGAAAAATAGACAAAGTACGGGAAGCAGTGGGAAAAGATTGAAAATTGTAACCATGGAAGGGTGGAGGGGAGTAAAAGATTCAGGGAATCCTAATGATGATGATGTTTATTGTTTGAATTTAAATGTGCAATGTAAAATTCAATTAAAAAGAATTTTTTCTTAAAAGGTGGCATTCGCTACGGGGAATTGGGAAGAGGGAAGCTGTCCTGGCTGGAAGTGAATGACATCACTAAAACGCTGTTTGCATTTGGGGGGAGGGGAGGAAAGCATCATCGAAGTCCTCAGTCTGGCTTGGAGGTCTACAGCTGATATCCACAGTAAGGTCACTGTTGTTTCCTACTCCTACAATTTGTACCCATATGCTCCCCATCCACCTTTCATACTCCAAGTGTACACATCCTTCACAGATTGCTACTCCTTCTCCCTTCCGTTTTGATATATTTCTTTCGAACAGGTTGTTGATGGCATCTGTTTGTCTTTGGAGACAATGGAAGAGTGCGCCTTCAAGGGTGAAGCCAAACCTTCAGAGAGTTATCAGCATCCACTGTGGCTTGGAGACTGAAATGGGAGAGACATGTTTTGTTGCAGCTGGGGCAGATGAAGGAGTCCGGTTGTGCTGTTGCAGATGCACCATGGCATTTCTTTTACCTGTGCTCTTCCCAACAAGTCATTCCTCCTCTGGTCACTGCTGTAGAGTGACAGGTTGGAGCCCTCAATTTCTACATTCCAGTCATGAGTCTCATCCCACCAGGTTTCAGTAATGCCTGTTAGGTCACATTTGCCACCCTGTATTAAGCAATGACAAACCTAGACAGCATCTTAAAAAGCAGAGACATCGCCTTGCCAACAAAGGTCTGTATAGCTACAGCTATGGTTTTCCCAGTAGTGATGTATGGAAGTGAGAGCTGGACCATCAAGAAGGCTGATCGCCAAAGAATTGATGCTTTTGAATTCTGGTGCTGGAGGAGACTCTTGAGAGTCCCATGGACTGCAAGAAGATCACTGGAAGGACAGATCCTGAAGCTGAGGCTCCAATACTTTGGCCACCTCATGAGAAGAGAAGACTCCCTGGAAAAGACCCTGATGTTGGGAAAGATGGAGGGCACAAGGAGAAGGGGACGACAGAGGATGAGATGGTTGGACAGTGTTCTCAAAGCTACCGGCATGAGTTTGACCAAACTGCGGGAGACAGTGGAAGACAGGAGTGCCTGGCGTGCTCTGGTCCATGGGGTCATGAAGGGTCGGACACAACTAAACAACTAAACAACAACAATTAAGAGCTCACGTTTTAAAGAAAGCATTTCATTTAACAAGATTTATATGCCGTTGAATATTATTTTAAAAATCTAAGCTGTTTACATAAAACATATTCATAAGGGAAAAATTGATAAAAATCAGCAGATTAAAAACTCGTAGACTTAACCAAAAGCTTAACATGTGGGATGTTAGCATCCTAAATGCTTTTATGAAGGGATAACTGCAAGAGCTGTGGAACTCTTGTGACATCATACACTCTGTAGCAGTTATGGCAGTTAGTATTGAACAGTCTTAACAGAGCAGCAGGTATGTTATGTTGGTTGCGCTGCTGTCTGTCTCAGCCAGTCTGTAAGACGCTTTAGCAAATTAAGTATCACCTACCCGCATTGTCTATTTAATCTGCAACTGCAAGCGCCCTATGTTATATGCTATTTAAACTTTGAAAGGGAGTGCCTTGCGTAGTTTTTACATGAGGGAAAAGAGAACTAATTAAAGGGTCAAACGACCCAGGGCTGCCTTCCGCATACTCCGCAAACGGGAACGAGAGTTTAATTCCCACATAACAGACCATAGCACAGTGGTACCTCTTGTTACGTACAGTGGTGCCTCGCAAGACGAAATTAATTCGTTCCGCGAGTTTTGTCGTCTTGCGATTTTTTTCGTCTTGCGAAGCACGGTGTCGGAAAAGTTTTGGAAAAGCTTCAAAAATCACCAAAGTCTTCAAAAACCTCAAAAAAGGCTACCACACCGCATGCTATGAGTTGCTCCTCGAAGTCAAGTCGCAACTGTATTAACGGTGTTAAGAAAAAGGAAACAAACTTGCAAGACGTTTCCGTCTTGTGAAGCAAGCCCATAGGGAAAATCGTCTTGCGAAGCAGCTCAAAAAACAAAAAACCCTTTCGTCTTGCGAGTTTTCCGTCTTGCGAGGCATTCGTCTTGCGAGGTACCACTGTACTTAATTCATTCCAGAGGTCTGTTCTTAACCTGAAACTGTTCTTAACCTGAAGCACCACTTTAGCTAATGGGGCCTCCGGCTGCTGCCAGCGCACGATTTCTGTTCTCATCCTGAAGCAAAGTTCTTAACCCGAGGTACTATTTCTGGGTTAGCAGAGTCTGTAACCTGAAGCGTATGTAACCCGAGGTACCACTGTAGCCTTTCCGTCATCAGACAGTTTTATTAAGTTAAAAACCATCAAATATAGATAGAATCAAGCAGAGTTTTTTTAAATATAAAAAAGACCAGTGTACACGAAATAAAATTAAAACACATCTGGGTGGGCATCTCTAAACAAAAAATGTTTTTTGCAAGTGCCAAAATCAGTACAGTGAAGGTACCTGGCTGATATCAACAGGCAGAGAATCTTTTCTTCCAACACACACCTGCAAACTGACACAAGAATGGCTCCATGCATCCCAGTTCAAGGAGTGGGGTTTCCTCCTCTTTCTAAGGGCCTCACCCCATCCGCACATGTACACACACACAGGGACTTTCCTCTATCCCACTCCCACGATGGCTAATTCCCCAACCCAGATCTCAATCCTACATCTGCATCCCAACACAAACTGGCATCCCAATCTAAAAGGGAGAGGCCTCAGGGAACTCCCAGCTTAGCAGAGAAAAGGAAACACCCTAAAACACACGCTTTGTGTGAGTGAAACTCTGCATGGGTGGGAACACAGGAACTGGCCCATTCAGCTCGGTATTTCCAACACAAACCGGCAGCAGCTCTCCGAGGTTTCAGCCTTTACCTGGAGACACCGGGACTGAACGGGTAGTGCAACGCAGATGGTTGCAGCCAGGGAAAGGAGTCTGCCACTGAGCTGGAAGGAAGAAAGGTAAGAAAAGCCGTCATCCCCCCCAACAGCCCCACACTTGCCAGATTCAGCCCCAAAGGGAGCTGTGATGAGCGCAAAGGGCCTTTGGGTGCAGGGGTCTCCCGGAAACAGGGAGGCAGGGAATCCCAAGGCAGGGGAAGGGCCTCTAGGGGAGAGAAGAAATCCAGCCAGGGATGGCAGAGAACAAAAGGGAGGGAGGGAGGCGGCCAGAGCCTGGGAAGAGAATGAAAATTTCGATTCCAACCAGCCCTATTGGTACCATCAGGACTTTTAGGCCCAGGCAGAGTGATCAGGAGGGCAGTGAACGATGGGCATCGTGGGGAAGGGCGGTGGCTGCTTTGCATGCAGAAGGTTGCTGCCAGTCCGTGTGGGCAACACTGTTGCTCTGAACAATGGACTGGGGCTGCGCAGGGAGCTTTGTGGAAACTTCCATTGTGCGATTCCAGTCGCCTCCTTTGCAAGATTCCACAGGGTGGGCGCCACTACCGAGAAGGCCCTCTGCCTGGTTCCCTGTAACCTCACTTCTCGCAGTGAGGGAACCGCCAGAAGGCCCTCGGCGCTGGACCTCAGTGTCCGGGCAGAACAGTGGGGGTAGAGATGCTCCTTCAGATATACTGGACCGAGGCCTTTTATTTATCTAACCAGATAAATCAGGACAACTGGGCATCTTGGGAAGGGCAGTGGTTCCATGGCAGAGCACCTGCTTGGCATGCAGAAGGGTTCACCTCCAGGTTTTGCTGGGGAAGAAGACCCGGTGCCTGCCATCGGGGAGGGCCGCTGCCAGTCCGTGTGGGCAACACTCTTGCTCTGAACAATGGACTGGGGCTGCGCAGGGAGCTTTGTGGAAACTTCCATTGTGCGATTCCAGGCGCCTCCTTTGCAAGATTCAGTGGGAGGCGGATTCCCACGCTTCGGGGGAAGGGAGGAGGCTCACGGGCAGAGCACCTGCTCGGCATGCAGAAGGTCCCGGGCTCCATCCCCAGTTGCGCCGGGAAGAGCCCTGGCAGAGCTGCTGCCAGCCCGTGCAGGCAATACTGAGCTGGCTGGACCACTGGTCTGATTCAGCGACGGGGTTTTCCTTCTTCCCTCCCTCCCCCCACCTTCGTCATCATCCCCCGAGCGGCCCCCGAGGCCCCCTTTACGGCCTCCAGAAACCTCAGCCCCCCCCCCCCGCTGCGCCCACCTCAAGCGCCGCTCGGCCGCCGTCCTTCTCCTCCGCCGCCCTCCGCGCCTCTCTCGCTCTCGCCCCAAGGCCTGACGGGAAAGCCAGTGCCGCCGAGCGCGGCTGCCACGGAAACTCACCGTCCTAGTGGCCGGAGGAAACTACGTCTCCCAGCAGCCACCGCGAAGGGAGGACTTAGAACGCCCAGCTGCTCCGCGCTGATTTGGAGGGGAGGGGAAAGAAGAGCGGTATGTTGCTATTATTACCTTCTGGCTTGTCGTGGCGGCTCCCGGCCTGCAGGTGGCGCCGCGCTCTCGCTTCCGGGAGGATTCGCCCTTTGCGGAGAGTTCGGCTCCTGCTTCCCTCCGCCTTCCATTCACAGCTCCCTTGGGGTGGATTTCATTCATTGGATTGGATTATATTTCTGGGCCACTTTCCAATTCAAACGGATCCCAAAGCTGCTTACAAGCATTAAATGACGACAAGCTAGAACATAGTAGAACATCTCAAATACAACATCATACAGAATAATTTAACAAATCATCAGTGAAACAATAGCAATCTCTAGGCAGCAGGGAGTCTGGGATTGTGCAGCCCGCGGCGGGGGAGCTCTGGTTCAGTCCGGACCATTCATCTTAGTGAATTGCCCTTCTAAGTATATCAGATTTGCACGGAGGAGCAAAAACGAAGGTGTCAGGGCTGCTGTAAGCCAGGAAACCTAGGTCCGTTGTGGGGAGTTGTTTCACTGCACACATGCAAATTTTTAGAAAATTATTTTTTGAAATACATGTTTTATGATATGCTAGATTTGCTCAAAAGGGAAGTCAAATATTTGAAAAATATGTGTGTAGTTTCAAGCCAGGCATGGATTTTGAGACACTCGCATAATAATAATAATAATAATAATAATAATAATAATAATAATATAATTAATAGAAATAGAAAAAAAACAAATTATTATTAAAACACTGTATTCTTCACTGTATGAGTCTGGGATTGTGCAGCCCGGGTCCTCTGGGGGCCAGGTTGCTCTGTTTCAGTCCGGACCGTTCATCTTAGTGAATTGCATTTAAACCCCACCCCTACCAACAAGCACAACAACCCTGCGGGGAAGGCTGGCCAAGATGTGTGGGGATCTGAACAGATCTGACATTGTGCATACTCAGCTGTGGCCCATCTCCTGAGGAGTTACTTCATGGCTGGCTTCCTTCCCCCT
Source organism: Podarcis muralis (assembly GCF_964188315.1). NCBI lineage: Eukaryota > Metazoa > Chordata > Lepidosauria > Squamata > Lacertidae > Podarcis > Podarcis muralis. The sequence goes on along the minus strand of NC_135656.1, from coordinate 117,709,641 downwards.
CTTGCACAGCTGAAACACAGTGCCGGGTTACCAAGAAGGCAGAGCAGGCCCCAGCCTACGGGCCCCAGACCTTTTAGAGGCCCTATAACAACGGATCAAAGTAATATTGATATGGTTTTTTTAAATTGTTGATTGGTAAAATAAAAAAGGTTATTAGGAGATAATTTGCGAGGCTCCTCCCCGAGATTTCAGCTGCCTAAGGGCCTCCACATAGTTTAATCCGGCACTGCCGAAACATTTCCTTGGAGGCAGTCACTGTCAATATGAAAGAAGAGATGAACTATTCTGTCTCTCGCTCCCCAAACTTTATTTATTCCCCCCCCAATAATTTTAATCAAGTTTTATACAAATATAACACATACTGCAACAAATGTTGCACAACCAAAAAACGAAAGAAAGAAAAAAGAAAGTAAAAACAAAGTAAAAACAAAGAATATAACAACAAACAGATAAACAACACCAATTAGCTTAATTATTTAAACTTCCAACCTTATAAACATATTGACTTCCTCTCTCCCCAAACTTTAATTATGCTGTTGCCACTTCTGAACCCGTTTGCTATCCATGCCCCTTTCTTCGTGAATACCTGGTTTTTAAAATATATTTCAGTAGGAGCATGTGGGAGATGTAAGGGGATACGGCTGAAATTGACAACTGGCCTGTGTTTCTGCCACAGGCTGACTATGGTCCACCACCCTGATGTTCCCTCTGCTTCTTACTAGTGTTAGAATTGCCGTATTTCAAAAAGTAAAAGTTGCTGAGTTTTTGCTAGGAAGACCCAAATATTATCAAACTTTGTTTTTTTAAAAAACCAAACCCCCAAAGTTTAGCTTTTTTTTTACAAAAATGCCAAACAACACACAATTTTTCGGTTTGATTACCGAAGATCTGGAAATTCCTCCCAGACATCACTTTGAAATCCTGGACTAGTGTTCAATTGCTCAAAAACACTCTGGTCTTAGTTATTTATAGGATGTTGCTTCGGTGTGAATCTTTTGACACGATCATTCCATGCTGCCAACATTCCTAGGATTCACTGGCTTGGCTCTCACATAACTAAGGTGAACCATAGTTAACAAGCCATAGCTGAAGCCGAGGCACTGGGCAGATGGTCACTTAACGTGAGAGCAGCCAAACTTTGAGAACCATTTCCATTGTTGGCCCCTCTTCATGGCTCTGTAGCTTTTAGCAGTAAATTCCTGCATTCAAATATAACACAAAACCCTGGCTAATGTCAAATGAGGATTACAAACTTTTGTTGACTTTTAATAACAGACCATAGTTAAACTGCTGGGTTAGTTTCACAGATATCACTAAGCCATGGTTTAATAAAACATCATTTATAGAAAAAGGCGAGCAAGAGATGATATGACAGACGTTTGCAAAACTATGCATGGCAGGAAGAAAGTTGATAGAGGAAAGTTTTTATCCCTCTCACACAACACGAAATCTTGTGGATATCCAATGAAGCTGGAAAATTCAGGACAGGTAAAGAAAGAAAAGTACTTATTTTACATAGATAAACTGTGGAACTCACTCCAGCAGGAAACAGTGACGGCCACCAATTTGGATGGCTTTAAGAGAGGTATAGAGAAATTAAAGGAGGGTAAGTCCATCAATGGAGGAGGATGGAGGCTGTGCTGTGAGCAATGTTCTGTCCTTACTTGCAGGAAACCACAAGAGTGGAGAGGACCCGTTTTCCTGATCCAGCAAGCTCTTCTTCTGTTAACCACGCTTTGGCGTTATGTGCAAAAGAGACTATGATCTTTCCTGTGTAAGTCCTTTCCTTGTGACAGAGGATTTAAATGACTTATTCTCATGTGTGGATTTGGTGGTGATACGCAACCACTCTGCTCACCTGAAAACTCTTTCCATGGCAACTACGGTGGTACCTTGGTTGTCGAACTTAATCCGTTCCAGAGTCCATTCAACTCCCAAAACTGTTCAAAAACCAAGGCACGGCTTCTGATTGGCTGCAGTAGCTTCCTGCACTCAATAAGCCATGGAAGCCACGTCAGACGTTCGGCTTCCGAAAAACATTCTCAAACCACAACACTTACTTTGTAACGTTCAGAAGCAGATTTGTTTGGGACCCAAGCCATTCGAGAATCAGTGGCTGAAGCTCTTTCCATTCAATGGACCTTTATATGATTTCACTCCTGTATGGGGTTTCTGATGTACACTAAAGGACCCCTGGATGGTTAAGTCCAGTCAAATTCTACTATGAGGGTGCAGCGCTAATCTCCGCTTTCAGGCCGAGGGAGCCTGCATTTGTCTGCAGACAGCTTTTCTGATTCATGAGGCCAGCATGACTAAACCATTTCTGGCACAACACCGTGACAATTGCCAGAGCGCCTGGAAACACCATTTACCTTCCCACCACAGTGGTACCTATTTATTTACTCGCACTGGTATGCTTTCAAACTGCTAGGTTGGCAGGAGCTGGGATAGAGCAACGGGAGCTCACCTCCATCGTGAGGATTCAAACCACCAATCTTATGATCTGCAAGCTCAAGTGGCTCAGTGGTTTAGATCACAGTGCCACCCGCATTCCATACTAAGACGTACCCTTTAGCTGAAGCCCTTTCCACATCCCAATGATATTCTTTGTCCGCAAAATGGATTATTTTGTGGTTAAGGAGGCTATTGCTTTGGTTGAGCTCTTTCCACACTCTGAACATTTATACAGCTTCTCACCTGTATGGGCCCTTTGGTAGTTAGTAACATGGTCGAAATACTTCCACACTCTGAACATGGAAATGCTTTCTCCCTTGTGTGTAAAGCAAGGGTTTGGCTACAACTGAAGCTTTTCCCAAACTCACATGTATGGAGTGTCTGATAATTAAGAAGGTCACTATTCCAGCTGAAGCACTTTCCACAGTTGGAACATTTATGTGGCTTCTATGTGGCTTCTCTGATGACGAGAATGGTTACTATGATCTCTTAAGCTTTTTCCACACACGGAGCATTTATAGTTTCCCTCCTGAATGGATTCTTTATTTAACAGCACACAGCTCCTAGTGAAGCTCTTTCCACACACTAAGCATTTATATGGTTTATCCTGTGTGAATTCTTGCGTGTAAGGAAAGGTGTCTCTTGTACGCAAAGCTGCTTTTACACACTGAGCACTTATATAGTTTTTCTCCAGTGTGGATTTTCTGATGATCAAGAAGTTTGGAGCTCAGACGGAAACACTTTTCGCACTCAGAACATTTAAACGGTCTCTCTCCTGAGTGGACTTTTCGGTGAGAAAGAAGTGCAGAGCTCTGAGCAAAGCCCTTTCCACACTCCAAGCATTTATACGGTTTCTCCCCTGTGTGGATTCTTTGATGACTAAGAAGGTGACTGTAGCGGCTGAAGCACTTTCCGCAATTGGAACATTTATGTGGTTTCTCTCCTGTGTGGGTTCTCTGATGACGAGTAAGGCCACTACGGTCTGTGAAGCTCTTCCCACACTCCGAGCATTTATATGGTTTTTCTCCAGTGTGGATCCTTTGATGATTAAAAAGGTTGTAGGTCTGTCGGAAACACTTTCCGCACTCTGAACATTTATGCGGTTTCCCTTCTGTGTGGATTCTTTCATGTTTAGACAGTTTATTGCTATCAGCGAAGTTATTTCCACATACTGAGCACTTATATGGTTCCCCCCCATTGTGGATTTGTTGACGAGCAGGAAGCTTGGAGCTCAGACGGACACTCTTTCTGTTCTCAGAACATTTATAGGGTTTCCCTTCTCTGTGGGTTCTTTCATGTAGATGAAGAAGTGACTTATACTTGAAGCTCCTTTCACACTCTGAACATTGAAACAGTTTATCCCCATTATGTTTTCTTCCAAGGGTGCTGGGATTCAATATTCTAGCTGGGTTTCTTACACAAGGAGAGACGTTTTCCTGTTTCTTGCCTGTATGATGTTTTTCCTGCATCAGAGTTTCATTGAAGCCAGCACCGTCTGGAACAACAGTGTCCTTCCTCAAATTCTCTTCTGCTTCAGTTTTAATTCTCTGGGGTTCATTCTCTTCACTGCTCTCCCTCCCATCACCTGCAGGAATACAAAGGGAGACCTGATCAGGGAGGAACGGACACCAAAGTTCGAGAACAATCCCAATTAATGTCTGTGTGAAAAGCAGAAGGGGAAGGATAGTCAGGGGGCAGCCACTGTTGATGGGCACTAAGACTGGGCCGCGTTCACCCTTGATCAATGCTCCTGTGGGCCGCATGCTGAAGGTACCGTATTTTTCGCTCTGTAAGATGCACTTTTCCACCTCCAAAAATTAAGGGGAAATGTGTGTGCGTCTTATGGAGCGAATGCAGGCTCCATGGCTTCAGCGAAACCAACGCGAAGCCTACGGAGTGCACCAATCTCTCTTGCTCTCCTGGCTTTGCTTCGCTGGAGAGGTGCTGCGCAGCTTTCCCTCTCTGCGCAGAGCCCCTTCAGCGAAACAGGAGGAGAAATGGAAGGGGCTCCGCTTCTCTTGCTGCTTCGCTGAAGGGGGCACTGCGCAGAGAGGGAGAGATTTTTTACCCCTTGTTCTCCCCCTCTAAAACTAGGTGCGTCATATGGTCGGGCGCATCCTATAGAGCGAAAAATGTGGTAAGTGTAGCCAAAGGTGAGCATGGCCACTCCACATTGTCTTTCTCACACATACACCCTTGCATGTATACACACACAGGACACACACACACACACAAGCACACAGCCCCCACCTGAACTGTGCATATCAGCTGGGCTGGGAGTTCTCAGATCGGTCTGAGAAGCAGGAAGGAGTACAGTTTCATCATCATCAGAGCACTGGGCTGCACCCACCCCTCATCTCTTTGCATCTGCTGCCAAAATCAGTGGCGTCTTGGTAGGTCAGATAAATTTGCTTTGTAAATCAGACCCTCAAAATTGAAGGTTGTGTATTATAGAGCTCTGGACGCCCAGAGCAAATTTGACATCACACTTGCCAGGCAACAAAATCTCCCCTCTCCTAATCCCCTCGTGTTGTGCCTGAGGTTCTCCCAACTTGCCAGAACTGATTTGGAGGGGCACACAAGTAGAAGAGAGGAGAAAAATAGACCCACGGCACTTGTGGGGTTCATTTTACATCCCACTAGCATAACTATTTAGTTGTATCTAGCCCTCAGAAATTAAAGGACACCTGCTTCTTGGGAGAAAAGCAATGACAAACCTAGACAGCATCTTAAAAAGCATATTGCCAACAAAGGTCCGTATAGTTAAAGCCATGGTTTTCCCAGTAGTGATGTATGGAAGTGAGAGCTGGACCATCAAGAAGGCTGATCGCCGAAGAATTGGTGCTTTTGAATTATGGTGCTGGAGGAGACTCTTGAGAGTCCCATGGACTGCAAGAAGATCAAACGTATCCATTCTGAAGGAAATCAGCCCTGAGTGCTCACTGGAAGGACAGATCCTGAAGCTGAGGCTCCAGTACTTTGGCCACCTCATGAGAAGAGAAGACTCCCTGGAAAAGACCCTGATGTTGGGAAAGATGTAGGGCACAAGGAGAACAGGGCGACAGAGGACGAGATGGTGGGACAGTGTTCTCGAAGCTACCAGCATGAGTTTGACCAAACTGCGGGAGGCAGTGGAAGACAGGAGTGCCTGGCATGCTCTGGTCCATGGGGTCACGAAGAGTCGGACATGACTAAACGACTAAACAACAACAAAGCCCTCGGTATGTATCAGGTAACACATTTCATCCTTAGCGTCTCTGTCAGCAGAGCTCAAAAGCATCAGGGACAACTGAGACCTCGTGCTATGATCTTATGATGCTGTCCTGGGTGGGTGGGGAACCTCAGGCTAAGAGAGAAGGAGGATTACTAACCCAGAGACGCCAGATTCCTGTAATTCTCTTCCATGACTTCTCTGTGCAAGACCCTCTGGCCCGGATCCAGAAGGGCCCACTCCTCCTCTGTGAAATGCACGGTCACATCCTCAAAGGTCACCGGGCCCTGAAAGCACAAAAAGGGGAAGAGCTTTATCTCACAGGTGATTTAGCAATCCAAAGAGGAGGTTAAGGCGAGGTGACTGCAGATTCCCCTGCGGAAGCCAAAGGATGTCTGAAGAGCCCAGAAGCCCCAGTAGGATGCAGGACCTGAGCACAAGAGCCCTCTCTTGCTCCCCAGCAAATGTTACTTCTGAGTTATGGTGCCTTTGATCGTGGAGGTGGAACATAGCTGTTGTGGCTACTAGACAAGGTCAGTTTCTCCCTGGAAAAGCAGTCACCCTTGCTGGAGAACATGTTAAGAGCTTTGCTGGATCAGGCCAATAGCCCATCTACTCCAGCTCCCTGTTTTCACAACGGCTACCTACATACTGTATGGGAAATGGACTTGGAAGACAAAAATGTATTGAGGATTAGGTAGGTAGCCGTGTTGGTCTGACACAGTCGAAATAAATAAATAAATAAAAATTAAAAATGTCCAGTAGCACCGTAGACCAACTAAGTTTGTTCTGGGTGTAAAATTTTGTGAAGAATCTGAAGAATACCTGAAGAATCTGAAGAAGTGTGCATGCACACAAAAGCTTATACCCAGAACAAACTTAGTTGATCTCTAAGGTGCTACTGGATAATTTTTTAATTTATTTCGAATGTATCGAGGACTTAGTGATCTGACACGGTTACCCTTCCTGCCTCTGTTCCTTCCCCCTTCCTCGCTCTTGTTAAGTTTTTTGATGGTGTGGGAAGAGTCTTTAATGTCCTGAAAATGCTGGGAGGCGGTAAAGCCCCACACACAGCTGTCATAATCAGTTGGGAGGATAATGCTGGGTACCGTATTTTTCGCCCTATAGGATGCACTATATGGTCCGTATACATTGCTTGCTGTTTCAGAATGAAATATTTAATCTTCTCATTCACTTGTGTATTTCGTATTGCTTCTGGATCTCATTTTAAAAGAACCACCTTGCATTTGGCAAGACATAAATCTGTACGAAACCCTCAAGCAGCACCTGAGCAGAAAAGCCCTCTCCTCTCCTCTGGTTTTCACCAACTGGTATTCAGAAGCATTATTGCCCGGTCCACAACCGTCAGGGTTCGTTGCCACCAGTGGCCTCATCCTCCCTGAATTTGTTTAATCCTCTTTCAAAGCATCATTGGTAGCTAATAAAGCTTTTCAAAGGCGCTCTGAATACCACTTTTTGGTAGAGAGAGCAGCACTGATGTGCTCATTTCCTGCACTGGGGCATCTGGTTGTTAATAATAATAATTATAATAATAATAATAATAGTAATAATAATAATAAAAATACCCCGCCCATGTGGCTGGGTTTCCCCAGCCACTCTGGGTGGCTCCCAACAGATATTGAAAATAGAATAAAACATCAACCATTAAAAACTTCCCCAAACAGGGCTGCTTTCAGATATATTCTAAAAGTCAGATAGTTGTTTATCTCCTTGACATCTGATGGGAGGGCGTTCCACAGGGCAGGTGCCACCACTGAGAAGGCCCTCTGCCTGGTTCCCTGTAAGCTCACTTCTTGCATGGAGGGAACTGCCAGAAGGCCCTCAGAGCTAGATCTCTGTGTCTGGGCAGAACGATGGGGGTGGAGACACTCCTTCAGAAATACTGGGCCAAGCCTGTTTAGGGCTTTAAAAGTTAGCACCAACACTTTGAATTGTGCTCGGAAACTGCCACTGTGAGAACAGGATGCTGGACTAGATGGGCTCTTGGCTTGATCCAGTCGGCTCTTTGTATGTTCTTACTGAAAGGAAATCCTAAAGATGTCAATGGGACTGAATACCAGGCACTGGGAATCACAAGTGGGGAGAGCGAGGCTGTTGAGCTCATGTCTTGCTTGCAGGCTTCTCACAGTGGCATCTGGCTGGCCATTGGCCTGATCTTTCAGCCAGGCTCTTCCAAAGTTCTTCTGCAGCTAAGGAAGAACATATTAGAGCTGCAAAAAGAAAACAGAAACTATGCAGAGCAGGCATAGGCAACCTCGGCCCTCCAGATGTTTTGGGACTACAATTCCCATCATCCCTGACCACTGGTCCTGTTAGCTAGGGATGATGGGAGTTGTAGTCCCAAAACATCTGGAGGGCTGAGGTTGCCTATGCGTGATGCAGAGCATTCAAAGCCTGTACATCGGGCAACTGTACCAGAAGCCGAGGGGAAGGGGCAGATCCTGCACAGCTCTCCATTCCTTCTTCCTGCACCCGATTCAGCAGCTCTCCAGAAACAGTTTCTGCTCCACGCAGAGAAGGAGACGGTCTGGAAGAAAACGTCACCATCATTTTTGCAACGGAACAGGGGCTTTCGCCTGGGGGTGGCGGCCACAAGACCAGGACTGCGATTCCTGCATCGCAGGGCGTCTGACTAGATGCCCCTTCTAATTCTCCAGTTCTGTAATTCTGTGGTTCTGTTGTTTTCACCATCTGCAAGGGAGACAAAAGAAGGTCGGAGGGCATTTTAGACCTTTGCAACAGCGGGGGGGGGGGCACCTCAGGCTAAATGTGGACCTCCAGACCTCTCTGCCTGGCCCTCTAAACCCCCCTCCAAGGCCACACCTCCTCAAGGGCTTTTCCCCGGTTGGAACATACCACTTGAAATGTGAGCATGTCTCTTGCTTGCAGAGCTAGAACGATGCTTACTATACCAAAGTTAAGAGTCACATTCATTGTTCCACCCAATTTTTGCTTCTGGCTCCGCCCACCGGGGGGGGGGTCACACACCCCCACCAAGGAGGCAAGCGATGGCCACCAACTCTGACGGCTTTAAAAGAGGATTAGACAAATTATTGGAGGAGAGAGCTATTGAAGGCCTCTAGCTATGATGGGTATGCTCTGCACCTACTCTTGGGTTTTATTCTTTTAAGGCTTACAGCAGAGTTTCTTTCTACAGATAATCTTTATTATTTACAAAAAAAAAGTACATTGGTCAAATAAAGCAACACAATTCCTTCTCCTCTAGCCATCTGGCCAGAAACTCAATTGCTGACTCATTTGCACTTCTGTTCATTTACACACTGACTGACCTTTATTGACCACATGCCCTTAATAAAGGCACCCGTCGCTGGGGAGATTTTTCTGTTGCCTAGCAACCTGTCCTAGACCAATCCTCAAGTTCTTTCTAGAATATTCCGTTCACATCCAGAGGTACCACTGTACCTTGGTTCTCAAACTTAATCCGTTCCGGAAGTCCGTTCCAAAACCAATGCATTCCAAAACCAAGGCACGCTTTGTGGGATGTAAAGCTGCAGTCGAGTGCAACATTCCGACAGAGGACTAAGGGCCTCCATGTTCTAACCAGTTGCTGTGAGAACCAGTTTGTCGGTTGCTGATAGTTTTGAAAGGTAACTGCTCAGTTGCAGTCACCTCAGGACCAACTTCCCTCTGGTATAGTCTATTTGCTTCTTATGTAACCTAAGCCTGCCTTCAGGTACAGTTCTGTAAACCGGAATGAATCTGACAGTAAAATAGTTTTATACAGTGGTACCTCTGGTTGTGAATAGGATCCGTTCCAGAGGCCAGTTCGCAACTTGAAAAGAACGCAACCCGCAGCGGCGCGTCTGTGCAGGTTGCGATTTGCTGCTTCTGCGCATGCGCATGATGTCATTTTGCACGTCTGTGCATGCGCGAGCAGCGAAACCCAGAAGTAACCCTTTCCGGTACTTACGGGTTGCTGCGGGACGTAGCCTGAAAGAACGTAACATGAAGTGGACGTAACACGAGGTATGACTGTATTAACATGAATCAGATTTGTGTGTGTATTCTTTAAGAGGGATTCAAAGAGACTTTTAACCAGGAAGGCATCTTTATTAGTAGAACTCAGATGAGTCAGCAACAAGCTGATCGCTGCATAAACTTAAAAAGGGGGTTGTTTAACTCTGCTAAAGTAAACCTCCCCACACGCTTTCCCATAGAAAGTAATGCAAAATGGATTAATCCGTTCTAGACCTTTAAAAACAACCCCTAAAATAGCAATTTAACTTGAATTTTACTATCTAACGTGACCATTGATCCATAAAATGAAAGCAATAAACTATGTACTGCAGTCACACTATCAATCAGTAGCTGAACTGGGTTCCACACAGTCACAAAAAAAGCGCCACAAAAACAAAAACGCAAATTAAATAGCAAAAACAGACAGACCTCAGCGTAACACTCAAAACGGAAGTATGGCATTCAAAATGGAGCATGCTCAGCTTCCGAAAAAAGTTCGCAAACTGGAACGCTTACTTCCGGGTTTGCAGTGTTTGGGTTCCAAGTTGTTTGAGTACCAAGGCGTTTGAGAACTAAGGTACCACTGTATTCAAAACCACTGACCTAAAGCGTAAGCACCTGGATGAAGCCATCTCTCACCTGCTCCTCCTCCTCCTGCTTGATGTCCTCTGCCCGGCTCAGGCGGAAACCTTTGGCCAGGGAACTGGTCTCCTTTCTGCATCCCATCACCCAGTTCTCCATCTTCGGGAGGAGGAGAGCCAGGAACTGCTCCAGGATCGCAAAGTCCAGGATCTGAGTCTTGGTGTGTCTCTGGCTTTAGCCACTTGTGGCAAAGGTGATGGAGTCGGCTGCAAACATACAAGGGCAATCTTGCTCTAAGGCATAGCTGTCAACTTTCCCCTTTTTAAAAAGGGAAATCCTATTCAGAATAATAGGATTTCCCTTAAAAAAAGGGAAAAGTTGACAGCTATGCTCTAAGGAAGTGCTTCACTGACTGGGACTAGGAGCTCCTGGCTTAGCTAATGAAAGGAAAGCAAACACACACACACACACACACACGCACACACACGCACACACACACAGAGTGGGTGCCAACCTTGCATGGTTGGAACATCTATACAACTCCTCTGGGAATAGAGGCAGCTTTATGGAACGAGCCACTGGTCCACCTAGCTCAATACTGTCCACACTGACCGACAGCAGCTCTCCAGGATTTTGGGCAGGGAGTGTCTCAGCCCTAACTGGAGATACCAGATACCTTGGAGAAGCGCTGCCAGTCTGCGCAGGCAACGCTGAGCGAGGTGAACCGATGGTCTGACTCAATATTCTCGAGTTTTCCTTAGTTGGCTGCTGCTTTGCAAGTGTTAAAAACTTGGAAGCGGCATCCGCCCAGCTCCCCAGTTCTGTCTCACCTGCGCATCAACTAGCATTGCTTGAAATAGCAAATAAAACGCGCCCTATTGGAAAACCGAGGGGCGAGGAGAAGAGTCTCCTGACTTACGGTTTATTTATATTTGCAAGGACGACTTCAGATTGCGAGCCTAGGCGCTGAACCACATGGATCTTACATAAGGAGAGAAAGAAACAGGGAGGGAGAGAGAGGGAGAAATGGAGGGAAGGAAGAAGGGAGGGAGGGAGGAAGAGGAGGAGCCTTGGTAGGATCCTGGGAAAGTGCAAAGTGCAATTTTCCCCGGGCGATCGGCCGGTTTCCCCACCTGCCCCCTGCTGGCTGGAGCCGTGCAAAGTTGATTGTCCTCAACAGCACTTTTTTGCAAGCTTTTTTTTGTTTGCAGAGAAGGACCCCCCCCCCCGCCCCATTCTGACTCGCAGGTTCTCGAAATCCATCCTTTGGTAGCGCTTCGGTCAAGATGTTTTCTTTATTGCATTTATATTCCCCTTTTTTTCCTCCAAAGGAGCTCAACGCAGCGTAGGCAGTTCTCTCCCTCCTCATTTCCACCCCCCCCCCACAACATAGCTGTCAACTTACAGATTTGAAAATAAGGGACCAGCAACCTCGAAAATAAGGGATCAGCAGCGAAAATAAGGGATTTTGCTTGGCTTATACAGAAATCCGCCACTGATGGAGCCAGGCTGCTTTGGCTGCCACTGACTGTGTTTTGCAGGGGTTGGACTAGATGATCCTAAGGGTCTACAACTCCCACCAAAGAAGAGTGGCAGACAAAATTGATGAACGACGTCGAGATGGCAAAGCTTCCAGGCAGAATTGGAAACCAGGAAGAGGACCTCTTTCATAAAGAATGGGGAAAGTTTATCATTTCGTTGAAAAGCTATTGTGAAGAGTTACATACATTGGTAGGACTGACAGAAAACTTGTAGTAAAAATTTGAACTACGGATGGACAAATGATTTATAAAAATAGAGTTATGAAAGGGATGCAGAGGGGGAAATCACTACATTAAGATGCTGCACTGGTTGGAGGGGATGCTAAGCAGTACGTCGGGACTGGCGCGGTCCTGGCGCGAGGAGTTCCATCGGCCCTTCCCTGCCCCGAGAGAGAGGGAGGGAGGGAGACTCTTGCCCACACCGGCCCGTCTCCTTGGGAGAGACGGAGATGCGGCAGCTCGTGCGCGCGCTCTCTCTCGGCGGAGGACCCCGAGCCGCTGCTTCCCGGGAAATTTAAGGGACATCATCAATAAGGGACAGCAGCGGGACACGGCGCTGGGATAAGGAAGTTTCCCGCCAAATAAGGGACGGTTGACAGCTATGCCCCACAACAACCCTGCAAGGTAGGTTAGGCAGAGAGCCGGTGCTCACCCAGTGAGCTTCATCATGGCTGATCTGAAGCCCCCACCCCGTGCAGAGTCGATGGACACACAGAAAAACTTTCTGACAGTCAGAGCTGTTCAGCAGTGGAAAGGACTCCTTCGCGAGGTGGTGGACTCTTCTTCCTTGGAGGTTGGGTGGCCATCTGTCATGGATGCTTTAGCTGAGATTCCTGCATTGCAGTGGGTTGGGCTGGATGATCTCTGGGGTCCCTTCCAACTTGCCCGTTTCTTTTAGGTCAATCTTTTTTTAAAAAAAAATTAAAACAAAAAAGGGGGGAAAGCAATACATCTGTCAATGTTATACACATCAAAGCAACAAACTGACACATCACAAGCAGCTGATACAACTTTCAAAAAAGAAATAAATAGAAGATAAAAGCAGGTGGTGATTTAAAACCAAAAACCAATAAATCAATATCCCTGCAGTGCATACAATTGTGGGAAGGTTTCCTTTAGCAGAGTTAAACAATCCCCTTTATAAGTTTACGCAGCGATCGGCTTGTTGCTGACTCGTCTGAGATCTACTGATAAAGATGCCTTCCTGGTTAAAAATCCCTTTGAATCCCTCTTAAAGAATACAGTGGTACCTCGGGTTACAGACGCTTCAGCTTACATACGCTTCAGGTTACAGACTCCGCTAACCCAGAAATAGTACCTCGGGTTAAGAACTTAATTCGTTCCTGAGGTCCGTTCTTAACCTGAAACTGTTCTTAACCTGAGGTACCACTTTAGCTAATAGGGCCTCCCGCTGCTGCCGTGCGATTTCTGTTCTCATCCTGAAGCAAAATTCTTAACCCGAGGTACTATTTCTGAGTTAGCAGAGTCTGTAACCTGAACCGTATGTAACCCGAGGTACCACTGTACACACAGAAATCTGATTCATGGTAACATGAAACTATTTTAGTCTCAGATTCATTCCGGTTTATAGAACTGTACCTGAAGGCAGGCTAAGGTCACATACCGTATTTTTCGTCCCATAGGACGCTCTGTCCCATAGGACGCACCTAGTTTTTTTGGGGAGGAAATAAAGGAAATCCCCCCCTTTATTTCCCCCCCAAAAGCAGGTCGGGGAAGCCGAACCAGGTCGAGGAACAGCGGGATGGCGGCGCTGCTCCTCCCTGCTCTCCCCCGAGCTTGTGGGGCTGGCCGATGTCTGCCCGGCGCGAGGGGCGCTCTGCTTTAGGGCGCTCCGCCCACCGGGTGGCAGGCTGCTATCCGCAGCGTGGGGAGCCCTGCGGGGAACTCCCGCAGGGCTGCCTAGGCTGCGGAGGTGTTCCCGAAGCGCCGGGCGCTCTGCTTTCAGGGCGCCCGACGCTCCGGGAAGCAGGCTGCTATCCGCAGCCTAGACATCCCTGCGGGACCTCCCGCAGGGCTGCCTGGGCTGCGGATGTGTCCCCGAAGCGCTGGGTGCTCTGCTTTCAGCGCGCCCGGCGCTCCGGGAAACAGGCTACTATCTGCAGCCTAGACAGCCCTGCGGGAACTCCCGCCGGGCTCCGTAGGCTTGCGGATAGCTTCCTGAATCCTGGAGAGCGAGAGGGGTCGGTGCGCACCGACCCCTCTCGCTCTCCAAGCTTCAGCGAAAGCCTGCATTCGCCCCATAGGACGCACCCAGATTTCGCCTTCATTTTTGGAGGGGGAAAAGTGCGTCCTATAGGGTGAAAAATACGGTAACAAGCAAATAAACTATACCAGAGGGAAGCTGGTCCTGAGGTGACTGCAACTGAGCAGTTACCTTTCAAAACTACCAGCAACCGACAAACTGGTTGTCACAGCAACAGGTTAGAACATGGAGGCCCTTAGTCCTCTGTCAGAATGTCGCACTTGACTGCAGCTTTACATCCCAGAAGATGAACCCTGGGGCTCCTTCCAACTGCCTGTTTGTTTTAGGTCAATTTATTATTATTATTATTAAAACACAAAAGGGGGGGGAGCATTACAGGTGTCAAAACACGGTTATACACGTCAAAGCAACAAACTGACACATCACAAGCAGCTGATAAAAGAAATAAATAGTAGATAAAAGCAGGTGATGATTTAAAACCAAAAACCAATAAATCAACATCCCTGCAGCGCATACAATATCCAAAACATATCAGTCGGGCGGGTAAGTTTGTTATTCATCTCTCTCAGGAAGGATGAGTTCAAAGTCAATTGCAAAATTTTCATATAAAAATGGAAACTTTTATTTTTTGGCATGCATCACTCGCTGCCCCTCCTTTGAGAGACCGTCGAGGCCCAGTGCCTGCGGGGCCGTGGTGCTGAAAGAGTTAACGTGGCCAAAGAGCCGCGTGGGCCTAGACAAGTCGCGGGGAAACACGGGAGCAGGAAGCGAAGGCGATCCATAGAGAAGGGCTCGCTCTTCCTGGCTTCCTTCCTTCCTTCCTGCCCCGCCTCCTGCCTCCCACGTGGGGGAGGGGGTGCTGCCTTCCAAGGGTGAGCCTTAAGCTGGGGCTTCTTGCACTGAAGGACAAAAGGCAGACGGGCGGGCGAGGAGGAGGAGGAGGGGAAGCAAAGCCTTGAGATTGGGAAAATGGGAGCGGGGAGATGGGGGGGGGGTCCCATGGGTGGGGGGCGGAGGGATCCTGCAGTGGGGTGGGGGTTGAAAATGCATATATGCCTTTGCAGGTTAGGATTTGTGGGCTGTTTCTCTCACTAACCCTGCATCCATCTCTAGCTGCTCATTTTCCTCTCGCAGGTTCCCAAATCAGGTTTCTCTGTGTTGTTCTTCTTTTTTTAGCGCAGCAGGCAGATGTTCAGCAGGTGAAGCGCGGAGATGTTACTAGTTGATCCTCACCGAAAGGGGCGTAGCTCAGGGGTAGAGCATCTGTATTGCATGCAGGAGGTGCCAGGTTCAGTCCCCAGCATCTCCAGGTAGGGTTGTCCCTTGCCCCCAAACCCTCCAGAGCTGCTGCCAGTCCGTGTAGACAGCATTTAGCTTGATGGGCCAGTGGTCTGACTCCCTAGAAGGTACCTTCTCAAGGAAAGGGAGATTCCTGGGTCTTTTTGCCATTGTGCAGAAGAGGGGATTTTTTTTACAAGTTTGTTTAATTTTGTTTCTCGTTCCTTGGGGACAAGTTGCAAAGGAACAAAGGAAGCTGCCTTATGCCAAGTTGCTCCAGCTATCTTAGACTTGCCTACACTGACTGGCAGCAGCTCTCCCATGGTGCCATTTCTAGTCTTGCTCAAGGCAGATCCACTGAAGTGAACAGACATGACTAATCTAGGTTCATTCATTTGAGTGGATCTATTATGAGTAGAGCATAGTTTGATGCATTCCAGGGTCTCAAGCAGGGGACACCCTCTCCCAGCCCTACCTGGGACCTTCTGCATGCAGAACAGCTGTCCTGCCTCTGAGCTGTCCTGCCTCTGAGCTGTTTACTCCTTTCCCCTTTTAGTTGGATTAGTTTGTTTTGAGGGTTCAATCGCTGTTGGCTGTTATGTTTTGCTTTTTTATATATTTGATGGCTGCGGTTAACCTTGAGGAAAAGAGGAAGCTGCCCTTTTTCTGAATCAGGCCATTGGTCCTTGCAGCTCCCATTTCAATCAGTGTTTTAAGTTGCTTTGGGTTGCCCTGGGCAAGATAAAGCGACTGACAAATTTAATAAATCAATAAAAAGAAATAGCTTGGTATTGACTGCAGTGAGCAGGGAAACAGGAGGCATCATAAGATAACATTTAATGCCGGTGCTGCACACTCAGTCGGAGTGTGCCGGAGACCCATAGGCCACATGCCAAGCACTGCCCTTCCACAAGCTGTGCTGGTTCCGGTCTGCCCCTTCTGCATAACTGCAACAGGGAACCCACAGTCACTTTTACATCTGATTGCCCAGTGATCTGGATGGGGAGCTGCACCTGTTGAACCCACCCTGTGTGAGGCTGTTAATAGCACAGGAGCGTTGCCAGGGAATAGAAATGCTGGTAGCTTCCTTGCGGTTCCCATGTACCACAACTTAAGAGACCGCCTTATCCCTTCTGTACCCAGCACATTGCTGCCGTCTGGAGGAAAAATTACTGCAAGTTCCAAAGATCTCAGAAGCCCACTGTACATAAGCTCAGAGCAGGGCCTGTAGTGTGGCTGCCCCTGTTCTGTGGAATAGCATCCCTGTCAATCTGCACTTTGGGGAACCGTGGAAGAGATTTTTATTCCAACAGGTTTTCCCAGCTGGATAATGGAGTGTTTACCACAAGTGTCTTCTTTGCTAGGGATTTTAGTCTTGTTATAAACCTATTTGTTACCTTCGTCTGTTTTTAACTGGTTTTAATTGCCTTATACTGTGGTACCTCGGGTTAAGAACTTAATTCGTTCTGGAGGTCTGTTCTTAACCTGAAAGTGTTCTTAACCTGAAGCACCACTTTAGCTAATGGGGCCTCCCACGCTGCCACCACATGATTTCTGTTTTCATCCTGAAGCAAAGTTCTTAACCCGAGGTACTATTTCTGGGTTAGCGGAGTCTAACCTGAAGCGTATGTAACCCGAGGTACCACTGTATGTAAATCACCATGAGAGAGGGTGGTTCAGAAGGCGATGAATAAATCAGTGACAATAATAATTGTTAGCGACTCAAAGCTCTTCCTTAAATTAAATCTATTTTTCAAGGTGGACAGGGTTTTAGATTGCCAGTAGCCATGATAATCTAACAGGAAAGTCTCTGTGTCTGAAATTGCATTCATTGCAGGGGGTTGGACTCGATGACTCTGGGCCCTCTCCAACTCTGTAGTTTTATTATTTATAGATGCTGGAGAAGGAGGAACAGTTAGAGATTCTGCCTTGTATGCAGAAGGTTCCAGGTTAAATCCCTGGCATGTCCAAATACGGCTGGGAAGGCCTCACCTGAGACGCAGGAGAGCTGCTGCCATAGCACAAATGTATATAAAGCAGCTTCCTATGTCCAGCTCCATTAGGCTTTTTATTGTTCTTTTTTAATAACTACCATGGAATTGTTGAGTTAAAGGGACCCCCAAAGGTCATCTAGCCAAATCCCCAGCAATACAGAAACCACAGCTAAAGGATCCCTGACAAATGGCCCTCCAACCTCTGCTTTAAAGAGAGCCTGCCACGGTAGGAAACCGAGAACTGGGCTCAGCTAGGCCTGATCTGGAGAGGTGATTTTGTTGCCTTCTTAACATTTCTAGGCCAAGAGAGGGAGAAGATGGCCGCCGTGGGAAGTGGCGCCGCCATGTCCTTAGCCCTTCCCTACCAGCCAGTGCTTGAGCAAGGGCCTCGGCCTGGAGAGAGAACGGGCGAGGAGGAAGACGACGCAGCAGGCCCCAAACCCGACAAAGATGTCAACAAAAGAGCCAGGAAAACCGTTCCGGCCAGCATGGCGGCGGAGCTCCTGCGATGGCCGGCGTCACAACAAGTGAAGCAGGAGCCGGGCGACGGGATCCCGCAGGGCTGGGACGGTCCCTGGCAGGAGTTCCTGAAGGCGGTTCAGTCCCCGCACCCGGGCTGGGGCAACACGCAGCTGCCCGCGGCATGGGAGGAGAGCAGCAAGGCCTTTGAGGGAGCCGCCGACGCCTGGATGTGGCCCCGAGGGGACTGGGCGGCCCGGCCCTTCTCGGTAGAGCCGCAGGCAGCCCCCCAACACCCTCCGGAAGGCAGAGAGAGGGGCGACGGCGCCAGCGGGAAGTTAAAGGCCGAGAGCTCGAGGCCGGGCCTGGTCAGCGCCGAGTCCCAGCGCCGGCGCTTCCGACAGTTCGGCTACCGGGAGGCCGAGGGGCCCCGCGAGGTCTGCGTCCGGCTGCGGGAACTGTGTCGCCAGTGGCTGGAGCCCGAGCGGCACACCAAGGAGCAGATCCTGGAGCTGTTGATCCTGGAGCAGTTCCTGACCATCCTGCCGCCGGAGATCCAGAGCTGGGTGAGGGAATGGGGGCCGGAGACCTGCGCCCAGGCGGTGGCCCTGGCCGAGGGCTTCCTGAGGAGGCCCCGGGAGCCCAAGAGGTGGGAGCAGCAGGTGAGGTAGCTCTCCGCCCCTCAGGACTTTGGAGGGTGGCAGAAGCAGGGCCCTTAACCGCAGCGGGGAGAGAGCATAGCCAATGTGTCTCATAGTAGCCATTGACAGCCGTCTCCTCTCTCATTCTGCGGAATCCTATTTTAAGTCTGTCTACATCCTAACACATACCGTAGATTCCAGCGTATTTGTTGTTTAATCGTTTAGTTGTGTCTGACTCTTCGTGACCCCATGGACTAGAGCACGCCAGGCACTCCTGTCTTCCACGGCCTCCTTCGAGAACACTGTCCAGCCATCTCGTCCTCTGTCGTCCCCTTCTCCTTGTGCCCTCCATCTTTCCCAACATCAGGGTCTTTTCCAGGGAGTCTTCTTTTCTCATGAGGTGGCCAAAGTATTGGAGCCTCAGCTTCAGGACCTGTCCTTCCAGTGAGCCCTCAGGGCTGATTTCCTTCAGAATGGAGAGGTTTGATCTTCTTGCAGTCCATGGGACTCTCAAGAGTCTCCTCCAGCACCAGAATTCAAAAGCATCAGCCTTCTTTATGGTCCATCTCTCACTTCCATACATCACTACTGGGAAAACCATAGCTTTAACTATACGGACCTTTTCCAGTATAAAAGACGACTTTTTAACCCTGGAAAATCCTCCGAAAAGTCGGGGGTCGTCTTATACGCCGGGTATGGGTTCGCTGGGCAGCGGCAGTGGACAGCTTCCTCCCGGCGCGGAGCCCGCCATCCACTGTTGCTGCCCAGCGAAGCTGCCACGTATAAGACTGGGCATATAAATCGACCCCCCAAATTGGCAGCTGCCAATTTAGGGGGTCGTCTTATACGCCCAGTCGCCCAATACGCCGGAATCTATGGTACATAGCGCTGAAAGGTAAGTCAGGTCACATGCAGTCTATATGAGATGCTAACATAACATTTAGTGAATTTTCAGATGTTGACTATCCTTTTGAAGCAGAAAGCAGCACGTCTGTAGAAAGGAGCGACTGAAGGTTTGGGTTGCTGCTCTCTGCATCTGTCAGTTTTTCAGTGTTGTCGTCCCAATTAATGTGGAATCTTGTGACCCTGGCGTTAGATGCCAAAATATTCCTCTGGAGCTTAGAAAAATCTGGTTTTACCAGAGGATTTTTTCTCAGTTCTGTTTCAGTGTATTCATTGCTCACATAATAAAGATAAAGGTACCCCTGCCCGTACGGGCCAGTCTTGACAGACTCTAGGGTTGTGCGCCCATCTCACTCAAGAGGCCGGGAGCCAGCGCTGTCCGCAGACACTTCCGGGTCACGTGGCCAGCGTGACAAGCTGCATCTGGCGAGCCAGAGCCGCACACGGAAACGCCGTTTACCTTCCCGCTAGTAAGCGGTCCCTATTTATCTACTTGCACCCGGAGGTGCTTTCAAACTGCTAGGTTGGCAGGCGCTGGGACCGAACAACAGGAGCGCACTCCGCCGCGGGGATTCGAACCGCCGACCTTTCGATCGGCAAGCCCTAGGCGCTGAGGCTTCTACCCACAGCGCCACCTGCGTCCCTGTTCACATAATAGCCAACTCTAATAAATTCTTGGCCTCTTTAGGTGCAGGTGATTAACACAACTGTGACTCCTACAGCATCCGCATCAGGAATTAGTCCTGGATTAGGAGCATCTGCCTGAAATACAGACATGTGTCTTCCTGCAGGAACATGGCCCAACAGAGGTCAAGAATTTATTAGAGTTGCAGCAACCCAAACCTTCAGTCGCTCCTTTCTACAGATGTACTGCCTTCTGCTTCAAAAGGATGGTCAATATCAGAAAATTCACTAAATGTTATGTTAAAATCTCATATGGACTGCATGTGACCTGACTTACCTTTCAGTGCTATGTATGTGTTAGGATGTAGACACACACACACCATCACCAGAAATGATTTCCCGGGAATTACACATTCAACATGTGAAGAATTTGTTTTAGACTCCTATTTTAATGCCGGCCAAGTTGGTGGCCGCTCCTCCTCCTTGTGGCAGGGAGTTCCGCAGTTTAACTCTGCTCTCTTGTGTGAAGAAACCTTTCCTTTAGTCTGCCTTGCGTCTCCCGCAAACCTTCTATGTTCTCCCTTGTGGTTCTAGATCTCAAAGCCTTTTCAGGAAATGCCCAAGGCGGAGCAGGCTCCCTCAGATGCGGGACTGTGGCAGCTGTACAGGGAAGCAAAGCAGGACAGCGATGGCAGCTCAATGGGTAAGTATTCCTCATCCCTGTGCAGGGGGTGTGGCCTCGGGAAGGTTCCGAGGGCCAGTTAAAGGTGTGCAGAGGGCCACATTTCCCACCCCTGCCCTTTTGGTGAGTTATGAAGCCTTCTTTTAAAAAAATAAAATGCCTTGCTTTTAATTTGCAATGGTATTTCTCATTTACTGATCACATTCAAACTGTTTTATTATATTCTCTTGTTTTTGTGGTATTTTACTCTTCTTGGGAACCCCTGCAGGGTGTTAGTTTTTCATTGCCTGAGGTTAAAAAACCCCACAGCATATCAGAGCTATCATAAATAAATATAACAGGGTACTCTGACCAAACACGGCCTAGACCTTTGCCCAGTTTCCTCCTCCTCCTCCTCCTCCTCCTCCTTCTTCTTCAATTTATATACCGCCCTGCATCTGAAGATCACAGGGTGGCTGACTTCCGAAAGCATAGGGTGGGTGATATGAATGGGGAAGCAACTTGCAACCAGAACCCTCTCCATATTTTGCCAGGTTGTTGTTGTTTAGTCGTTTAGTCGTGTCCGACTCTTTGTGACCCCATGGACCAGAGCACGCCAGGCCCTCCTGTCTTCCACTGCCTCCCGCAGTTTGGTCAGACTCATGTTTGTAGCTTCGAGAACACTGTCCAACCATCTCGTCCTCTGTCGTCCCCTTCTCCTTGTGCCCTCCATCTTTCCCAACATCAGGGTCTTTTCCAGGGAGTCTTTTCTTCTCAGGAAGTGGCCAAAGTATTGGAGCCTCAGCTTCAGCTTCAGGATCTGTCCTTCCAGTGAGCCCTCAGGGCTGATTTCCTTCAGAATGGAGAGGTTTGATCTTCTTGCAGTCCATGGGACTCTCAAGAGTCTCCTCCAGCACCATGACTCTTAAAGACAGTATGTGTCAGTGAATGCCAGTTTCTGGTCATCACGAAGGAGAGCAGCTATTGCAGTCTTACCTTAAGATTATAAAACGACAGTGGCCCATCTAGTGCAGCGTAATCTCACCACCAGATGACCCAATGGGAAACGCACGTGTGGGACCCATGCACAAGAGCCCTCTCTCATGATGTTTAGAAGCGTTACTGCCTCCAACCATTACTGCCTCCATGAATTTCTCTTAAATAATAATAATAATAATAATAATAATAAATTTGTTATTTATACCCCAGCCACTCAGGGCGGCTCTGAACAGAATATAAAAACACAATAAAACATCAAACATTAAAAACTTCCCTAAACAGGGCTGTCTTCAGATGTCTTCTAAAAGTCAGATAGTTGTTTATTTCCTTGACATCTGATGGGAGGGCGTTCCACAGGGCGGGCGCCACTACCGAGAAGGCCCTCTGCTTGGTTCCCTGTAACCCAGGGGTCTGCAACCTTTAAGACAAAAAGAGCCACTTGGACCCGTTTCCGAAGGAAAAAAAAAACTGGGAGCCGCAAAACTTGTCATTATAAAAATAACTTTTTTGTCACTTTTTTATTATTTCTTTGTTTGACCCCTCAGAATTACTCCTCATAGAAATAAACGTTAAATTAACAAGTTACCTTTTTGTGTGTGTGCGTTCTTCACTCCCCTTGAAAACAGTGACCAGCGTACATGCCCCCTTTCAATGCAGTGACCAGCGTACATGCCCCTTACAATGTAGCAGGCGGGCGGGAAGGTGACGTCGGAACGGTGCATGACTAACGCACGCACCGCCCCCATGCGACGTCACAGCCAGTACAGCGCCCGCCACAGTGGGGAGTGTCAGGGCGCACAATGCGCCTCCTCCCCTCGCTAGCATCCGCCCCGGAGCCGCGGCAAAGGTGTAAAAGAGCCACATGCGGCTCCGGAGCCGCGGGTTGCAGACCCCTGCTGTAACCCTACTTCTTGCAGGGAGGGAACCGCCAGAAGGCCCTCAGAGTTGGACCTCAGTATCCGGCCTTAACAATGGGGGTGGAGAGAAATAAAATACATTTTATTTCTACTATATATTTTGGAAGGTTGTTTATCCTCCACTGAACTGGACACATTTGGATATCACAGCCAAATTCTGCACAAAATTCTGAAAATTTTTGAAAAAGAGCAGGGTGTTGTGTATGGATACCACTGGACGCCATTTTGAATCAAGATGGCAGGCTGAACCTTTCAAAAATGAAGACGCTCCTTCAGGTATACTGGGCCAAGGCCGTTTAAGGCTTTAAAAGTGAGCACCAACATTTTGAATTGTGCTCAGAAATGTAGTGGGAGCCAATGTAGGTCTTTCAAGGACTGGTGGTACAGTATATGGTCTTGGTGGCCACTCCCAGTCACCAGTCTAGCTGCCGCATTCTGGGTTAGTTGCAGTTTCCGGGTCACCTTCAAAGGTAGCCCCACATAGAGCACATTGCAGTAGTCCAAGCAGGAGATAACCAGAGCATGCACCACTCTGGCAAGACAGTCTGCGGGCAGGTAGGGTCTCAGCCTGCGTACCAGATGGAGCTGGTAGACAGCTGCCCTGGACACAGAACTGACCTGTGACTCCATGGACAGCTGTGAGTCCAAAATCACTCCCAGGCTGCGCACCTGGTCCTTCAGGGCACAGTTACCCCGTTCAGGACCAGGCTTCTTCTAAAATCATCTGAGTTGGTGGTCACCACTTCCTCCTGTGAGACCAAGTTCCAAAGATGAACTGTGTGCCACGTGGAGAAGTTATTTTATCTGTCCTGCATCTGTGAACATTTATGCTGGATGAGATGGGTCCTTGGCTTGGCCCAGCAGCCCAGTCTCTCCTTACGTTGTACAGTGGTGCCTTGAGTTACAGATGCTTCAGGTTACAGACTCCACTAACCCAGAAATAGTACCTCAGGTTAAGAACTTTGCTTCGGGATGAGAACAGAAATCGTGCTCCAGCGGTGTGGTGGCAGTGGAAGGCCCCTTTAGCTAAAGTGCTACCTCAGGTTAAGAACAGTTTCAGGTTAAGAACGGATTTCCGGAACGAATTAAGTTCTTAACCTGAGGTACCACTATAAAGAAATCGGTTCATCATTCAGTTCTCTTATTTGCAAGGAATGACCAATGTGTCTCTCCCTTCTCTTAATTCCCAGCAGGCGATGGGTGGGCAAGCGAGAATGAAGAAGAGAAACCTCGGATGAGATGTTCCGAGAAAACTGGGCCTTCCGGGTCGTACGGAGAGAACCCTTTCCTATGTCCTGAGCAGTTGGGCTCCTTTGAAAACCAACACAAATCAGAGAATCCACACGACGTCCCCTTGGGAGACGGGGAGTGCAAACCGGTGGCCTGTCCGGGAGTCGTCCCGAAACTCGGCGACCTGGCGGCTCAAGAGAGGACCCACAAGGACCGGAGGAGGAAAGTGTGCACCGAGTGCGGGAAAGGGTTTGGCCGGAGCTCTGACCTTCTTAAACACCGGAGAACCCACACAGGGGAAAAACCCTTCCAGTGCCTCCACTGCGGGAGAAGCTTCAGCGACCGCTCCAACCTCATCGCACACCGGAGAATCCACTCAGAGAAGAAGCTGTACCAGTGCTTGGACTGCGGCAAGAGCTTCTGCCAGAACTCGTACCTGGTCCGCCACCGGAGGACCCACACGGGCGAGAAGCCCTACAAGTGCTCGTACTGCGGCAAAGGGTTCAGCGACAGCTCAAACCTGGTGGTGCACAAGAGGACCCACATGGCCAGCGACAAGCCCTACCGCTGTCCGGATTGTGGGCGGAAGTTCAGCGAGCCCTCGCTCCTAGGCCGCCACCAGCGGATGCACGCCAAGGAGAGGCCCTACAACTGCTCGGACTGCGGGAAGACGTTCCGCCACCGCTCAGATCTGGTCCGCCACCGCAGGACCCACACGGGGGAGAAGCCCTTCAAGTGCCTGGACTGCGGCAAGGGCTTCAGCCAGAGGTCTCACTGCAGCACCCACGAGAGGCGGCACACGAGGCAGAAACTGTACCCGCAGCACTTGGAGGGCGGGAAAGGCTTCGGCCCGGCCGAAATCGGACTTCCCGCGAAGGAGGAAGCGGCGGAAGCGGCTCAAAGGATCGCTACGCAGAAGGACGTGAGGTTGGGGCATATGTGTGTCCTTCTCCACACCGAGTGGGGCTACTTATAGCGCGAGGTAATTTGACACGATGGGACTTTCCGGTTTTTGTTTTGTAAATGGCAAAGTGCATTACTTCAAAATGTGGCGAGCCAGTCCTGCTGTGTTTGAAGGCCTTCTCCTCTGCTCCTTCTGCCGAGTAGGCCCTGGACCTCTGCTCTCAAGCTCTGCCCTGACAGCACCCCTGGCTTACAGTCCGCCTTGTTTGTAAAAGCCCGTTCGCTTGGTCCCGATTCTTAACGCGCCCCGAGCGACTAGCATGGACGTTTTACGAAAACAGCTTTTCGCTGCCATTTTCCACACGTGACTAACTTAGCCCGTCTCCCGAGTATACTTATTACTTTGTGTTTGTGGACTACTAACTTTTGCCCAATGTATGTGCCGAAATTGGGATCTGACAAAGAATTCCGCCTCCTGTTGATGAGTTTGGCTTTTTTAAAAAAATCAAAACAAGTTTCTAGTCCTCATCTGTGCCAAGATAGGTTTGAAAGTTGATATGCGTACACATGATATTTGGAGGTGTCTCGGAAGCCAAAAGAGGGGGTTGAGTGAGTGGGGCTTGAGTGGGATCCACAGCACTGGCTCTCTTTCCCCCCCTTCTCCCCATGTCCAAAACAGACTAAAGAGCCACTGGAATTCTGGGAAAGTGCCCTGGGCACCAATCAGCTTCCGTGTAAGGGGTTACTCCAGTTCATGTTGCTTGTGCTGAACTTCTTATGGTCTGAGCAAGGAATCTTTCATGGGGGTGGGGAGATGTGCCCTTTGGAAATGGGACTTTACGGAAAGGCAGTGGATTTTTTACAAGGTGGGGTAGGTAGAATGCCTTCCTGTGACCAACCGCCCATCCTGTCTTGGTGGCGGTGGCTGCAAAATAAATCCTGAACGAAGTAAACATTCACGTGAGGGTTGGCTTTATTCGCCGCAAGGAGAAATAAGAGAGTTGCTTCTAAGCATTGTCCTGATGTTATGGAATGTTCGCCAACAGTCCCCTTGCGGAGGGGGAAGGTTCGCTTATTATTATTAGAATTTATATACCGCCCTATACCTGGGGGTCTCAGGGCGGTTCACAGAATAAAATCAAGAAATAAAACCACAGAATACATAATAAAAATAAAAACAACCACCCAGTAGCCCCCCACCCACCACAAAAAAACACACTTTAAAAGGGCATAGGATGTAAATCAGATCAACCAAAGGCCTGGTTAAAAAGGAACGTTTTTGCCTGGCACCTAAAGGTGTACAATGAAGGCGCCAGGCGAACTTCCCTGGGGAGAGCATTCCACAGATGGGGAGCCACTGCAGAGAAGGCCCCGTTCTCATGTTGCAACCCTCCAAACCTCTCGAGGAGGTGACACACGAAGGAGGGCCTCAGAAGATGATCTCAGGGTCTGGGTAGGTTCATATGGAAAGAGGTATTGCAGTCCTGAGCCGTTTAAGGCTTTATAGGTCAAAACCAGCACTTTGAATTGGGCCCAGAAACTAATCAGTTGCCAATGCAGTCAGACCAGGATTGATGGAATATGCTCAAAGCGTCTTGCTCTGGTGAGCAACCTGGCCGCTGAATTCTGCACTAGCTGAAGTTTCTGAACTGTCTCCAGAGGCAGCCCTATGTATAACGCATTGCAGTAATCTAACCTTGAAGTTACCAGAGCATGGACAACGGTAGTTAGGCTATCCTTGTCCAAATAGGGGCGTAGCTGGGCCACCAGCCGAAGCTGATGGAAGGCGCTCTGAGCCACTGTGGCCACCAGGCCTCCCTGTCTGGCCAAGCCATGCTCGCCTGCTCCCTGTATGTTATGTGTGACGCCAAGTGTGGAGACGGTTAAGACGTGGCCCTTGCATAAAGCAGCAGAGAGTTGAGGCTTTAGTAGTAGTAGTAGTAGTAGTAGTAATAATAATAATAATAATAATAATAATTTATTTATACCCCGCCCATCTCTGGGCTGCTTCCAACAAAACACTAAAATACAATAACCTATTAAACATTAAAAGCTTCCCTAAAGAGGGCTGCCTTCAGATGTCTTCTAAAAGTTTGGTAGTTATTTTTCTCTTTGACATCTGATCGGAGGGCGTTCCACAGGGTGGGTGCCACTACCAAGAAGGCCCTCTGCCTGGTTTCCTGTAACTTGGCTTCTCGTAGCGAGGTAACTGCTAGAAGGCCCTCAGCGCTGGACCTCAGTGTCTGGGCAGAACGATGGAGGTGGAGACGCTCCTTCAGGTATGCTGGACCGAGGCCGTTTAGGGCTTTAAAGGTCAGCACCAACACTTTGAATTGTGCTCGGAAACATACTGGGAGCCAATGTAGGTCTTTCAAGACCTGTGTTATGTGGTCTCGGCAGCTGCTTCCAGTCACCAGTCTAACTGCCACATTCTAGATTAGTTGTAGTTTCCGGGTCACCTTCAAAGGTAGCCCCACATAGAGCGCATAGTACATTGTGCTGTGCAAAAATGGGTCACCTGGTGTCAAGGTGCTATGAGAGGATTGGCCTATCCACCTGTCTACATGGCCTGTGGGGGAAAAGAGAAGGATCTGGCCCATTGACTGCCTCCGGCCCCCCGCTCCTGCGAAACCCACTTGGCTGGAAGCTGCACTGAACACAACAGGATTTGCACACCCACAGCCACACCAGCCCTCATGTTGCCTTCCCAAAGCTGGTTATTTGAAGGGCCAGGGTCCTAGAAACCTCCCACCTTCTTCCCGAAGCTGGGGAAGGACTAACTAGGTTTTGGGAAGGAGGTGGGAGGCCTCTAGGACTCCCTGAATCATTCCGGCTGCCCTTTTTGCCATTTCCCCCAGCTCCGCAATATCCCCTGTCAGAATGGGGAAAATTGCACTCACTGGGGGGGCAGGTTTCCTGCTGGGGCATCCATCCGGTGTGACATTTATTCCCCACTCTTCTTCGCCAGCAGATCCCAGGGGAGATTACAATTTTAAATTCCGTATTATAGTTAAAACATATCACCACTGCAGGAATAGGGTGGGCCCTCACACTTGGTTTGGGTCGATACCTGCTTTTCAGCATCGCGATATACCGATCTATCACAATGTCTGGAACTATGTAGCAGCGAATAGTAGCACTGAGCTATATCCATAGCTGTCAACCTTCCCCTTTTTTGCGGGAAATTCCCTTATTCCAGTGCCGTTTCCTGCTGCTTCCTGCTGCTATCCTGGATTGTTAGATATCCCATAGACTGTCCCCGGGACAGGTGAGGCTGCTGATCCCTTATTTTCAAATCTGAAAGTTGACAGCTATGGTTATATCTGGCTTTCAACTTTGTGATATATCACTAGCTAAACATCATGATATTCCGATATATCACAATGTCTGGAATAAGGATGAAGCTATGGGGAAGCAGTGGCTGGCTTCACAGTTTTCCCACATTGTAATTTTTGCAGAGCACGCCATGGTTTGCAATATATTGCCAGGTAAAAAAC
The DNA here is from genome assembly GCF_964188315.1 of Podarcis muralis. Lineage (NCBI taxonomy): Eukaryota > Metazoa > Chordata > Lepidosauria > Squamata > Lacertidae > Podarcis > Podarcis muralis. The sequence goes on along the minus strand of NC_135656.1, from coordinate 117,681,524 downwards.
TATGAAACCAATATCACGATATGGACTCCAACCCGGTTTTGGAGGTTATATCGCCCAGCCCTAACATATATCTCGATTCAAAATATATTGCCAGGTCAAAATCTATTAAACTGATATCACGATATGGACTCCAAACTGGTTTTTGACGGTATATCACCCAGCCCACACACCCCTAAGTGTCACAGTCCAGGAAAAAAGAGTATATTCATTCACCAAAAGCTGCAATGAAGGTGCCAAGCACACTTCTGCTAGGAGGGAATTCCACAACTTGGGGGCTGCCACAAAAATGCCCTCTGCTGGGCTGCCACCATCCCTGAACTTTTGACAGAGGCAAAACTACCTCAAGGTCCTCTCTGCTGATCTTAAAACCCGATAAGGTTTCGGGAAGGAGGCACTCTCTCAGATATTGGGGGCCTACGGCATTTAGGGCTTTAAAGTGACCGTCTTGAATTGGGCCCAGGAATGAACAGGCAATCGGTACTTGTGTTCTTCCAGCGGCAAAGGCATAGGGTCCCTTTGCCAGCAGTCAGCAGTATAGTCCCAGATTCACAGAGCTGCAGTTGGAAGGGACATCTAGTCCAACCCTCTGCAAAGCGGGAAGCGAGAGTCATTCGCCTGCTGTGCAAAGAAGCACAATGTGCTACTGGAGGAGGACCAAACATGGCGTCCTCTTTGGACCGTCTCCTCGCTCACCTGGGTGAAATTCCAAGTTGCTTAAGGTGACCAGGCGAGGACCCATAAAACCGAGGCAGGGGTCCGCATTTACCGTATTTTTCGCCCTATAGGACGCACTTTTCCCCCTCCAAAAATGAAGGGGAAATGTGTGTGTGTCCTATGGGGCGAATGCAGGCTTTCGCTGAAGCCTGGAGAGCGAGAGGGGTCGGTGCGCATCGACGCCTCTCACTCTCCAGGCTTCAGGAAGCTATCCGCAAGCCTTGCAAGCCCGGTGGGAGGTCCCGCCGGCTTGCAAAGCTTGCGGGCAGCAGCCTGCAGCCCACAAGCTCGGGGGATAGTGGGGAGGCGGAGTGCCGCCTCCCCGCTATTCCCCGACCTGATCTGAAGGCTGGCGGGGGGGGGGGGAAGCAAGCTTGCTTCTCCCCATCGCCAGCCCCATAAGCTCAGGGGATAGCGGGGAGGCGGAGCGCCATCACCCCGCTATTCCCTGACCTGATCTGAACGCTGGTGTGGGGGGGAGAAGCAAGCTTGCTTCTCCCCATCGCCAGCCCCATAAGCTCGGGGGATAGCGGGGAGGCGGAGCGCCGTCACCCCGCTATTCCCCGACCTGATCTGGAGGCTGGCGGGGGGGAGAAGCAAGCTTGCTTCTCCCCATCGCCAGCCCCATAAGCTCGGGGGATAGCAGGGAGGCAGAGCGCCGTCACCCCGCTATTCCCCGACCTGATCTGGAGGCTGGCGGGGGGGGGGGGGAGAAGCAAGCTTGCTTCTCCCCATCGCCAGCCCCATAAACTCGGGGGACAGCGGGGCAAGCCGCTGCCCCACGGAGGCTAGAGAGGCTGTCCCTGAAGGCAGAAGAGGGAGACGGAGCGCTCCGTCTCCCTCTTCTAGCTTGGGGATGGCTGCGCAAACCTGGGGGGGAAATAAAAATTTTTTCCTTGATTTCCCCCCCAAATAGCTAGGTGCGTCCTATGGGCCGGTGCGTCCTATAGGGCGAAAAATACGGTAACTGAAACACCAGGCTAAAAGGAAATACATACATACATACATACATACATACATAGACATACATAGACATACATAGACATACATACATACATACATAGACATACATACATACATACATACATACATAGACATACAGACAGATGCCTTCATCCTTTTTCCTACAACCCAAATCTTACAACGGCTGCCCATTAACCCACAAAGGAATTGGCTGCACTGCAAAGTAGATTGCCTTCAATTATTTAATAGCACCATTGTCAATACTGACAGGCAAATGGAAAGTTACAGAACGCCAAGCAGAGACTTAATAATATGTAACTTGATTATTCAGTCTTGCTAGTGTGGGATGTAGAGGGGAAAACAAATATTTGCATGTGTATAGTTGTGTTTTTAGTGGGGGGGGGGGGGGAAGAATTTTGTAACGGTAACTTTCCAAAAAAGAACAAATAATGTACCCACAAATAATCTTGCTTGATTTCATACTGGCGTGGGGTGGGGAGAGAAAACGGGGCTCAGAGGATATGCCCCCAAAGGACACTCACCCTCTGACCACACGAGGCCCATCTCTGATTGCTTCAGGGTGGACTTCAAGCTTGACCCTCGACAAAACACCCTATGCACTATTCAGTTATTTAAAATACAGTGGTGCCCCGCAAGACGAATGCCTCGCAAGACGGAAAACCCGCTAGACGAAAGGGTTTTCCGTTTTGGAGGTGCTTCGCAAAACGAATTTCCTATGGGCTTGCTTCGCAAGACGAAAATGTCTTGCGAGTTCCTGCAGGGCTTTTTTCCTCTCCACCCCCCCCTTTTCCCAAGCCGCTAAGCCACTTATCAGCTGATCCGCTAAGCCGCTTATCAGCTGATCCGCTAAACCTGCTAAGCCACTAATAGCGCTGATCCGCTAATCCGCTAATGGGCTTGCTTTGCAAGACAAAAAAACCGCAAGACGAAGAGACTCAAGGAACGGACACCACTGTATTGCATTGATGAGATACCTCGTCCACTGCAGACCTAACCTGGGGCGGGGGCAACTAAACCAACTGCGTTCCCGACAGTAGGATGTGAGGGACTGCAGGTCTGATCTTTCTCCAAACCCTCCCCCCCCCCCCCGTTTGACCGGTAGGTAGGACTACCCACTTGTCAATCATTTGATACAATCATGGTTCCAGGTCAGTAGGCAGTTTCCACCCTCCTGTTGAAGTTGGAAGAATCAATTAAAACTGCAGGATTTAACCCTCCTTGTTAATTCTTGGAGTTCCCTGCAGGGAACTGGTGAGTGCAGCCTACCCAGCAACATCCAATCCCCCTTGATGGGGCAGGGGGGGTTAAATCCTGCTTTCGGCAGGGTCGATTTCCCCCCTCCCCTCCATTTGCCTTTGCCCAAGAAAGAAAATAGATGCTTGAAATGTGAACACTGTCAAAAAGTCTTGCCTTCTCCAAGAGCCTTAAGGATAGAGGTGGCCTTGCCGTGAGGAACATACTGAGTCGAGACCATTAGAAACACAGAACTGTTGGAAGGGGATCCCGAGGGTCATCTAGTCCAACCCCCTGCAATGCAGGAATGTTAACTAGGGGGGGAAATGGTTAAGTCCAGTCAAAGGTGACTGGTGTTGCGGCACTCCATCCGACCTCTGCTTAAAGAACCTCCAAGGAAGGAGAGTCCATCTAGCTCAGTGTTGTCAACACAGACTGGCAGCGACTCTCCAGGGTTTCGGGGAGAGAGTCTTTCCCGCCTTCTGCACTCAAAGCAGATGCTCTGTCACTGAGCTACGGCCCTTCCTTGAGGCAAGGGGGCTGATTTTGAGTGCCAATCGGGTGGTGTAATTTTGCCTTTAAAAAATAAAAAGCTTAAGGTAAAGGTAAAGGGACCCCTGACCGTTGGGTCCAGTCGTGGAAGACTCTGGGGTTGCGGCGCTCATCTTGCTTTACTGGCCGAGGGAGCCGGTGTACAGCTTCCAGGTCATGTGGCCAGCATGACTAAGCCGCTTCTGGCGAACCAGAGCAGTGCACGGAAATGCCGTTTACCTTCCCGCCGGAGCAGTACCTATTGATCTACTTGCACTTTGACATGCTTTCGAACTGCTAGGTTAGCAGGAGATGGGACCGATTGCGGGGATTCGAACCACCGACCTTCTGATCGGCAAGTCCTAGGCTCTGTGGTTTACCCACTATCTTAGCTTAGCATGGTTTTAATTCTTCTTCACTACCTGCGGAGTTAAGCCGTAAGAAGCTGCAGACTCTCTCTACTGTCCCACTGAAGAGCACAGAGTGTTCCATGCAGGCTTCCTAGAGTGGCTACTCTGTGATGATGTCATCTTGAGCAAGGTGCCGCCTCCTTAAAGAAAAAACGCTCTAGGAAGCCTTCAAAGAAAGCAAGTGCTCAGCCGAGCTGTCTGAGAATGGCTCTGCTACCATTTCTGGAAGTGGCCAACCAGTTACAGAATAGGGCTTATGGGTTGGGGGCTGGAGCACGACATCATTTTGTGTCTCCCTTGTGCATAATCAGGACAGATTCCTGACTGGCACTCTTCCCGGGCTTGATGTAACCGCCTCATCTTATTGACACCAGCCCACGATAGCTCAGTGTAAAGCAATCAAAAACACATTAACTAAGAAGTAAGTCCTTCTGGTTTCAAGGAGCCCAGCATCTAAGAAATTGCACCTTGTCTTGTGTCAGTGGTGGGATTTTGTCCCCGCTGCACTTCTGTGTTCCATTGTTGTTGTTTTTTTTGTTTAAATTTTTTATTAGGTAATTCAACAAAACATATTATCTTAAAACATATCATCCTTAATTTTTTCCCTCATTCCCCCCCCCTCCCCTCCCTCCCATAAACAACCCGCCCTCCCCGCCCCCCCTCAGTTCCAATCTCTGGTTTCTCCACAAATGCCATTCTCTGCATGTTACAGAATTGTATAAGTCCTTAATTTATTTAACTAATGATTATCAATAAAAATTTTGTGAGTGTTCATTCAAAGCCTGCCAAGGAGTCCAAGTCACTTGGTTGCGTCTTTAGGTTCCCATTTCTCTTTAAAGTCCCATTCCTCTTTAAAGGGATGCGGGTGGCGCTGTGGGTTAAACCACAGAGCCTAGGACTTTGCCGATCAGAAGGTCCGCGGTTCGAATCCCCGTGACGGGGTGAGCTCCCGTTGCTCGGTTCCTGCTCCTGCCAATCTAGCAGTTCGAAAGCACGTCAAAGTGCAAGTAGATAAACAGGTACCACTCTGGCGGGAAGGTAAACGGCGTTTCTGTGCGCTGCTCTGGTTCGCCAAAAGCGGCTTAGTCATGCTGGCCACATGACCCAGAAGCTGTGCGCCGGCTCCCTCGGCCCATAAAGCGAGATGAGCGCCACAACCCCAGAGTCATCCGCGACTGGACCTAATGGTCAGGGGCCCCTTTACCTTTTATCCTTGTCCCGTAGTTTATGTGTCAATTTTGCCAGTTCTGCATAGGCCATCAGTTTCTCTTGCCACAATTCTTTCGTCGGGATTTCCTCAGTCTTCCATCCTTGCTCCTGTGTTACATTGTTTGTCACTTGGCTTTCAGGTGGATTTTCTGATGTCTGATAAGGTGCGAGCTGGCGCTGAAGCTCCTCCCGCACTCGGTGCATTGGTACGGCTTCTCCCCGGTGTGGACGCGCTGGTGCCTTATGAGGTGCGAGCTCATCCTGAAGTGCTTCCCGCAGCTTGGGCAGGCGTAAGGCTTCTCTCCCGTGTGGGTCCTCTCATGCGCCAGGATGTCTGAGCTCTTGCTGAACATTTTCCCGCACCAGCACTTGTAGGGCTTCTCGCCCGTGTGCGTCCTCTCGTGAGCGATCAGCGTGGATTTCTGGCTGAAGCTCCTCCCGCACTCGCGGCACGGGAACGGCTTCTCCCCGGTGTGGGTCCGCAGGTGGGTCACGAGGTTCGAGCTGGCGCAGAACCTCTTCTCGCAGTGAGAGCACTTGAACGGCTTCTCGCCCGTGTGGATTCTCTGGTGTCTGATGAGCAGCGTGCTGGACGTGAAGCCTTTCCCGCACTCGGGGCACTGGAACGGGTTCTCGCCCGTGTGGCTCCTCGTGTGCGTCACGTAGTGCGACTTCTGGATGAAGCCCTTCCCGCACTCGGAGCACCTGTACGGCTTGGCCCCCGTGTGGATCCTCTGGTGCCTGGTGAAGTCCGAGCTCAGGCTGAAGCTTTTCCCGCACTCCCAGCACTTGTACGGCTTCTCCCCGGTGTGGGTTCTCTGGTGAGCCATCAGGTGGGAGTTCTGGTTGAAGCCTTTCCCGCAGGTCAGGCACTTGTACGGCTTCTCCCCCGTGTGGATTCTCTGGTGGCGGATAATGTCGGAGCTCACACTGAAGCTCTTCCCGCACTCGGAGCATTTGTAAGGCTTGTCCCGTTTCTTACAGCTCCTCCTGCTGATCACAAAGTCTGGCCCCCAGCTGTGGCCTTCGCTGCCCTCCTGGATCTCTCCTGGGGGGATTCTCTGTTGTACTGTAGATCCACCAAGTCCTTCGTAGCCGCCCCAGAAAGGAACAGAGTTTCTTTCTCCCTCTGAAGGGCAGCTGCTCAGCTGTGTCTCCAGTCCCTGGTGAAGATGAAAAACCACTCCTTCCGTAACTCCCTGGGGAGGGCTCTTTTCGCCCCGTACAAATGTGGGCTCCTCCAATCCTGTGGGACGCTCCGTGGGAAATGTCTGCGCTTTCCGCTTGTGGAGAGAGTCACTGCCTGCTGGAAGAAGGAGAGAAATGTGATGGTGTTCAATTTGTCCTTGTGATACAGTGGTACCTTGGTTTTCGAACGTAAAGGTAAAGGGACCCCTGACCATAAGGCCCAGTCGTGATCGACTCTGGGGTTGCGGCGCTCATCTCGCTTTATTGGCCGAGGGAGCCGGCGTACAGCTTCCGGTGTCATGTGGCCAGCATGACTAAGCCGCTTCTGGCGAACCAGAGCAGCGCACGGAAACGCCGTTTACCTTCCCGCCGGAGCGGTGCCTATTTATCCCATCGCGGGGATTCGAACCACCGACCTTCTGATCGGCAAGTCCTAGGCTCTGTGGTTTAACCCACAGCGCCACCCGCGTCCCTTAAATAAACAAACCAACAAATAGCTCTCAATGACCCGGTGTAGTATGATGCCAGGTGATTGACAGGTGGGCGGCCCCACCCTCCTGCCCAAGTGGCCTATGGAGGGATCCCTTTTCCTCTGGTTAGAACTCGCTCCCCACCCCTGCCAGAGACAGACCTTTGGCCTGCTGCAGCAGAGCACTTATTCATGTTTTGCTTTATTGCATACCTCTTTCAGCATGAACGACACCCTGTTGGGGATCCAGAACGGTGGTCTCCTCATGGTCCTCTTGCATGACTTCCTTGCGCGGGGTTCTCTGCTCTTGTGGAGATCCAAAAGGAACTTAGGTTGAAATGCACATGCTTCTCCGAGGACGAGTGCAGCTCCTGAAACAGTAACCTGAAGGTCACCATTGCTGTTCACTCCCCCGTCCACCCCTCCTCATTGGCTAGGCTGCAATGATGTCACAGAATGTTCACAGAGACCTATATTATTTTATTGGCTGATCTCCAGCCAAAACTCTTGGGAGTAGATTACAGGGGTAAAATACTGGCGGGGAGGGGAATGTATCAGAGGCAGGACAGATGAAATATTCCAGGATAAAACATCCCCAGACGGAGAACAACCGCCATCACCCGGCTAGTGTAGGAAAACCGCTGCAACGACCTCCCTGATAGGCAGCCATCCAGCCTCCATTTAATAACTTCTAACAAAGGCAAGCAAACCACCTTCCATGCTGACTTCTGCTTCGGAACAGGATATACCGTATTTTTTGCTCTATAAGACTCACTTTTTCCCTCCTAAAAAGTAAGGGGAAATGTGTGTGCGTCTTATGGAGCGAATGCAGGCTGCGCAGCTATCCCAGAAGCCAGAACAGCAAGAGGGATTGCTGCTTTCACTGCGCAGCGATCCCTCTTGCTGTTCTGGCTTCTGAGATTCAGAATATTTTTTTTCTTGTTTTCCTCCTCCAACAACTAGGTGCGTCTTGTGGTCCGGTGCATCTTATAGAGCGAAAAATATGTTATTTATACGAATTCTTCAAACTTACACGGCCCCTTAAAAATTAGGTAAGGAACCAAATGTTGCATAATACTGTTTTATAATTTATGATAATTTAGAATTTAAATGTATTTTCATGTAATGTTTGGTACTTCCAGCTGATGAAGGTGAATACATCGAAACAGGGCCCTGTCCTGGTTTCTGATCCATAATTGACTTCTGCTCAATGATTGAAACCAAGACCTCCATGTCAAATCTTACTATGGACTAACATGAACTTATCTCTGTTCATAAACTCTTATCTTTAATACTGTAACAAATTATTGTGTTATATATATCCTTATGAGTTTGTAATCTCTGTTTGAGTTTGTAATCCTTGTTGGAATACATACTTTTGAACGGATTAATTTTTGTTACAATTGACTATTGATTTGCGAGTAGGGACCACTCCCACTTTTGAAACTTATATTGGCCAGAGTTCTTGGTGTGCTTTTTTCTTGGTATATTTAATAACAAGAACTCCAACTTATTTGACTTCTGCTTTGGAGGCAGAGGTGCTCCTGAACGCCAGTTGTTGGAAACCTTAAGAGGGGAGAGGCCTCTTGTGCTCAGGTTCTCCTTGCGGGTTCCCAGCAAACGTCTGTTCGGCCACTGTAAGAAGAGAATGCTGGACTAGATGGGCCATAGGCATGATCCAGAAGGCTCTTAAGTTCCATGTTCAGAGTAGAACCATTGAGATTGGTGAACTGATTATCTTCATTTTTTAGAAGTATTTTATATGTTGGCCAGCTTTCCTGAGTATTTTTCCGTTTTACTGCTATGGCTTCAGGAACATTCTACCATATGTGGTGGATATGTAGGAAAATACAGGTATTCTGGGAGAGTATACATGCAGAACTGCAAAAAATGCTAAAGATCTCTTTCAATAAAAAACCAGAGGCCTACCTCCTGGGAATAACAGATTTGGATATTCCACAAAAGAGGAAGGGTATCTTTTTATATGCGACGGCGGCAGCAAGAGTTTTGATCGCAGCAAAATGGAAGAGTAATGAAATCCCCTCTATTCAAGATTGGATCCAAAAGCTGACAGAATATGTTGAATTAGATGGTCTATCAGAAAAAATAAAAAAATAAATCAAAACAGGAATTTGTTTCTAAATGGGAGGTTTTTAAAGAATATCTGAAAAATAAATATAGCAGTTTAAATTCTGTTGCAGCATTCGAGGAACTTCAGTAATAGTTGCAAGGTAGATATAAGAATTTAGATTTAATGAGAATAAGTTTAATTATGAAAAAAAAGTGTATTGGCAATAAGTAATATGAATTTGAAGTATGGAATAGACGGGAGGTTGGGTCTTTAGTGTTAAGACCAATAGATGTTTTATTGTTTGCTAAGAATATTAAGTGTCGATGGTTATTTTTGTAATTTGTGTGTAATTTGGTATTTGTGTTTTTTGTTTGTTTGTTTTTCTTGTTGTATAAATAAAAAACTTTTTAAAAAAAAGAGATTGGTGAACTGAAGCTACTTGTGTTTACTGAGCTCAGTGGCCCTACTCTGAGCGGAGCTAGCATTGGTGCCAAACGCCTTGCTCTGCTTTCCTTTGCACCCCATCAGTGAGACCAAGAGGAGGGTCTTGTCATCTAGGCAGCCCAGGACGTCCAGACACACTGCCCAGGCTTGCGCCCCAACGAGATCACTTTGGTGCTGCCCCCAGAGATGGAAAGAAGATAAAGTCCCTACCTGAGAAGTTAATGGACTATGTGGAAATGGCTAAAATGACCGGAAGAGTCAGAAATCAGGAAGACCATTTTTTTTTTAAAAAAAATTATATATCATTTTAATTAAATTTTCCATTTTAACAATCCAATCAAATCACATTAAATATTCCAAATTATACATATACATATCAAATAATCCCAATATTCTGCCAAATTATAAATTAGGAAGACCAAAATTTTAATAAGGAATGGGGGAAATTTATAACTTATCTTAAAGACCATTGTAAACAGTGAAAATCGTTAGTAGGATTGGAATATCACTTGCAGTTTAAGGTTGAATTCTGGACATAAGGATCTGGAGTATCATAAAAGATGTGGGAGGAAATGATTAACACTAGGACCCACAAAGGGGAGGATGGAAGTCCAGGAGATTCCTAGGAATCTTGTTTTTATTATTCATGTTTGATATATCTCTGTAAAATTTTAATTTGAAAAACCAAATAAATTGAGTTTACCCCCTGCAGAGCTCCAACTTCCCAGCAACCTTTAAGAGACTACAGTGCCCATAATTCTTTGAGAATTATGGGGGGGTGGGTTTCAGATGCAGTTTGAATCGGTCTCTGCCCCGTTCCTAAACAAACTGGGAGCAAGAGGGGTTGGATGCAGTAGGGCAGGGCCATGGGGGGGGGCCGGCCCCACCTTTTGCTTGCAAGAGCTGAACAACAACACCCCCTCTCCATGCATTTAACTCACCGCTCCTTTGAGATCTGCTCCTGCCCTTCAGTTCGGCTGCCCCTCCTGCAAGCAGCTAGTCCTCTGGGTCAGAACCAGTTTCCAGGGGGAGCAGCCCAATGGCATAACAGGAAAGGGCACCAGTATTTACACTCCGCCAGCAGCCTCCTTCAAATACGTATTTATGAAATCTCTGCGTGTGTGTTTGTGTGCGGCGTGCAGTCCTCCAAGCCTCTCTAGGCCTCCCAGCTCTGTCACTTTAACCCCTTCCAGTAGCACCTTAGATACCAACTTAGAAATGGGAGTGCCTGATCACCTCATCTGTCTCCTGAGAAATCTCTATGTGGGACAAGAAGCTACAGTTAGAACTGGATATGGAACAACTGATTGGTTCAAAATTGGGAAAGGGGTACGACAAGGCTGTATTTTGTCCCCCTGCTTATTTAACTTATATGCAGAATTCATCATGCGAGGTGTGATCTTCTTGCAGTCCAAGGGACTCTCAAGAGTCTCCTCCAGCACCATAATTCAAAAGCATCAATTCTTCAGCGATCAGCCTTCTTTATGGTCCAGCTCTCACTTCCATACCAGTGGCGTAGCGTGGGGGGGCGGGGGGGGGCGGGCCGCACCGGGCGCAACATCTGGGGTTAGGGCAAATCCACAGGTTAGGGGGGCGCAAATCCACGGGTTAGGGGGCGCAAATTACTTGCCTTGCCCCGGGTGCTGACAACCCACGCTACGCCACTGTTCCATACACCACTACTAGGAAAACCATAGCTTTAACTATATGGACCTTTGTTGGCAAGGTGATGTCCAGCGGTGTAGCGTGGGTTGTCAGCACCCGGGGCAAGGCAAGTAATTTGCGCCCCCTAACCTGTGGATTTGCGCCCCCTAACCCGTGGATTTGCCCTAACCCCAGATGTTGCGCCCGGTGCGGCCGGCCCCCCCTGCACCCCCCACGCTACGCCACTGGTGATGTCTCTGCTTTTTAAGACGCTTTGTATTTGTGAGAAAATGCTGTAACGTTTTTGCGCAGTTGCAAGAGCAAAGAAAGATCTAATTATTTTTTTTTTTAAATAGAACCAAACCACCAAATCAGTTGCTCACATTCTCAGCATCCACCGGGCCACTAATAATGAGCGACTGCTTCTCTGCTCCCCTGTCTGCGGGGAAAACCAACCAACCAACCACTCCTGCCTTATGCCTTTCCGAAACCCCGCACGTCTCTTCTTATTTCCCGTGTGGGTATTCGAAGGGTTAAGGCAGCCGAGCGCCGTCGAACGAAACTCCTAGAGAGGCGAAGCGAACTTCGAAGCCGCGCTTTGTGGGAAGGGGAGTGGGAGGGAGACTCCAGGGGAGGAGAAGAAGAAGGGGGAAAAAAAACTCGAGAGTTCCTTCCGGTTGGAATGCTCGGAGCAGCTGCACAGCAGGAGATGAATGGAGGCCGCGTGGTATGGCAAGGGAAGGGTCGAAGCGGGGATGCGCAGCGGGCCGGGCGCGCGCGCGGAGATGCAATGGCAGGGCCGGGAAGGGCGGGGCTGCTTAGGGGGAGCGGGGTGCAGGTGGGGTGAAAGCGGTGCAGCCCCCGAGGGAGGTCTCCCCCTCCTCGCCCTGCTCTAGGGAGGTCCTGCAGCTGCGCCCCGCGGGCCCAGAGACAGCAGCTCTGCACGCAGAGGGTCCCGGGTTCAAATCCCGACATCCTCATTTCGGGCTGGGAACGCCCCCTGCTTGAAACTCCTGGAGAGGCGCTGCCGGCCAGTGTTTGCAGCGCTGAGCTGGATGGATCCCCACGGGTCTGAGTCTGTGCAAGGCGCGGTGCCCTGCGTTCCTATCCGGGAACGGGATGAAGTCATCTCAAGTGTGAGGGAGGAGAAGAAGGCGTGCAGAAGGTGGTCCCAGATTCAGCCCCTGACATTTTCATGTAGGGCTGAAATCCGGGAGGGCTGCTGCCAGTCAGTGCAGACAGCGCTGAGCTAGGTAGAATAATAGAATTGTAGAGTTGGAAGGGACCCAAGGGGTCATCTGTTCCTCAGTACTGCCAGAGGCATAGCCAAGCCATGCCTCTCTTATGGGAATAACACCGTGGATTGGGCACCTGCAGGCTCCGCGGTGCCGAAAGGGCCCTCAGCCGCTCTACAGCTGAGGAGGAGGTGGTAGACAAGGCATAGGCAAACCTGGCCCTCCAGACGTTTTGGGACTACAGTTCCCATCATCCCTGACCACTGGTCCTGTTAGCTAGGGATGATGGGAGTTGTAGTCCCAAAACATCTGGAGAGCCGAGTTTGCCTAAGCCTGTGGTAGACAGACTCCCTGCAGGCTCTGAGTGCTTAAGCACCAGAGCAGAATGGGGCTCAGGCACTGGGATTCTGGTGTGCCCTGCCTTCCCCGCGGGCACGCAGGCCACCCCAGGCACCCAGGTGGCTAGCTACACCGCTGGCACTGCAATACCTCAAGGACTGCCTCTCTCCATATGAACTAACCAGATCCTGAAATCATTCACTGAGGCCATTCCTCCTGTGCCCTTTCCGCAAGAGGTCCAGAGGATGACAACACGAGAACAGGGCCTTCTCTACAGTGGCTCCCCATTTGTGGAATGCTTTCCCCAGGGAGGCTCGCCTGGCACCTTCATTATATACGTTTTCGAGCACAATTCAAAGTGTTGGTGTTGACCTTTAAAGCCCTAAACGGCCTCGGCCCAGTATACCTTAAGGAGCGTCTCCACCCCCATCATTCTGCCCGGACGCTGAGGTCCAGCGCCTAGGGCCTCCTGGTGGTTCCCTCATTGCGAGAAGAAAAGCTACAGGGAACCAGGCAGAGGGCCTTCTCGGTGGTGGCACCTGCCCTGTGGAACACCCTCCCACCAGATGTCAAAGAGATAAACAACTACCTAACATTCAGAAGACATCTGAAGGCAGCCCTGTTCAGGGAAGTTTTTTATGTGTGACATTTTACTGTATTTTTAATCATTTTTGGAAGCCGCCCAGAGTGGCTGGAGAAACCCAGCCAGATGGGCGGGGTACAAATAATAAATTATTATTATTATTATTATTATTATTATTATTATTAATCTTTAGGCACCAGGCGAGAACATTGCTCTTCAACCAGGCCTTTTGCTGATTAACATTCTACACTCTTTTAAATGTGTTTGTGGGAGGGGGGGTTATTATTTTGTTGTTTTTATTTTAACTTTTTATTCATGCTTTTACCTTGTGTTTTTACCTTGTGAACTGTTCTGAGATCTTGTGATGGGCAATAGATAAATCTAATAAAACAAACAAACAAACAAACAAACAAAGCAATGCAGGAATCTCAACTAGATTATACATGACCAATGGCCATCCAGACTTCTGCTTTAAAACCTCCAAGGAAGGAGAGTCCACCATCTCCAGAGGGAGTCTGCTCCACGGTCAGAATCACCGATCTTGTAATGTGAATCCATTGGTTGCTGCATCTTCCATGTGAGAGCCCTTTAGTTGTTTGATGATTCCATCCTAACTCAGCATAAGGCAGCCATGGATGTTTCCCACCCTGGTCTTCCCATCTTAAAAAAAATAAATCCACATTTTCCCAAATGTTATGGAGAAAGTTAAATCAAGAGGGATGATATATCATGAATCCAGCAGCATCTGGGAGTCCTATCTGGGAGTTCCCCATTAAAGGGTTTGTCTAGCCCAGAATTGTCTGCTCCAATCTGTAGTGGTCCTCCGAGGTCTCTAGGAGAGGTTCTTTGCCATCACCTGATTGAAATGTGAATGAATAATCCAATCAATTGCGGCCAAAGGTCAGGGGATGGTGGGAATTCTAGTCCAGGAGTGCTTTATGGGATCTCCCACCCAGAGGCAGCAGATCTCCAGTAAATAGCCATGGTTGGTGGTGCCTCAGCTCAAAAACTGAGTCTGGTAAGAGAAAAGATGTAGAATTCTTCTGAACAACACAGGGGGAAAAAACCCCAAGTGCAGCTTTGATTCAGTGCAAGAATATATTATTGTTATTGTCAGTGTCATTGTTATTAAAATTTTGTATACAGTGGTGCCTCGCAAGACGAAATTAATCCGTTCTGCGAGTCTCTTCGTCTTGCGGTTTTTTCGTCTTGCGAAGCACGGCTATTAGCGGCTTAGCAGCTATTAACGGCTTAGCGGCTTAGCGGCTATTAGCGGCTTAGCAGCTGTTAGCGGCTTAGCGGCTTTAAGAAAAAGGAAACAAACTCGCAAGAACTCGCAAGACGTTTCGTCTTGCGAAGCAAGCCCATAGGGAAATTCGTCTTGCGGAACAACTCAAAAAATGGAAAACCCTTTCGTCTAGCGAGTTTTTCGTCTTGCGAGGCATTCGTCTTGCGGGGCACCACTGTACTACCCTTCACCCGTATATCTCGGGGAGATTCGTGACATCAAATTACAACATAAAAAATGCAAAATACATAATAAGAACGAAAACATACCATTAACCCCTCCCTTCCCTCAACACATTTCAAAGGGCATCGGATGTCCAGCCAAAGGCCCGGTTGAAGAGGAACCTTTTCAGCTGGCACTTAAAGGTGTATAAAACAATACGATAACAAATTGACTTGTCCAATTTTGTTGTCATTTGCTGGACGGGTGAGGGTCTTGACCAAGACTTTGACCTGAATAATAAAGTTAAAATGAAGCTACTTTACACAAAGCCAGACCATTGGCTCATCCAGTTCAGTATTGTCTATACCTGGATCGGAAGAGAGTCTCTGCCCAGAGGCCGAATACAAGTTTTTCTGCCTCCTCTTAAGACAACTGCTTTGAGCAGGGTTGAAAGAGGGCAGGCCGTCAAATGAACATGTTGATCTCTCTCACTCTAGTTCACGTGTCTCCCAGTTTGGGTTTCAAAGAGAACGTGATCCGTGACCCCTAGCCACAATGGCTACGTTTTAGCTTGACCATTGACGGCAGTATATGCGCCTGAATACCAATTACTGGGAACTGCAAGTAATCAGCTAAAACAATCCAGAAGAAAACAAATTCAAGCTTCAAGGAAAATATTTCAGATCCTGCTCTAAGTGACATTTTGCTTTCCCCATATTTATTTACCTACTTAATTTATAGAGCTGTCCCACAGCAGAAGTACTCTAGGAAACCATGGTGGTGTAGTGATTAAAGCATGGGTAGGCAAACTACGGGACGCGGGTGGCGCTGTGGGTAAAAGCCTCAGTGCCTAGGGCTTGCCGATCGAAAGGTCGGCGGTTCGAATCCCCGCGGCGGGGTGCGCTCCCGTTGCTTGGTCCCAGTGCCTGCCAACCTAGCAGTTCGAAAGCACCCCCGGGTGCAAATAGATAAATAGGGACCGCTTACTAGCGGGAAGGTAAACGGCGTTCCGTGTGCTGCGCTGGCTCGCCAGATGCAGCTTTGTCACGCTGGCCACGTGACCCAGAAGTGTCTCCGGACAGCGCTGGCCCCCGGCCTCTTGAGTGAGATGGGCGCACAACCCTAGAGTCTGTCAAGACTGGCCCGTACGGGCAGGGGTACCTTTATCTTTACCTTTTAGGCAAACTAAGGCCTGGGGGCCAGATCCAGCCCAATTGCCTTCTCAGTCCATCCCATGGATGGTCCAGGAATCAGCGTGTTTTTACATGAGTAGAATGTGTCCTTTTATTTAAAATGCATCTCTGGTTATTTGTGGAGCATAGGAATTCGTTCATTATTTTTTTTTCAAAATATATTCCGGCCCCCCACAAGGTCTGAGGGACAGTGAACCGGCTCCCAGCTGAAAAAGTTTGCTGACCCCTGGATTAGAGTGTCGGAGCAGGATGTGGGAGATCAGGGTTCAAATCCCCACTTGGTCATGAAGCTCGCTGCGTGACCTGGGAGTCAGTCACAGCCTCTTAACCTACCTCACAGGGTCGTTGTAGGGATTAACTGAGGAGTGGGGTGACCCAAGTGCTCCCTGGAGAAAAGGGTGGGATATAAATGAACTTTTCTGCTCACCAGGCAGAGGGCCTTCTCAGTGGTGGCACCCGCTCTGTGGAACACCCTCCCATCAGATGTCAAGGAAATAAACAACTATCCGACTTTTAGAAGACACCTGAAGGCAGCCATGTTTAGAGAAGTTTTTAATGTTTGAAGTTTTTTTTTTTTATTTTTTATTTCCAAAACCGAAAAAAGAAAAATTACAAACATCAAATTCAACATTCATATTCATTTTCTAACATAAATCTATTACATAATTAACTAAATTAAAATATACCTAATTACTCTAAACTTCTCTTTGCTGTATACAAATACAGTGGTGCCTCGCAAGATGAAAAGAATCCGTTCTGCGATTCTCTTCGTCTAGCGGTTTTTTCGTCTTGCGAAGCAACCCTATTAGCGGCTAAGAGGATTAGCGCTATTAGCGATTTAGCGGCTATTAAAGGATTAGCGGCTAAGCTGCTAAAAGGCTATTAGTGGCTTAGCGGCTTTGAAAAGGGGGGGGGGGAGCGGAAAAAAATGGCGAGACTCGCAAGACGTTTTCGTCTTGCAAAGCAAGCCCATAGGGAAATTCGTCTTGCAAAGCGCATCGCAAACGGAAAAGCCTTTCGTCTAGCGGGTTTTCCGTCTTGCGAGGCATTCGTCTTGCGGGGCACCACTGTATAACAGTTAGAGATCTTATATTAAAGCTTTTATATTATAAATAATATTTCAAATTCCATTTCACCCATGTGTGATCTCTTTTCCCCATCTTCTTCTTCTTCCGTCTTCTTGTGTTGTTATAATTTAATCCTTGTTCTGCCGATTCTTTTACTATTTCCTTGCTTACCCCTGCACGTTTTACACGTTATCTATTAATATTCCAGTTCCGGAACCATATTTTTTCATATATTCCTTCACTGAAGGTTTTATTTTCTTTTTTAGTGCTCTGTTGAAAGCCGCCCAGAGTGGCTGGGGAAACCCAGCCAGATGGGCGTAGAAAAAATAAACAAGTTATTATTATGTATTATTACCTGCTTAAGAAAGCTGGAAGGGCAGCCAGATGGAGATGTCAGTCGCCAGCCTGTCATCCAGAGATCTCCACGTGGTCGTAATTGGACCCACGCCGGTTGCAAAATGAGCTTGGCATCTGGGGGATTTTGAACCCTGCCTAAGAGACTTCCGTTTGGCCACTTCGAGAATGCAGGACTAGACGGGCTTTTGCCCTGATCCAACAGGTCTCTCCTTACGTTGTTTTGTTTCTGTGTCTTTCCTCCAGGAAACAGCTTCTTTGGAACATGATTTGCTCTCGTTTCTAGACACTCGGCGATCCCCAATTAAAATCTGGAGAGAGGCGGAGAGGCCTTGGGAAGCTGCCCTGCAGGAGCGAAGTTGCCGCGATGTCTGCTGATCAGGGAGCGCTGCCAGATTTGGGTGCCACGTTCCCAGCCAGGCTGGATCGGGCTGTGCCATCGGTGACGGAGGAGGAAATGGAAGAGAGGGAGGAGGAGGAGGAGGCTGGAGCGGCAGACCCCATGGCGTGGGCAGAAGGAAATGAGGGTCCCGGTGTCACCCAGGCCGTCAACGTCGGGGATTATTTGCCAAGTTTGCCAGGCCAGCGTTTTAAACACAATCCAGGGCTGTTTGTGCGTGTGGAGTCACAGTGGCGGGAGCTGCCAAGGGCAGCAGACTCCCAGAGCTCCGATGAGAGGAGCCCGCAGGGATCGGACTCTCCACACCAGAAGAATATCCAGTCCTTTCCACTCTCCGTCAAACTGGAGACGGAAGCCACCGTGTGCCCCACAGAAGAGTGGGAGACCCAAACCCAGCCTGGCCTTGGCAGGACATCCCAAGAGGACCCGCCGAGCGTGGATCCCTCGGGGCCCCTGCAGGAAGAAGGGGCCCCGGACGAGGACGCCGTCATTTCGGAGATCCAGCGCCAGCGCTTCCGGCAGTTTTGCTACCGGGAGGCGGAGGGGCCCCAAGAGGCCTGCAGCCGCCTCTGGTTCCTCTGCTGCCGGTGGCTGAAGCCCGAGAGGCACTCCAAGGAGCAGATCCTGGAGCTGGTGATCCTGGAGCAGTTCCTGGCCGTCCTGCCCCCGGAGGTGCAGAGCTGGGTCATGGAGGGCTGCCCAAAGAGCTGTGCCCAGGCGGTGGCCCTGGCGGAGGGGTTTCGGCAGAGGAAGAGGAAGCCCGAAGAGCTGGAGGAGCAGGTGGGGGTGAGGCGCATTGTTTGGGCATGGATGCATACGAGTTTTATGCAGCATTGCATAACATTTTATTTTTTGGGGGGGAGGGTGATCCATTTCGAATTTTGTTTCTTATTTATTTATTTAAGTACAGTGGTACCTCGGGTTAAGTACTTAATTCATTCCGGAGGTCCGTTCTTAACCTGAAACAGTTCTTAACCTGAAGCACCACTTTAGCTAATGCGGCCTCCTGCTGCTGCCGCCGCGCCGCCAGAGCACAATTTCTCTTCTCATCCTGAAGCAAAGTTCTTAACCTGAAGCACTATTTCTGGGTTATCGGAGTCTGTAACCTGAAGCGTATACAACCTGAAGCGTATGTAACCCGAGGTACCACTGTATTCCCTAGATAGCTCAGTATTTAAGCACCGTATTTTTCGCTCTATAAGACGCACCAGACAATAAGACGCACCTAGTTTTTGGAGAAAAGAAAAAAAAATTCTGAATCCCAGAAGCCAGAACAGCAAGAGGGATCGCTGCACAGCAATCCCTCTTGCTGTTCTGGCTTCTGGTATAGCTGCGCAGCCTGCATTCGCTCCATAAGACGCACACACATTTCCCCTTACTTTTTAGGAGGGAAAAAGTGCGTCTTATAGAGCGAAAAATACGTGCTCCCTAGCCAGCATACGAAGAGTCTGGTAGCTATCAAGCCAATGACCCATCTAGTCCAGCATCCTCTTCTCTTTTTTTATTTATTTTTTTTAAAATAATTTTTATTAATTTTCCAAACATGTAATAAAAACAAACAACAAAACAAAATAAAACATACAAACAAATAAACATGTATAATTTCATAAACTCATTTTCCTTCACCTTATTTCCCAGACTTCCCCATACCTCCCTTTTTCTGCATCCTTATTTTTCCCTTTTGACAGCAACCCTCCATTCAATTAATTAGCTCATCTTCATTATAATTCCCTTAAATTTATGATTTACAGCTGCAATTCTCTGTTTCTTAACACCATAACATCTCAGCACTCCTCAATGTTACAACAATTTTTAAGGTATGTTTTAAATTTCTTCCAATCTTCTTCCACTGTCTCGCTCCCCTGGTCATGGATTCTGCCGGTCATCTCTGCCATTCCCATGTAGTCAATCACCTTCGCTTGCCATTCTTCCAGAGTGGGTAGCTGCTGCGTCTTCCAATACTTTGCCAAAAGAATTCTTGCTGCTGTGGTAGCATACATAAAGAAAGTTCTGTCCTTCCTTGGCACCAATTGGCCCACCATGCCCAGGAGAAAAGCCTCTGGTTTTTTAGAAAATGTCCATTTAAGGACCTTTTTAATTTCATTATAGATCATTTCCCAGTAGGCTTTAATCTTCGGGCAGGTCCACCAAAGGTGATAGAAAGTACCTTCAGTTTCATTACATTTCCAACATTTATTATTGGGCAAATGGTAAATTTTTGCAAGTTTGACTGGGGTCATATACCACCTATAGATCATTTTCATTATGTTTTCTCTCAAAGCATTACAAGCCGTAAATCTAACACCAGTATTCCATAACCTTTCCCAGTCATCAAACATAATGTCATGGCCTATATCTTGTGCCCATTTAATCATAGCTGATTTTACTGTTTCATCTTGTGTATTCCATTTCAGCAGCAAATTATACATTCTTGACAAGTTCTTAGTATTGGGTTCTAACAATTCTGTTTCCAATTTCGACCTCTCCATCTGAAAACCTATTTTCCTGTCCTGTTTGAATACCTCGTTTATCTGAAGGTAATGCAACCAATCTCGTACTTTAGACTTTAATTTGTCATAACTCTGTAATTTGACCCTTTCACCATCTTGCTCTAAAATTTCACAATATTTTGGCCATTTGGGCTCCATATTAAGTTTTTTTGTCTCTTTAGCTTCCATTGGTGATATCCACCTGGGAGTTTTACTTTCCAATAGATCTTTATATCTTATCCAAACATTGTATAGTGCTTTCCTGACAATATGGTTTTTAAAACCTTTGTGTATTTTTACCTTGTCATACCATATATATGCATGCCAACCAAATCTATTGTCATACCCTTCCAGATCCAAAATGTCTGTGTTCTCAAGAAGCAGCCATTGTTTCAGCCAGCAGAACGCTGCCGATTCATAATAAAGTCTCAGGTCCGGCAGGGCAAACCCCCCTCTGTCTTTTGCATCAGTTAAGATCTTAAAGTTTATTCTGGGCTTTTTGCCCTGCCAGACAAATTTTGATATGTCTTTTTGCCACCTCTTGAAACAGTCCATTTTGTCCAGGATCTGGAGCATCCTCTTCTCACATTGGCCGACCAGATCCCCAGCAGGGGATCTGGTCCCCACAAGTGGGACGTGAGCACACTTCGCCTCTGCTCATCAGCAATCTCTGCAACAGCCGGTATTCAGAGGTAGATACTGCCCCTGACCCACGAGAGGTCCGGAGGGTGGCAATGCGAGAACAGGGCCTTTTCTGCAATGGCTCCCCGTCTGTGGAATGCTCTCCCCAGGGAAGTTTGCCTGGCGTCTTCATTATACAGTGGACACTCAGGTTGCGAATGTGATCCGTGCGGGATGCACATTCGCGACCCACAGCGTTCGCAACCTGCGTCTGTGCATGCGCAGGTTGCGATTTAGCGCTTCTGCCCATGCGTGACCGCCGAAACCCGGAAGTAACCCGTTCCGGTACTTCCGGGTTTCGGCGGTCTGCACCTAAAAAAACGCAACCTGAAGTATCTGTAACCCGAGGTATGACTGTACACCTTTAGGCGCCAGGCAAAAATGTTCCTCTTCAACTAGGCATTTGGCTGATTGACATCCTTTTAAATGTGCGGGGGGGGGGGGATGGTTGGTTTGTTGTTGTTCTTATTTTTATTATGTATTTTATGTTTGTTGTATTGTCGTTTTATGTCATGAACCGGTCTGAGATCTGTGGGTGAAGGGCGGTATACAAATCTTAATAGATAACAACAACAACAACAACAACAACAATAATGTACAGTGGTGCCCCGCAAGACGAACGCCTCGCAAGACGGAAAACCCGCTAGACGAAAGGGTTTTCCGTTTTGGAGGCGCTTCGCAAAACGAATTTCCCTATGGGCTTGCTTCGCAAGACGAAAGCCCATAGGGAAATCTCCGGGACAGCGGGGAAGTGCAGCGCGTCTTCCCCACTGTCCTCGGACCTCCGAAGCCTGGCGGCGGGGCGGAGGTCTCTCCGCCCCCCGCCAGGCTTCGGATGCATGCTCCGAAGCCTGCGGCGGGGAGGAGGTCTCTCCGCCCCGCCGCCAGGCTTCGGAAGGCTGTTCTGAATGTTGGCGGTGGGGAGGAAAAACCCTCCTCCCACCACAAGCCCGGGAACAGAGGAGAAGCGCTGCGCGCCTTCCCCTCTGTTCCCGTACCTGTCCTGAAGGCTTGCGGTGGGGAGAAAAGCCCTTCTCCGCACCGCCAGCCTGGCAAGCGGTTTCCCTAGGAACGCATTAATTGATTTTCAATGCATTCCTATGGGAAACCGTGCTTCGCAAGAAGAAAAACTCGCAAGAAGAAAAAACTTGCGGAACGAATTAATTTCGTCTTGCGAGGCACCACTGTATTGGTAGTTGTATCTATTTCAACTTCATTTTAACATTCTTGCATTGGAACAAAGGTGCACTTTGTTGGGGGATTTTCCTGCATTGTTCAGAAGAATTCTAGATACTTTCTTTGGACCAGACTTCGTTTTGGAGCTGAGCCACCATCAACTCTGGCTATATACAGTGGTACCTCGGGATACATACACTTCAGGTTACAGACTCCGCTAACCCAGAAATAGTACCTCGGGTTAAGAACTTTGCTTCAGGATGAGAACAGAAATCTTGCTCTGGCGGGAGGCCCCATTAGCTAAAGTAGTGCTTCAGGTTAAGAACAGTTTCAGGTTAAGAACGGACCTCCGGAACGAGTTAAGTTCTTAACCCGAGGTACCACTGTCCTGGAGATCTGCTGCTTTACAGGAGATTCTGTAAAGCAGGGACGTAGCATTACAATTAATAAAATTAATAGAGCATAGCCATTGTGGCGAGTAGCCATTGATAGCCCTCCCTCCACAAAATTTTCTAACCCTCTTAAAGCCCTCAAAGTTGGTGGCCATCACTGCCTCCTTTGGGGACGCGCCTTATAGTTTAACCATGCGCTGCTTGAAGATGGACTCCCTTTTACATGTTCTTCTAACTTTTGGCCCAAATCTGCCATCTGCACTTGTTGGTTATTCTCTGCGCTAGCTATCCTTCCCACCTCACCTGTATGAAATTTGATGAGAATTCAGGTTCCCTCTGTCATTGAAATTCTACTCAATATTGATCCAGAGCAGATTCTAGTGTATAGTTAGCAGAGTAAAAACTTAAACACGTTGCGGGATTCCCAAAAAATAAACCAAAGGCAATGGATATTTCATCCAGCAGAGCTTTACTGTTACTGAAGGCAAATGAGCATCATGGTCACAAATCCAATATATTCAGGATTGGCACTGTCCATAAGAAATCCAGTTGCAGCAGACTTAACTGAAACTTACAATAACTTATAATAAGACTAAAGGCTTAACACTATCTATGTACCAAACACCACACCAGGAGGAAAAGAGATAGCAAGAGAAAGCGTGAGACCCAGGCTCCTTCTGGCCTTATTATTCTAGTCAGCATGACCTTGACAGAAAGAGATAACAGGACCGATTTAAGCCAGCTGTACTCAGCTTCTCTGAAGGAAAGGAATAACCCAAACATCATTAACCTTCTGCTTGTTTCTTTCACGCAGAGAAGAAACCTTCAAGGTCCCTCTTGAACTATAATAATAATAATAAATTTTATTTATACCCCGCCCTCCCCAGCCAAGATTGGGCTCAGGACGGCTAACACCAGATATAAAACAATTGATTGAAATACAACTTAAAAAGCAAGATTAAAATACAACATTAAAATGCAGCCTCATTTCTGCAGAAACTCAAAAACTTTTTTGGGGATGGAACATCAAGTCTTTACCAAGGCTAACTATCCAGACTGGTCCTACGTGGGCCAGAAAAAAGCCAGGGAAGTCCCCAAATAGGAGTTTCATCCCAGATGGAACTATGCAGAATAGGAAAGATCTCTATACATCAGATCAATACTTTCTGTACTAAGAAATGCAAACTGACACCTTAGTCCTGCCCTCTCCTGCTCTCTGTCCCTCTGTGCCAGATGGGATCTTTGTTTCTGTTTCAGGTGCCGGCAAAAGAGAGAGGCCTGGATTTTGCTGCCGCAGAAGAGGCTCTACTGGACTGCGACCCGAACCGGGCGTTTGGGGAGGGTGACACGGTTGCTGCCAGCTCACTGGGTAAGGATTAGCAGGGTTTCGGGTGCTTTGAAGCCTAGATGAGGCCTAGGTGGACTGGCCTAAGGTTTCTTCCAATGAGACAGGGTCTGTGTATGCCAGAGATGGGGCAGAAAGTGGATTGTGATGATTTCTTGGTTGTTCACCTGAAGACCGAAGCATTTCTGACTTGCAAGAATTTAGCAACAGCAACAGGAGAAAGACTCCCTCCTCAAAGTTTGGGAGTCAAAATGTCTTGTTGGAAAACCAATTTGTTAAAAAAAGGGGGGGAGGATGTGTTACGTGGAAAAAAATACGAGAGAGAGACATTGCACATGCCTTTGTAAATCAAGAAAATCTTTAATAAAAATACATTTTAAAAAGTTATAGACCTATTATAAATTAGATTACCTGGCAAAAGCAAGCTCACACCTCTCTCAGAGTTTGTTTAAGGTAAGAGACATGTTCATAATTATATTTTGGGAACCATTCATGTTCTTAGCAA